>NW_005187427.1:3501441-3541842 GCF_000239375.1 Pundamilia nyererei | reverse complement strand
ATTTTCAACAAATGTCTTTTATTTTTAAAACTATGCTTGAAATTCCACTTTCTTTGTTTGTCTTGATAAATGATTGTGGTATATGGAAGTTCTTAATATCACATTGTAGTTTGCATCCAAATATCTGGTCACATTTGCCCTCTGACCTCGCTTTTATATTTCACATCTGCCCTTTTTTTCCAAGTTAACTCTAAAATGTGTTTTATCTTTGAATAAAGTATTGTCAAGTGAAAGAGAAGGGGTTACCTAGTTAGTTAGAAATGAATTATGTAATAAGTCATGTCCCGCTATTCATAGTCAGTATCATTTATGCTCCTACATAATGTTTGTGTAAGCAAAGCAAACATCTATCTACCCTTATCAGGATTTTACTGCACTAGAAACTTATAAAACACTGGAAAAGTAAAGTGCTTCTTGTTGTTGCTCTCTAAAATCTTGATGTGTTTCAGGTTTTACTCTATTTCCTGGAATTTCCATTGATCCATTTACTAGGGTTATAAAATACAGGATCAGGGGTTATACATGGGACAGATCACCAGAGTGTTGCACAGCTAACAGAGACAACCTGCATGTCTTTGGACTGTGGAAGGAACCCAGAGAGAACTTGTGCAGGTACATCTGAACCCATGACCTTCTTGCTGTAAGACTTGAATGTGTTTTACTCTTTGCTGGTTTTGCACCTGGTCTGTGGGAACGAAAGCTATACATACGGACCGATGTGGCAAAACAGAGAACTACAAAAGGAAAAAAAAAAACACGTTCTGATCAGTCAAGATGTGGTTGGTGACCCCGAAACTGAAATTATTGACATAATAGCTTTTTTCTGTCTGTGTGATGAAGTGAAGATTCCTGTATCAGTTCTTTGCTTTCTTGCACTGAAAAAAATCTGTCGGTAGGACGAGACTAAGACCTCTGTAACACACCTTCACCCCTTATGAAGCAAAAAGAAGAAAAGACAGAAAGCTCCTACTTACGCACTAAAGTGCCCACAGGCACAATGTTCAACTTGCACCTTGCTTGGGAAATCCACTGCCACTGATGTCATTGTAGGTACTGTGCAGATGTTGTCCTGTTTCATTCCTACTTATCACCATCCAATACAGACTGCTGTTAAGCAACATCACAGAATGCCTTCCAGGAATTTACAGTTAATCGCCTCAAAAATGAAGGACACATTGTGGCCCATTTTCAGACAATATGCTAGAGTATGTTTATTATGTCAAATCTATGTATGTGCGCCGAGGAGCAGGGAGCTTTTTCAAATCCCCCTAATCTGTTTACTGCTCATCCTGAGAAAGAAATGTGCTGTAAGAAGAATTCTCTCTCACGTCATCCTTATGTTTAAAGACAGCCACAGGCTCTTTGTAGAAATGGTAATTGCACTGCTGATAAGCCCAATCTTCCTGAAACAACCAAACTCAATGTTGGAGTGAAATATTGGAAAGAATTGTGTTTTGAATTATGGTGTGTGGATAGCAGTGAGAACTGCTTCTATCAAAGTGTTTTTGGGGTTTGATAACAATTTCCTCAGGCTTGTTCTCCATTCTCTCATTCAGAAATGGGGGGAAACAAGCAAGACGTCTAATTACCTCAAACTCCAGGTTGATATTAATGCTTGTTTTAGTAGAGGAAATTAATCAACTATGATCTTTAAACTGTTTGACTGCACTAAATTCAAAGTGCAGATATGCAGAACAGCTTATAGGAGATCATGTATTTTCCCATTTCAGTATATTCGCTTTTTATGATGATTTTCTTCCGCTGTAGTTTTTGAACTTCTCCTGCTTCACGATTCATCTCCACTGTCACTGTCAGCTCTGCATGCCTTGCTCCATACATCAAAACACCTGGAACAATAGTAATAAATAATGCCTTGTGGATTATCATATGAAAGCAATCTTCTGTATCAAAGAAAGTGTTCTGAAAACCATATGCAGAGACTTTTACAAACATAAGCTGAAAAATACATATACCAGCACACAGAAAGCGAGTAAATGGAGTCTATTTGGCGAGTGCGATGTACAGGGGAGTTTTGAGTCTGATTAGGAGAAGCACTAGAGGTGCAGGTAATATGAATGTTGGAAGAGCCAGGAGAGAGATGAATACATTATGGAGAGCCCTTCAGCATCTTCAGTAGTCTGCAGCTCTTCTCCGGTGTTTGTATAGTGTCTGACTCATCTACACAAGCACCACAAAACCTCTGTGACTTTCCTGCTTCATCTAACTCTGCTCCTCGCTTTCTGCAAGGAGAAAATTGTGTAGTCAGTGGTGCAATACACACAAACTTTGTAATGCAGACACATTTTGATTTTGTCTCATCCTGCGAGTTATAAAATGTATCATTGTCAAAATCCGCTGTTGCCCTTCAGAAATTTAATTTTAGGTATAAACCAATTTTGCTTTAGAGCAACCTTCAGCTTGATCAAGGTCTTATGGTTTCTGCCGCCTGTATTACAGCTAATGGCAGATGGAGGTTACTCGCTGAACGCCAGGGCTTCGTTTAAATAAATACGTGTCTTCCTGCTGATTTACATCAGCAACAATTGTGCTGCCCTGGCCCATTTTTAACTTTGAAAATCTTCCCAACCAACCCTTCAATAAAATCAGCACGAGATAAAGTATTTCTTTCTTTGAGCTTTTATTGAATCATTTTGATATTTGGGTAACTTGCTTTTTGAGGCTGATTCCCAGTAGCGTTATGGCTTGGTGGTGATTGGATTACAAACATGTCAGAAAATTTAGAATAACAGTGTTTAAACACAATTTAAACCCAGTTTCTTTTAGAAATATCAGTATTTAATGAAAACTGCTGTCTTTTTTTAAAAAACACGAGTGGGCAGCAGTCCACACTTTGGGAATCCACATACACTCACCATCCATATTACATACACCATGCTAGCACTGGGTTGGACCCCTTTTGCCTTCACAACTGCTCTTAATCTTCATAGCACCTGTGCCATGAAGGTGCTGGAAACATTCCTTAGTGATCTTGGTTGATACTGTTCCTAATGAAGTGGCTGCTGACTTAAAGAGAGTATTGCATGGTAGTCCACTCCACACAACAACCACAAAACTCAGATTTCACTTGGAAAATTTTAATTTAAAATGAAAACCAACCCAACTCCTGTATTTACCGTGCTGTGTCAAAGATATTTGTGTATTTATAGTTATTATTTGAAATGAACAGAAATTATTAGTTTCAATTTTAGCCTGCACAGAGGTTTTTTTTCTTTTTTTTGCATGGGATCCTCTGCCCCTGTACTTCCAGTTTCTATACTTGTCAGGTTAACCTCAGTGTTCTAGGTGCAGATGTATAATGAGGGCTTAGTCTTTTAAGGCCCATGCCAACCAAATGACCCTCCTGCCAGTCAGCACGAGCACAGAGGGTGGAAACATATTTATACTGCACATAGTCTTATTAGGCAAATGTTAGCTTGGGCAAGCTGGGGACCAACAGAGATATAAAGAGACAACCCAGCTGAGAGGCTCTTGATATATTTGAAATGTAGTAATTTAAATTCTCTGTGTGTTACAAGCAGTGAAAGCAGAGGCAGTTAGCTGATTAAAAAACGAAATAAAATCTGTCACATAAAACCTGCCCATCTCTTCCTATTAAAGCCCAGTCCCACGGAGACCACTGGAGACTGCTTTCATGCCTGTAATACAGTTCAGAGCTATCGTGCAGTCATTCTTATGGGAGACAGAGCTCATCATCTATTCAATAACCACCGTCAGAAAACTTGCCAAAAATGAGCCTGACAGCAATTTACCAGTGACACATTGATCACAGATTTATCTGAAGCCAGGGCAAGGCAGGCACCACTTCAGTGTCTCTCTGAGTCTCTTATTTTTTTTATCCAATTTGATGTTACAAGCACAAAGTAAAAACCGAGTTGTTTCTGGAGATACTAAAGTTGAGAAAAGCCTGCTGTTCGGTGACTTACTTTGACTCTCATGAAGACATCCAAAGCCATTAATTTGAAGAAACCGGCAGTTCTGTTTCAATAGATAAAATCAGCATAATTATCTAAAGCTGCAGTTGTAAATGGCATAATTAGGGTGAAGTGAAGAACCTTCTGGTCTCTACGCTGGCTTTGATAATAAGATCTCCCTCTCTCATGCAGACACCGAAGTGAAAAAAGGTCTGATAACAGGAACTCATAATTATGGGTTCTGGCCGTCACGTCCTCTGTGGTACGCCGCAATTTGCATTATTTTGCTCTTTTGTCTGAGTTTCATGTGAAATCTCTGTTCTCTGTGAAACAGACAGGCGTGAATTTGGTAAGGTGCTGTGACATTTCAATGTTCTCGAAGGACAGAGCTAAAGAAGCAACAAGTGCCACCAGTTGACATTACTTAAAACAATCGCCATTTCTCTGCCGTTTTATGAGAACAGATAATAACTCCTAATTAAACTATGTAATGAAGCTGCCAGCTCCAGAGTGGAAAAAGGACCGAAAGAAATGAATCCACTGTGATTGAGACTGAGAGCATTGTGCTTAAAATGTATTTAGTTAACTGAGATGTGTTTTCTGTCAGCATGTTAATAAACCTCTCAGACAAATCGCTCTGAATTAATCGCCACCATGTGAGTCACTCTGGTGTCCCTGTTGGTAGTTCGTATATTTATTCTATGGACTGTTTTAAGCTTTTAATGCAAATTTATTGCAACAGCTGCATACAAATTTGTCCAATGAGGTACTAAAGCATCCAAGAAATAGGGCGATGTACATTTTAAAAAAATGATTTTGCTTGTTTTGGTTTTTAAAGCCACATATTAGCATCCCAGAAAGCTTTTGTTTTTCTTTAGTGATTTTTCTAGGTTGTCTAGCGTAGGTGCATATTATGAACTTGGATATTTGTAGCCAATTATAATTCCTGAACCGTGCACTGCTCCTGACTCTGCAACAGCCTGCACAAATTATGTACCATGTTTCACTTGAAGAGTGCCTCCAGGCCAAAGACTGTACTTGTACCCCCTCTCTTATAATGAACATAGGTTGTCACAGACATATACACTCAGCTGCTAGCTGCTCAAGCAAATATGATCGAATGTGGAAACGCTGTAAGCAGACGCCGTCTTAATCGTTCTTAAATGTTTGTTGTGATCACCCTGTCTTTCCCAGAGTTTCCAACCCGAACAGGTTCAATAAATAATTGCTTTGTTTAGCTGGAATTTGGTTAGAGAGGTCTTATTTCTATTCTGAAGGTTATTACTCATTGTGTTGTCATTATAAATCATGCTGTCATTACACACACACATTTATAGGGTCATATCAATTAACTTACACAGATTTTTTATGAGGCCAGGTATTGTTGTAAAAATGAATATTAATAATCATTATGCAGGTAATCATGTTTTGGTAGGTTATTTCAATCAACCTATATTAGTGTTAGATTTATCGAATAAAGTGGGAACTGTGCTCACATACTTTTCATACTTACGTGCTTTTTTTCCATAGTTCTCTATAGCACAGATTCAACAAGGTGCTGAAAACATTACTCGGAGATTTTGGTCCATATTGACATGAAAGCATCACACAGTTGCTGCTGATTTGTCGGCTGCACATCCATTATCTAATCGCCCGTTACATCACATCCTGTAGGCGCTTTACTAGACAATAATTTGGTTCCTGTGAAGGCCGTTTGAATACACACTGAGAACTCTGTCATGCTTAGGAAACCAATTTGAGATGATCTGAGCTTTGTGACATGTTGTCATGAGATGAAGGGTACACTGTGTTTATCAAAGGATATATACCTGAAACACTCAGACCAGACTGTCTTACATCAAAAACCATGCTACAGTCAAAGGCACTTAAATCACCTTTCTTTCCCATTCTGATGCTTGGTTTGAACTTCAAGAGGTTATCTACATACCTAAATGCAATGTGTTGGTGCCATCTGATTGGCTGATTAGATATTTCCATATAGGAATAGATGAACATCTGTACCTAATGAAGAGGCTGGTGAGTGTATAGTAGTATACCTGTTCTAATATCTTCGCTACTGAAATGACTTAACCTTGATTTGCCTTCTGCTTCACTAATGGTCCATTAAATTTATGACTTCTCTGCATCAGGCTGAGTGTGGGATTGCAGCACATCAGGGTTTAGCTCATTTGATCTCCTTATAATTAAGAAAAATCTGTGAGGCTTCCTTACTCCAAACTGCAAATCCATAAAATTATTATTCACTGGAGGTTGCTCAAGGTATCCTCCGAGGATATAAAACGGACAAAATGTTGTATTAAAGTTCCATTAAATGCTCTGAATATGCACATTTGCAAAACCTTATCCCCTCAGTGAATTTCCTTAGCATGGTGGAGAAGTTTGTGTATCCCAGTGATCCCAGGGGTTATATAGTCAGGGGTCTTTGTCCTTGTTAGAATTTCCCATTAAAAAAATAGGTCCTCAGCAAGGGGCCAGATGGCAAAATTAAACAAACATTCAAGCGACCAGTTTACCGTGTCCAGGCCAGCATTTTCAATGAATGGTCGGATGTACAAAACATTATCTTTAAAGGCTACAACTACAAATGTGTGGCAAATTAAAGTGAAAGAATTTACCTTAAAATCTTGAAGGTGAAGCGATCAAGGCGATCATGGTGTTTGGGGCATTTTGCTGGTATAATTTGGGTCCCTCTTAGATGTGATGGGAGTGTCCTAATCATAAAAAATAGTTCTAAGTGATTCTATAATGAAACATTTTCATTGTTATGAGAGAAGTCTTTTCTGGGATGGGTATGCCCCTGTTTTTCTAAAGGGCATGTCGGGTTATTGAGTGGCTTGAGGAGTGTACAAAGGATGTGAATCACATCCTGTGGTTTTCATCAGCTGATCATCAGAGAAATGTTAGGCAGCACTCTCCACCACCAACCCATAAAAACATCAAATCAGGGAATAATTCAATTCAATTTCAATTCAATTTTATTTACATAGCGCCAAATCACAACAAAAGTGGCCTCAAGGCGCTTCATAGATACAGAGAAAAACCCAACAATCACATGACCCCTATGAGCAAGCACTTTGGTGACAGTGGGAAGGAAAAACTCCCTTTTAACAGGAAGTAACCTCCGGCAGAACCAGGCTCAGGGAAGGGCGGGCATCTGCTGCATCCGGTTGGGGTGAGAGAAGGAAGACAGGATAAAGACATGCTGTGGAAGAGAGACAGAGGTTAATAACAGATATGATTCGATGCAGAGAGGTCTGTTAATACATAGTGAGTGAGAAGGGTGACTGGAAAGGAAAAACTCAATGCATCATGGGAATCCCCGGCAGCCTACGTCTATTGCAGCATAACTAAGGGAGGATTCAGGGTCACCTGGTCCAGCCCTAACTATATGCTTTAGCAAAAAGGAAAGTTTTAAGCCTAATCTTGAAAGTAGAGATAGTGTCTGTCTCCCGAATCCAAACTGGAAGCTGGTTCCACAGAAGAGGGGCCTGAAAACTGAAGGCTCTGCCTCCCATTCTACTTTTAAATACTCTAGGAATATATTTTTTGGGAACGTTATTTTATCCCTTCAGTAGACTTGCTAAAAACCTGGCAACTCACTAAAATTTCCATCTTACCAATGGATAAAGGAACCTCTAAAACTAGTTTCTGAAGAGTTTAACATATCCAAATATGTTAGTCACCAGTGACATTTTGAATAAGTGAGAGGGAGCCTGGCCTTCGCTCATGAGGTTTCAGAACAACATACAGTGGTATTTGTAGCATTTTGCTGGATATCACCGAGTGTCTCTGATGCTATTTTGTATTTAAAAAGTGTGGGTGTAATAATTACTGGCTGTCCAACAAAGGCTGCTCCAAAACATGGACAACAGCTTAAATTGCCTGTTACATTCCTGCCACATAATAAACACCTTTGAGGACGCCCACCTACTTTCCTTCACTCAGTGCTTCCCTCACTTTTTTCTCTCCCTCTTCATGTCTCCTAAGTCTGTCTGTTTCCTTTTCTCTTCTCTAAAAGTAATTACCACTCTGCCGGAGCCAGATGTTCGCAACAGCAAAGCTTATCGTCACCTCTGTGCTGTAGAGGCAGCCGGCCAAACGACAAACAAACATGAATGAATTCAAAAGAAATCTGAAAATAAATTCCCTAGTCCTGCCATGTTTTCTATCTTTGTAAACAGCTAAACATTCAGCTCTACGGTTGATGTTAGTTCCGGTCTTTGATTATGATCAGCTGACGTGGACTGAAATGACCCTTCACTTGTGTTTTACCCTGATCAGCAAGGCTGGATTAGATAAGAGGATGAAACTTTAATGATTCCTGGGATATGGGATCATTGTCCTTGCGAAGACCCAAAATACTGATAACAGCAACAATTAAGAAAGTTCAAAGACCTACTGAGGATAATACAGCAAATGCATGTAGAGGCAAAGACTCACAGGATGTTAATCTTCATATTTATTGAACACTGAATGGATCCCATAGAGAGGAAAATGTTAAAAAAGTAACTTAAACATTGCTGTTTCAAACACCTCAGATCTGAAGTCTGCTGTGCACTGTTAATGATTATAGGATATGTTTAAACCAATGACAATCATTGGCCATATATTGATATTAAAAGCTTCTTTATCCCCTTTTTCTTGCTCCCTTAATCTTGACACAACTTCAAAAGGATTTACAGTACGTCTCCTCCTGGGAACAAACCGGGGGTCGTCTGCTTGGCATTAAATAAGAAAGTTTTGAAAGTTTTGAACAAGTTACTTGAGGAAGAACAGAGGCACCGACTGTGGTGGGAAGCTTTGTTCGGTTGGACAGCTGGCAGAAATCAACACTTGAAGCATTGCTTTCTATAGGTGTGTGACTTCATCAAAAAGTATGGCAGGCTTTAAATGAATTATATGCCCCTCTGCAGACTCCTTCAGGGTGTCCACACTGAGTCCTGTGACTCTGCCACCC
Source organism: Pundamilia nyererei (assembly GCF_000239375.1). Lineage (NCBI taxonomy): Eukaryota > Metazoa > Chordata > Actinopteri > Cichliformes > Cichlidae > Pundamilia > Pundamilia nyererei. The sequence goes on along the minus strand of NW_005187427.1, from coordinate 3,532,932 downwards.
TGTAAAGGGTCAGGGATCAGAATCCTTCACAGTATACGCTGTGGTTGGAAATGAGAACTAGTTTTTAATTCACCACAGTACCATGGCCCCCTACAGTCTAATTTCTAAATAATACAGTATCTAAACCCCAAACAATACTTCTAAATACTGAGAACTCACTGCTGCTGGATAATCATTTTAAAAAAACCACAAAGGAGTCACAAAACACTTAAAACCAGAATTTGGATTGTTTTGTAATGACTGGAAAACAGTCATATTCATACAGACTATAAAACCACACACTGAGACGAGGAAACAGAAACATGCCGCAGATTAAACGAGGAAATTAACATTAAGAGAAGTGCTGTCACTGGAAATAACCATTCATTCCATCTGAGCCAAATTTAAAATAATTGCAGCTTTCGTGCTGTTTGGCAAAATACATTCACTGATTATCTTCAGATCTCTGACTTCCAGAGAATTTAGCAGTCCTGCTTTGATATTGAGCCAGATACACAATAACCCACCATATTCACATGCAAGAGGCTCTATTTAAATATGTCTTAAAGCTGCACTGAAGGTGAAGGGGTTCCTTCAGTGTTTCAGATGAAATTGCTAGTTCTTTTTCACGTGTGTCATTCAGTCTATCACAATGCCTGCACACAAATGCACATGCAGTGAACAGTCAAACAAGCAAAACCACACCGGGTATCTAGTTCCACACGCAGTTTGACACCTACCATCCTGCTTATCACAACAGGGCAGATTCAGTCTGATCCACAGTCTGTGAGATAATGAGCGTGCTCTCAGATTCAGACACAAAGAGAATTTCAAGTGTTATGTTTTCTATATTTTCGAAGAGGAATGTAGATTGTGGTCAGGCTGAATTTAGATCTCACACTAAAATGTAGCATGATGATAACTTTAAAGAGAAAAGTAAGCATAAAAGTAAGCATCAAACACTTCAATTCAATTCAGTTCAATTTTATTTATATAGCGCCAAATCACAACAAAAGTTGCCTCAAGGCGCTTCAATCATACTGTGTATTACCTTACTTATTTTTTATTTCTTTGTATTTTTTGTATTTTCCTTCTGATATCTGTACCTGAGCTGAGGTAATGCAAAATTTTCCCCGTTGTGGGATCAATAAAGTCTCATCTCATCTCAACTCATCAAATTGCATCTGGTTGAAATGACTGAAAGATTAATAGGCTCTGTTTTGTTGTTTTTGTGTTCAAAAAAAGAATGACTTCATATAGGGAAAAATATATATCACATATGCAGGACACCTGCTGTATCAAGACACAGGGACTAAACCCCAATTCAACCAGACCCAGAACTGATCCGGAATTAAAACAGGACTACAACAGTTCAAAATCAGGACTATATGATTTAACCAAGACAGAACCAGAATCAGAACTAGATGATAGTAGCACTAAAAATCATCATATACCTGCACTACACTTATTTTTTAATTCTACCAAAGTCCACTATTTAGATTGAGAAAAGTTTATATAATTATTTAGCCTTGTTGTGCAAACAAGCCTGCATAACTTAATAAATATAGAATTTGAAAAATGACAAACCTAAAAAGAAACACTAGGTACGAGATACATGAGTACCTATGATACGATGATACTTTTGGTAAACAACCATTTGACTAACATGTGTTTCTCACCTGCTCTGGTTCCATCTCTGTTCCTCTCCCTCCCTCTTTGTTTTTACAGTTGAAAACAGATATTTACAAACTCTTCAGATAAAAAACACTTTTTTAATTGTAACATCAAATCAGACTAAATGCTTATATTTTTAGGTTGATAAATATAAAAAAACATATTTGTTAACTTTAAGAGTAAAGAGAGAAACTATCTGTATTTCTTAATTGTAAATGGCACCAAATTGTATTCAAAGTGAGCCACACTTATGGAGCTCCGCAGTTCTTTTCCTGGTGTTTTGGTTGATATCTCTTGATTTTCCCATTTCAAAGAAACAGGCTCTGTGTTTTGCCTTATATGCATCCACAGCTGTGCCACCAATTTACTCACATGGACTCTACTAACCTATCAGAAGCTTCTTCAGCTCAGAATGGAATCGTCTGGAGTTTTCTTTTTAATTAACAATAAACTTAGTGTATATGTACTCCTAAATTTGATGAAAGTGATAAAAAATAGACAGCCCTGTCTCTCTTTATTCTGACATTTAACTAATTCAAAAGATATTTCAATATTTATTTATCCAAAACAAAACAAGTTTACTCTAAATTGATGTTGTACAGAAAAAAAAAAGTTCTTGTGTTTTCCCTAAAGTGTATGTGAATATCTGGTTTAAACTGTGAATATACTGCTGTGTATTGAAGTTCCTCTTGTTTTGCATAGAAATATACTGAACAACATACAAAGCATAATATATAAAATAACATCTACCAGAGTTTTTTCTTTGAAAGAAACCTCTTATGTCCATGCTTGTTTCTCTAAAGAAGAAAGAATTCTCTAAAGAAACAGAGTTGTTGTTGTTTGGCTTTTCATTTCGCCATTTGTTGATTCACTTGAAGAGCAAGTAACAAAATAATGGGTCAAGTGAGCAGTTCGATATCAATCTTTTGTGATACACCGTCATATTTACATTATTTGTACAGTACGAATGATTTGCTTTGGTACCTGGTCGAACTTCAGTTCTCCTCTGTCTGCCTGGCTGCGCTTCTCCAACAGCGCACTCGCAGGCAGCAGCTCCTCCCGCCCCCTCGCTCAGTCGCTTAGTGTCTGAGCTCGGAACATACCAATATTAGGGGGGATTTACGCACAGTCGTAAATTCCCACAGTGTCCGCTATGTGCTTCGAATATTGTGTGTAGTTTTTGTTTTATACAGTTGTCAGCCAGGCATCTAACTATGAAAACATTACACTCCAAAAGACCACAGGCTTCTGAAAAAACAGACTATGCAGACTTATAGTTGCTTTTATTGCTGAAAGGAAAAATAATACAAACCCAAACTGCGGAATTGCAGGAAACTAAACATACAGAGAGGCACATGGAGAAACACACAGCCATGAGGTAGATTGTGACACTGGACAGAGGGAAACAGATGGTTTAAATACACCAGGAAAGACGAAGAAACAGGAAACACACAGGGAACACAGCTGAGACAAATTACGCACAGTGAGACAGAAGAAGCAGAACTAAACACACCGAACATGGAATTCAAGACTGTCACAATAAAACAGAAAACGATGGAACACAAGACGGACACGAGCTTGACACAGGAGTGGAGGAAAGGCAGACAAAAGAGGGAGCAAGGGAACACGAGGGAGCACGAGAGAGAGGACAAGAGAAACATGACAGGCTGGGGAACATGATAAACAGGGTGAATGTCTAATGAAACACAAGGAGAGGAACATGGGAACAGGAAAGGGAAACAAAACACAAGGACACACAAACACCGAACACACCGGGAAGGACACAGAGGGGCAAAGACACAAGTGGAACCTAATAGACAAGAACTAAACAGGGAAACAGAGACAATTCAAAATACAGAATAAACTCGCGACTAACAAAATGAACTTAAGCATAAACCATAATACAAAATGACATCAAAACACAAGAACTCCAAATACTGGGTCAACTGACCCAGGACCATGACATCACATACTTCTGTCATCCCTTATGTCCTCATGCAGTATCAGCTTTTCTCTTGGCACCCTATCATATGCTTTCTCTGTAGCCACAAAATGCAACTCTTTATGATGTTCTCCATACAACTCCTCTATACTAAACCTCTATATACTCTCTATCAACATTCTCAAAGCAAACATTGCATCTGTAGTGTTTTTTCACTGCATGAAGTCATAATACTACTGTTAAATTCTCTCCTTCATCTAGCTTCAACAACCTTTCCCATGTCTTCATGGCATGGCTCATTAACTTCATCCGACTGTAGCTGTTAAAGATCTAAACCTTTCGTCATCACACATTTCATCAGCACAAGTTAACTTCTTCTCCAGTCCCCAGGGAGCCTCTTACTCTCCAAGATTGTGTTAAACAATGTGGTTAAGAAGTCCAGCGCACTTTCTCCTAGACTTCTCATACCTCCAGTGGTATGTCATCTGGACCAGTTACCTTTCAACTTTTCATCTTCTTCACAGGAGAAAAAACAAACTACATTTATTGCCTGTTTACTGTTCATATAATCTATCTTTGAATATTACAGCTTTCATCAGGCTTTTGAAAGAACAATAATACTGCCATGTGAATTACAGCAGCACATGGGGATATCACTCTAACCAAAACAGGTATTTCTCAGCCTTTGTTTACAAACTTAAAGTCATAAATAAGCTCTCTCTACAGTGGCTGATGGCTAAACAGTATTTATATGATCTGTTGCCTTTGGGCAGGTTTTCAGAGGTGATGCATTTTCTGTGGTAAGAGATCAAGAAACATGTGGTACTGTAGATCTGAAGTATGGAACCACAGATTTACTACACAGTTCATGCCATGTGGCACTGCAACAGAGATAGCACCTCACAGGGAGCCTCTCTTGCCCTCACAGTGAGTGTGGGTAGAGAGCTAAGATTGTGGATTTTGTGCATTAAGTAGAGATCAAAGATGGAGCTGAAAGTGTGAAACAGTAACATTACTTGTTAAAGCGATTAAGACAGGCATGTCATCAAAAGAAAATGGCAAAGATTATGTTTAGGTTTTAATACGTTGAGGGGAAAAAAAGAAGCATAAAATGTTTATTCCTCCTTGCAGCATTGTCCAGAGGATTTTTCATGGTAAGCTATGCTGACTTTCTGTATACTAAATCATATTAGACTATCTTTGAACCTTTGAGGTTTTAGAGCTGCTTTTTATGTTTGAGCACAAACAAACGATCAATCAACATTTCCCACGAACTCCGACGCTGAATGTGCATTGAAAATTTTTTAAACACAATTTCTGTGCTTTGCAATTGAGGCAAAAGCAGAAATAATGCCTACTGCTGAACGCACACAAGCTTTCTCAGGTTGTAGTATGATGGAGAGGCCCAGGTATTTTACCCCTGCTATTAATAATGTGAGTCATCATATGAGCCAAGATGTGAAACCAGGCATGGTTCACACCTTGGCCTCTGTGACAGTAATGACCCACATCTTGTTTCACACCTTGGCTCATGTGACAGCGCATAGCTCAAGTTAAGGAGGCTTGGTGAGTCGAAGTTGGAACACTGAATAATTCTTAGAGAAAAATATGTTTAGACAGGAATACTAAAAAATGTTTGGGATTTTTTTCCACTGGTAAGGCTGTTAAAATAATTCACAGGCCAAAAACATTCGTATTTGTCACTCTTTTTAATACCAGTCAAGTACAGGTAACAGTTAGTCGTCCAAAACAAAGGATAAAATCAGGATCAGTTAAACTGCATGTTGAAGTGATGAGAGGGGAACTGAAATTTGAATGAATAAAGAATCGAGCCTTGCACTCTGTCTGTTATAGTCATCAGTCAAGGGCAGAGCACTAAAAGAAACTAAACGGCTTTCAGCTTCATCCTTGACTGTCAACATATCTCTTCTATTAAATGGTGAAAAAATGAAAGAACCATGAAAGAACTTGTGGAGTTGCAGCACGATCTTGTAACCAGCAGTGGAAACACGATAGCAATAGATAAATGCCTCCTGTTAATAAAGGACTTTCATCGGTTCTACCCTACTATTACGTGCATACACCAAAACATTGACCATGAGAATGTATTATATAAAGATATTTCCAACATTTCTCAACAAATGTATGTAATTAACTAACATTTCCAGCACAGCAGCTCCGTAAGTTCAACTAATGGACCAATTAAAAAGTCGCAGCAGCAATGAAAGTTGAAACATCGTGTAGTAATCTGTGAAATGCATTTTGCTTCAAACGCGACACGACTTTTAGAATATTCTGCTCTCTGTGTAGGCTAAAACCTCTCAATCCGCCAATAATGAGAAGTCTCTCTACTCTTGATGTGAAGTTGCTGACACAAAGCTTTTGGAGTGATACATGGCTTATAAGTGTGTGACTAATAGAAATAGAGGGATAATCCCTCTTGCTGCTTGGGTCTGCAACTGACTGGCTTTGGAAAAGAAGAGAGCAGCTGATAGCCTTCCTTTCATCCCAAAAGATAGAGGGTGAGAGGAAGAAGGGAGAGAGAAGAAGAGTGCAGAGGAAAAATGAATACAAAATGTAAAACAAAACAATGCGGTGAGAAACCTTCCAAAGAAGAAACACAGCAATTACTGCTGTGTTTGCTAAATACAACAATAAAAGCACAAAATCCTGACCCCAAAGAGTTATCTCGGCCTCATTATTGCTTGTTTGTTACAATTTTCTTTCAAATTTCAGCACATTAACTACTCGAGTGCTAGAATTAACAAGCAAATCGTTGCTCACTCATTTGTGAAGCTGAAAAACATCTATCACACTACCCATTTCCAGATTTGCACAATCTAAATTATTTCAGGTCCAGTGAAGTTATCATTGAAACTGTTCTGCTAGCTCTGTAATCAAGGGCAGATGGGCCACTTGCCACCGGGCCTTTTAGAAAACTGCTTGGGCCGAGTAGTCAGGAGCCCCAAACAGCCTTTAAACAACAGCAGCGCCAATGTGCAACGTTTTCAGAGATAGTAGGAGAGATCTGACTTAATGGAAATGAAAAGAAAAAAAGAAGAAAAAGAGGAAGACAGCGGTATGTGGCACAGATGATAATCCAATTCAATTAAAGTTTATTTATATAGTGACTTTCAACAGAAACAGCCACCTAAAGGGGCTCTAGATTGTAAGGTAAAGACTCAACAACCATGTGATAGGGAAAGAAAAACTCCCTTCTAACAGGAAGAAACCTCTAGCAGAACGAGGCGGAACCTTGATAAGCTGGGGGTGAGGGGAGGGAGCCATGCCACACTTTATAACTAGCATCGTGTTTTGTTTTATAGGACAGCAGCGATGGAGCGATTTCAGAAATGAGTGAAAAAAAATCAACATGGTTGAGAGGAGTTAGAAATTAGTTGTATCCTAGTTGACACCCCCCACTTGGACCTGAAAACAAAAACAAACAAACAAACAAAAAAAATCAGTGAGTTGCTTCTTTAACATGTGAAAAGTTCAGAGTCCATTTATCTTTGCTAATTTTCACAGCTAATTAGATTTCAGAGAATTGTACCTTCTTTCACGTATCTTTTGATGATTACTAAAAGTCTTTTGGTTTTGGTCTAGGCTTGAGGGGCATACAGCACGACCTGACTTTGACTACGTGTTCTTCTTTTTCTTTTCCCCTGTTTCAGTGATTCGATGATTCAATTCAACTTCAATGATTTCACATATATGATTAAAAGTGGTTGTTATCAGCAGAAAAGAAGAATAAAAAAAAAAACAGCTTTCCTCTCCAACTTGGACATGAGTGAAACAGACATCATTTACAATCTTATGATTAAAACAGTCAATTGAATGCCCCCCGGTGCTGTTCACACTGTGAATCAACACTAATTTTTAACATTTTAATTAGCTGCACATTTTTAATATCATCTTTACTTTCTATACATTTGACCTGTTGGTTCTATGTGTCAGTGTGTTTTCAGAGAGCAGCCTCATTAAGTGTTTCTGTTGTTTTCAACCTATAAAATTCAACAAAATGAAACAAGAAAAGGTCTTGATTGCTTCTTTGAGAACATCGCCCTTTAAAAGAATCGCTGTGTTTAGTTTGCTCCAAGCCACATATTAGATAACAAATATAACATCAGGGAGGCACAAATGGGTTTGTGTTTTCTGAAATGAATGCTTGGGTACCTCAAGCACTACAGTTATACAACAGCAAATAAGCTGTAATGCAATTAAAAAACAGCTACCAAAATGCGCTAAATATAAATGACCAGAGGAAAAAAAAAGTTTGCATGTGTGTATATATATCTTATCCTCTATTTCTTACCTCTGTTGAAAGAATCTCTTGTTTCTAAGTTTTGTTTCATAATGCTATGTCTTCGTGTTTCTCTTTCTTTGCTCAGCGGAGCCATTAAAGTGCCGCCTGAAGGCTGAGAGAGGGAGAGCTAAGGATGTTGGGCAGAACATATCTTGGATTTGTGGCAGTACGTCTGGAAGGCAGGGATTGAGCATGTGAATGGAGGCTACAAACGGAGAGGATGTGCAGATTAATGGATTCAGAAAGCTCCTGAGTGTATGAAGAGAGGAAGTGGAGGAAGCTCCTTTGATCTGAGTTGCTACTAATCCCAGACACATCCAGTAATTAAGCTAAACTAGGATAATTTCACTCTGACAGAGACTAAAAAGTAATTCCATCTACCTTTTCTCACATTGGATACGAGCCTTAAAAGAGGCTCAACCATACAGGTGCTTCAAATTACTACTTAGACCACTTGGTTGTCAGTCACTATAAACACACTGTGTATACAGTATATGAATTTGTAGACTCTGTAGGCAAGGAATAAGACTTTTGCAATATGGAGCTTTCTTGTTTCTGTTTGCAGTCCAAGTGATCTGATCCGTCATATCTGAGTGGACTCTGGTTGGATGCAGGTGCATGGTGTGTGGTTGCAAAAGATACACTGAAGAAAAAAAGGGAAAATTTGTCAAAATGCTTTGGACAGCCATCAGCTATGATGTTATGACAGTTTAGCTGTTTATTAGGTTTCCTAATTTATATGCCATCATAAATTAGATATTCACTGCAAATGAAAGCCACAATTTGTCTGTTGCACTCATAGGCTAAGTCAGCACACGAGGGAAAAGTGTAGATTTTCTAGTTTGGGGGGGTTGGGCAAGCATATCACAGGGGGCCTGGTTCTTTTTGCTGAGGCTGGCAGACTGAGGATTCAATCTTCCATATTAGTTCTCCAACCACACGGGTTGGAGGAAGAATGGTCATCAGAGCATTGTAGCCTCTGAGAGAACTGTTGAGACCCCGAGTAATAAATATTTTGTGTTTCGTTTTTTTGGAGGGGGGGTTTGGTTTTGTATACCTTAGTTCTCGTATTTTGTCTACACTCCAGAAATATCATGCATCAGGACCATCTACAGTGTTTATAACGCCAGTAGTTCTCACAGACATGTTACGAGGTCATGCATGAACTGAAAAAATGAGGAAAGGTGGCATTAGGAACATGATTGTGACAGCCTTATTTCAAGCTAGGCGACATTTTTCCAGGATAAAAGTGGAGACATTGCTGGTTTCAAAATGCTTTTCATTTATCTGACAAAAAGCTGTTTTCCTTAGCATCCTGCTACTGTGAATGGTTAGTCTCTGTTCAGTCTCAACTAAAGAATTAAAAACAATGTTACTGCTATCTTTAAGATCTTTTGTGCATGTTCGCACAACACACAGACTGAACCAGCTGAAATTTATATGCTATGTTTATCTGAGTTGCTGTGGTTCTTCAAAAATTGTCAAAATAAATAAGAGATGGTAGATGGCTCTTAAAACTTTGACCCTTAAATTAAACTTTGCTATTTTTATGACCACATCATAGACAAAGGCAACATAAAGTGATGAATACAACCAATTAGCAGAAGAAAAATGTTCAGGCCTTTGGTAGTTATTTCTTAATGGAAAGATACTTTTGCTTTGCCCTTTTCACAACTTGGCTGCTGTGCCAAACACTGGACCCCTCTAACACTTTATTTGGGTTACTGCTGCAGGGCTATTTTGTGCATGGCATCCACTGAACAACAAACACGTCCCGGACCAAGACAAACTAACCGACCTGGACAGATTGTTGACATGAACTATTCCATCCCTAATAGGTAGTGAAACTAAACCTACTGAAGAACAAAGACCTACATGCTTGACTGGAGTTTAGTGTCTTGGCTGGCAGGATATAGACTGGAGTTCTTGTGATCAGCCCAGACAATGAAGGTTTGTTCTGTTCCCATCAACCAATATTTCCAGTCCTCTAAAGCTACCTACATCACAGTTTACTTGACTGGGGTTTAAAAAAAAGAAAGAAAGAAAGCTGATGAGACTTATGAATCTTCTACAGAAATGTGTAAATCACCCAGGACATAAAAGCTTCCTGGATGCTGGAGTTGTTTTTTCTTTCTTCATCTGCTCACTCTTGAATGTAAAGACCTGGAAAATGATACAGATGAAACACTGAATTCACTCTTTTCAGCTTTCAAATACAACTTGTTCTCAAGCACTCTGTGCAGCACTTTACTGACATGTTATTGGTGCTCAGCTGGGCTGTCATCAAAATGGATGAAAACAAAACGCATCAGATAGTCATGTAGTCGATATATTGCTGATTAAAGCCAACAGGTGAGATCTAATGGTATAATAAGTACTCAACCTGTATTAGAGGTGTATAAAAGCTGTTTTCCATTCGTCTCACTAAGAAATGTGAACTAGCTGATTCAGTCAGTTACACGAGATGGCATTTTTTTCATAGTTTTGCCTCTAAACACAATCAGAACAGTCTTCAAAGATGTGAGCAGCTTTTTATTTATGTATTTTAACAAAAGCATTGCATTAGCTCTTTAAGGATTTCTATACACAGTCCTCCACATAGATCTAACTGTATCTCCTTGGCGAGCTACACAGCTATTGAACCTATACTGACTCTAATGTTTACCAGATTGTTCTTTCACTGAAAACTCATGCAGACTCAGACGACAATAAACTTTTTAATGGTTTAAAAAAGCAGCATGTATGCAGGTGAGAGAGGGTTTCCTAAGAGAATAGTTTGAAGCTGAGTCGTTCCAGCGAGAGCCAAGAGCCACCAGCTGACACACCAAGGGATTCCTGTGCAATCTGGTGTTTTTGTTCTCCTCTCATGCCACTGTATTGAAAAAAACAAATCCTTAAAGCCCACGGATTCCAAGATGGTGTGCCACGTCACTATAACAAAGTTGTTAAATGTGTGATACTGAACAACTACAAAACTTTAAAATTGCAATTTTCCCAGCCTGGTATGTTGATTAAACAACAAGAGTGAGCCTTTGTCTCATATGTTCTGTATTTGAATGCTTTGCATGCCTTGAACATAGACACTGGCAAACTTCTCTAAATCTCATGATTCCTTCACCCCCGCACTGGTGCAATATTTTTCTTGTGATATGCTGCTGATAGTAACATTTTCCAATATTTCTCAGATGAAAAAGCTTCACGGTTCCTTTTCTCTCTTCTTACTAAGCACAGTTCAGACCGCACTGCTACCACGTGAGTACCGAACATAAACCTGAAGAATATTCAGGTTTCATTGTGCCATTTTCATTACACCTCCCATATAAGTAATGATCCTTTTTCTTTTTTTTACATTCCACCCCTCCAACCCGAGGTATCTGCACCTTGTCATTAGCTGTGATCACAGCTGTGCGGCATGCTTTTTGCTCAGATTGTGCACTGTTCCTGACTGATACATGTGTAGGAAAATTACAGGAAAATTGTACTTCCATACTCATCACAAGGCCAGAGTAAAACTGACCCATATACACACAACACTGACTGCAGTCCAGAAAAAAAAAAACATCTGACGAGAAGCACAACATGGCAATTTTAATAGTGGACTCACATACACTCAGACTATTAAATAAGTGTTCTGTCTTGATGATAACACCTTTAATCTTATCAGTATCACCCTTGGTCTACTTTGTGCGCATTATAAACAGATAAGGTTCCCCGAGGCTCTGCAGTGCTGATAGATGCCTGTGCTGATTTGATCTAAAGGGTGAGAAAATACGATGCTTCTGGACACTTGATCAAGGTGCCAATTAGCTGCAAGTTATCAAATTAGTTGGAAAACATCTCCACTGCACATAATGAATTCTCACCTCTAAACTGAAGTTGGCAGTTCTGACATGCAAAATGGCGTTCTGCAACTTCAGGCCCGATAAACAAGCACAAGCAATCTGGCACATGCCCATGCTTGGAAAATTAGGCTGCTGGACATGCATACTTTGCTGTACGCAATCATTTCCCTTCTAAGCCGAATGCACACTCAGAGAAACCTGGAGCACATTACTCCTGGACAATGTACAGAGATGCTATGAAGTCCTGCTGAATGGTGAGCAATTATTTCAGTAATCTTTGAATCTCGCTAGCATTTTTAAATGTTAGCAATAAATAGAATCAAATTTAAGTGAAAATCCAGCACTTCATCCTTTAGCTATCTGCAGCATATCTGGGTTCACAAAAAAAATGCAGTTGTAATGTTTGTACAATGTGCACACACAGCTGGCACTGCAGCACTTGTATCAAATTAAATTGCATTTGAGAAAAACTGCAAAGATTTTAACTCTATATGCACTGAGGTTCTGCTCAATAGATCACTTGTTTACTGTCCCTGCTCTATTACAGTTTATTGAGAGTGAATCAGCTGTGCCATAGAGGAAGAGAGAATGAAATCGATAATATCTTTGCTCTGACGCGTCAGATCCACCAACGCTTTCTGTCATTTTGCTCTCAACTGACTATTTATATTTTCTGCTTCACTCTTCGTAATCAGCACTCTAATCAACTTTACAATATGAGGGGAAAGTGTGTGTGTGTGTGTGTGTGTTGTGGGAAAGTGAATGGTCCTCCATGATTAATCATTTTCTACTCACTTTGGTTGGTGTATGCACAGCTGCATGCTTTCATGTGCATTTGTGTGCAAGTAAGTGTGTGTGTGTGTGTGACCTATATCTGCAGTAATTATTACTGAAGGAATACACACACACACAGATTCTGCAGCTAGAGGAGAAGGCGTAAACTCTGAAGTACGTGGTCAGGGTTTGAATAACCACTGGGCTGTATTGGCCCAGACTCTAGTGCAGTGGTTGACAACCTCTGCAATACACTAGATAAGCTTGATAAGAGCTCAACGATCACACCACAACATCTCCATGTTGACAATTCGTGGTTTCAATGACATCTTTAATAACATCTTTGCTAAAATATCACTTCTTTTTAAGAGTCTTCTTTTTTAGAACCTACAGAAGCCTTTTTAATTTAATCCTTCTGAATTGCATCATAGACTGAATCAGCCATACTTCAGTTCGAGCATGAATCACATCCAAGTAAACTGAATTATGACCGTTCTCACAGGAAATAAAAAAAAAAAACGCTGAACTGAAGCCTAACTCTGTCCTGCCTGCTCATTCTTATTCCCCCAATGATAAAAAATGTACGATATAAATAAACTGTTCTCATACTGAATGAGATATTTACATCGTTCTGTCCTCTATTAAAATCTCTGAAGCTACCGTTAATACTAACGTCTAGTTGTTTTAAAAAGAAAAATGGGGGAAAAAAAGGAGAAAAGATAACGTATGACACACCATTCTCACATTTACAGTTTTATCTTCGACTGTTTATTAAGGTAGTAAAAACCTCTTCCTCTCAGTATCTTCAGAGGAAGCGCAGTGACACCTGCTGGCTATTGATATGTATCCCTGTGTGGGAACTTTGGGAAAAGAAACACACCTCACATCTTACCAGATTGCACATTTATTCTTCTTTCACTGACATGCTGTGCTCCATTTGGCGGCAAGGAGCATAATTACGTTTTCAGACTACTCTGTAAAAAGATGAAAAGTATTGTTTGTGGACATTTGCACGGGTGCTTCCTTTTTGCTCAATACCTTTATATTACCCATAAACCCACCTTTAAACACTGGACTAGGGCATCACTGAGCTTCTGGACAGTCAGAAAAGATGACGAGGAAAAAAAAAAGAAAATCAGTAACCTGCTGTTAATTTTATTAACACCAAAGCAGCTAAAACTGATTAACAAACCCCTCTGCTCCTTAGCCGACCAGATTAATAGTTTAGAAGTTTACTGCACTTGATACTCTGAATAAAATGTATTTGATAATTTTTGAGCAGCATACAGATTTTTGGCTAAAAGTTTGATTCACAGGTTTGTTTTGTATATTTGTCTATAAGGAAAATTACACAAAAGGTGCAAAAGGAACATGCTAGACAAAATATATGGTCATGTTTTAGAAAAACTCTGTCCAATCTTAAAATATCTTAAAAAAAACAGAACAAAAAACCTCCAAAACAAATCACTATTATATTATATGTTTGATTTACCCTGTGCTATTGGGTTTCTTTTGTCAGAAATGTCTTTTTTGTGTATATACTCGAACCTACTTATCATTTCATTTCACAAAATAAGTTTATGTGACAAAAGTCAAATCTTCTCTTTGTTTCTGCTCATTTCTTTATAATTTGACAGCAGGAAGCAGAGACTCTGCAAATCAAAGTTTAATTGCATTTGGCTGTGGATTAGTAATAACAACAGCAGTAGCATTGTGTTTATGTGACCTCCTTTTGCATCAGAAGATGTGTACACTGTGGTCATAAAGAGTTGGTTGTTCTTAGCAATAATACTTGGGTAGGTTGTGGGATTTGGTGCAAAGAGGCCCAAAGTGTACCAAGAAATGCTCACCCACACAATTACATCACCAGCAGCCGGAATTGTTGAGCCAAGGCAGGATAGAGCCATGCTTTTAAGATGTTTACACTGAATTTCTGACCCTACCACCCATCAGACCTCATCGGACAAGAACCAAGTTTGTCAGAGGAAACAAGAAAACAGTGTTTTAGTGTCTTCATACAGACACTTAACTGAAGAGCACAACCCCATAATTATTTTCTAAAATCATTTCCTGGAAACTGATTCCTAACATTCATTTTCAATATATGTTGAACTGTGAACACTTTCATAGTTCAATACTTATCATCTGACTACAGAATAAAAGCTATGCAGTCAGTTCCTTGAATTTTCTAGGAAAATTACAGTTTTCCTAGAAGTAGTTACATTATTTCCAGGAAACTTTTATGACTGTGTCCATTTTTTTCATTTCTGGAAGATTAACGACATTTTGTTTGACTGCCAAAGAAGTGCATTACAGTACAGTGACATTACAGTGCCCTATGCCTGATGATAACTGTCTGCAGTAAAACACTAAGCAAGAAAAAGCCCTTTCTCTAATATTACTTAAATTATTTTATTAGTAACTAGAATGTTGTAAAACATGCTCCAAAGAAATTCAGCTTTTTCTCTTATCATAATTACAATTTGATATGGGAAGAGTACTGAATCATTTTTTATTATCTATTATCTGTCTATCTATTATCAGCTGCTGATGTAAACATTTACACTTCACGGATGGAAACAAGCAGTTTACTTTACTCTAAAGAGTGCATGAGATCTAATCCATTTAGTCATGTAGATGTGATTAAGATGATTAAGATCATTATGATGATTATGATGATTTAGATGAGAAGTTTAAACTGAGCATCAGAATGAAAAAGAATGTTAAAATAAGAAGAAAGGTTGATTTAACTGACTTTGAATGTGGCATGGTTGTTGGTGCCAGATGTGCTGGTCTGCGTATTTCAGAAACTGATCTGCTGGGGTTTTCCCACACAGCTGTCTCTGGGGTTTACAGAGAATGGTCTGAAAAAGAGAAAATATTCAGTGAGCAGCAGTTCTTTGGGTGAATTGCACTGCTAATGTCAGAGGTCAAGAAGAATGGCCAGGCTGCTTCGAGCTGACAGGAAGGCAACAGTGACTTAAAGAACGACTATCAAATATGTGCAGAAGTCTTCAGAATTCAGAAACACATCAAACTTTGAAGCAGGCTACAGCAGCTGTATACCACACCCAGTGCCACTCCATTCACATATCTCACCCAAATTGGACAATAGTAGTTTGGAGAATTGTTCTCTGATCTGATAATTCTTAAATCCAGCTGTGACTTTCAGATGGTAATGCTCAGGATTTGGTGTAAATAACATGAAAGCACGGATCTATCCAACCTTTTATGAGCAGTTCAGGCTGGTGGTGGTGGTGTTTGACACATTTTGGGGGCCTTAGTAGCAACTGAGCACCATTTAAACACGACAGCCTGGGTGAAAATTATTGTTGATGATGTCCATCTCTTCATGACCACAGTGTATACATCATTGTGTGGCTGCTTCTAGCACGAGAACCTGCAACGTTGCAAACCAAGTCAAACTGGCTTCTTGAACATGACAATGAGTTCACTGTGCTCAAATGTCCTCCACAGTCACGAGATCACAATCCAAGCAATCCAGTAGAGTATCTTTAGGATGTGGCAGAACGGGACATTCACATCATGGACGTGAAGCCAACAAATCTGCAGCAACTGTGTGATGCTGCGATATCAGTACAGACCAAAATCTCTGAGGAACGTTTCCAGCACCTTGTTGAATCTGTGCCACAAAAAATAAAGCAGGCAATAGGATGTTCAACCCCTTACTAGTAAGGTTACCTAATGAACTTAAAATCATAATCTTGCAGCAAGCATGCCCCTGTGACCATCGATGCTCGTCACAAGGGGGCGCACTAGCCCAAGATAATTTACAGCTGAAATTCCAGTGAGTCTAACCTGTTATAAAAATAAACAGCAATGCCGGACTGCAAACTGCTTTGAGTTTGATTTGTGTGATACTGAATTTTACAATAAGCAGTAAACTACCAGGCATGGCAGGCTGAAAACACAGGATGTGACACACCTTCACTTTAAACAGACTCAAGTTTTGTAGCACTATGAGCCTGAAAACTGCAAAGAACTAAACCAGCTGTTACTAAATATTACTAAAAATCCAGCTTCTCTCAGAGCTGCTGTAAGAAGCGAAACTTTAACACACAAAAAGGAATACATCTACAGCCTAACAATGGAGCTAGTGTCTAGCTGTTCTTCCATTTGTCTTCCATTTGTATTCCTGGATGTGTCATGCGGTGATTACTTGAACATAAAGTCATAGATAATTCATGAAAAGCATCCTAAAAGTCTCATTAATAGCTCACGAATGGCCCGAGGACTGCCATGAAGGAGTCTCATTCAAGCCACTGGTCACAGATATTAGTAGAGCTCCTTGCGGTCACATGAAAACAACAACAGAAAAAAAAGTCTTGCAGCAATAGATGCTTCTCAGATGCTTCTCAATTTATTAATTATTCTTTTATTTAACTTCAGTTGTCAATACAAGAGCTTCAAAATGGTACACGTTACATTTATTTCCTCGCCACTCCCTTTTCCATTTATATTCCCCCATATAAAAAAAAAAACAACTTAAAAATGTCAAGCCACAATAATAAACTGATTTTTGCATAATTTGAAGGGAGAGACTAAACTGTTTGCGTCTGAACAGACAAAACAAACAACATCAGGAAACAGTTGAAAATATGCAGAAAACACTGGGTTTCCATTCCTGTAGCCACACCGCGCACACACAATTACACACACAAGCACGCATCCACACACAACAGTATATATTTCGAGAGACAGTTTTAATGGGGGTAAGCAGTGAGCAGGGTTAAGTGATAAGCATACAAAAATCACAAAACAGGTTCTTCCATTTGAAACTGAGCCACGACATTTATTGGTGAATCCTTCATAATAGAGACGGGTAGAATGTCCTTGTTGTGCCACAGCAACTAAATAACACAATGAGGCCAAACTGGCCTGCTGTTGGCAGCAGCTATGAAGCGAAACACGAGGACTGTCTCCAGTGGCACTCAGTTTATGTCGTTTTGATTCTTAGTCCATCTCCGTCTCATCTCTGTAGGAAATCTAATATCTTCTCGTGATGCATTCAGCTCAGAGTGCAACACGATGACCGATAGGACTACATGGAGGGACATTTTCACAGAGTTTTGCTCATCATAAAAGAGGCCTTTGAATTAATCATGATGTGGCAAGGGAGCAAAACATGATGATTCGTATATTATCTGTTTTCATCAGTGTGGCTTTCATCTGTAGACTCATTTACCGTCTTTCTATTTTTACAACACAAGCATTACTTTCATGGTTCATTATCTCCTTAATAGGTCAGTCAGCAATTACTAAGATGTATATTTATTTGACTGCTATCTTTGTAGTCAAACGACTTTCTAACTACGTCGTAGAGCCTGATTCCAAATTACAGTGTGCGTGTAAATGCTTGTAGATGTGGCAGTGACTAGGACTGCTAAAAAGCTTTTTAATCATGACTGTGGTCTTCTTTATTGTAATACACTTGAAGTCATGAGGGTTTTTTTTTCAAGTGAGGCAGATTTGTGGCTTCACACCACCCTGTAACGACACTACAGTTCCCTACTTCGCTTGTTTATGTGAAGACGTATTTACTGCAGGGATGATGTGGGGGCCTTTACGGCCGGGGACATTGTTTGACGTGCTGAAGAGCTCGAGCTGAAAAACCTATGCTACAGCGTGAATCACTCCTTGCAATAAGCACTGGGAGTTACTCTCGTGATGATGTGCTAATTGCGAGCTTTACAGACACTAGCTTGCATGAACATGTTTTTGCAAGTGCTATCACCTGATCAATTAATCATTCACTGAGCATTAGTGAGGATTAGGGCTGCCTAAAGGACTTAGTGTCATAAGTTCAACATTTTAACTTTATTATACACCGAATTACTTTGTGTTTGCTGGTTCTAATTCCTCAAAACCTGTTAAATAATATCACATTTGGAAACAGCCACAGAAAACAGATAAATGTTGTCATTGCATCCTCTCCTAAAAGATGCTTTGCTCATTAGCAGTAAGATATTTTCTGTTTGTTCGGGACTTAATAACACAACATAACCAGCTACTGCCAACTTTGACATATGACCTCTTCTAAATGCTCCGACTGTGACACTGACATGAAATATAAAGTGTTGCAACATAAAAAAACAAAGCAAAATACAAACCGCAGGCTTTGAAGGGTATTAGAGGTTCCCCACATGAAATAGGATAGGGTTTTTAAGTCCTAATAAGTTCTTAATTTAGTGGAAACACACCAGAGATGACACACACACATGCACACATACATACGCGCTCAATAGCAGCTTCCCAGCACGCTTGACTTATTGCCCCTAAATTATGTTTTTAAAGTGTGTGTCTTGCTTGCTCCACATGTTCTGAGGTCCAGTTTCAAGAGATTTCAGCTAAAGGTCACAAAGAATATAAAGTTACCGCGAAACAGCGAAACATGTGGGGATAATATAACTTGTCATGATCTGGACAAGTGATCCATAGAAGTCTTAGGTTTGATTTAATGTACTGATAATTGCTCATTAGGCTACTTCATTCCTCCTTTTGTGCCGGTTTTGGGTGTCAAGTTGGAGGTTGCTTTCTCAGGGTAGTTAATTAGAGCATGTGGAGACCAGGAGGCTAGATCATTAATCAAAGCACTTTTTTGCTGGTTACATAAGCAGCAGATGAGTGGAACATATTGTCTGATTGAGAAGAGAAGTAGCAGCCACCATAATCCCATTCATCACCAGCTTTTTAATGTGTCATCATCAGCTGGTGTAAAATAGGAAAAAAACTTGAACTTCTTTCAGTACAAGGTACATGTTATTACTGTAAATTATGTGTCAGAAAAAGGTAAATACACACTAAAGTAGTAGAGTAAGTCAGTACTCTAATACACATTGTAATTGTTTAATTTTGAGGTTCATTTTTTCTGTTTCTTTTCAATTACAAAGCCCAAATTGAATTAAATGTTCAACACAACATGTCGATACTACAACAAATCAATACATTCAATACTTACCGACATTAGTTATTATTCATTTAATAATAACAGGAACATTAAGAGAATAATAATTTTGCATCCATATGTGTGACATAAGGTTTATTACCTCCACCAAGGGGGTTACGTTTTTGGTAAAATTTGCCTGCATGCCATGTTGTCTGTAAACATTATAGCTCAACAGGTTTTGAATGAAAGTGTAAAGTGGTGTCGTGTTAACAAATCCAGGGTCTTCAAGGCCAACTGAATGATTTATGGTCAAAAAAATGAACAAAAAGCCTTATAACTTACAAAATATGACTCTTGCATGTGTGCTGTGTGTTGTCAACATAAAGTAAGTACTGTATAAAGATTTACAATATAATCTCACATCTGACCTCTGACCTCTCTGTCAAGGTCAAAATATTGATCTGATAGCCAAAGTGATAATAATGCTATATAGATCTATTTAAAACTATGTTTCTCACTGCAATTGTTTCTATTGGCAACATATATGCATGCATATATATGGGGATTCTAAATATCACATGACTTTGGACTTTTGACCTCTTTTCAAGGTCAGATAAGGTCAAATGTTCATAAGAATGCATTATATCCTTGAAAAAAAGTGTTGTCAAGAGAAAGACAATGAGCTGCCTAGTTAGTTAGACGTGTATTACATAACAAGTCATGTTCAGCTATTTACAAATCAATACCTATTATCCATTACCCACTCCTGCATGCTTGTGCAATCAGAGTAAGCATCTGTCATGCTAGCCTTATCTATTTTACTGCGCTGCAAACTTCTTAAAATACAATTAAGAAGAAAACGAAATGAAAAACACAATATGAGTCCCTTAAAAGTAAATAATGACCAGAGAGGGAGCTGCCTTGGTGCTGGTTTACACTATCGAAGTGCTTCTTGTTGTTTGCATATTTTCGTGACCACACTTCTGGTCTTTGCATGTGTATTTTAGTCTGTTGCATATTGGTCTCATATTGGAAGCAGAGTTTACATAGAAGAGTCAGCAGACAAAAGTCTTACCTTGAACTCTTTGGCCTTTGTGACTCAGGCCTCAGTCACACAGGTCAGGCAACAGGCAGGTCAGTGAACAATGTGTATTCTTCGACCTCTTGGCAAGCGGCTGTTGGCTTTCTGTGTAATCGATTATGAAAGCCTGACGCTTGCATGGACAGAGTTCAGTCAGTGACCCCTGGCAACCTTCAGTCACTAGAGAAAAACTTGTATTCCTTGACTGGGTGTCAGCGAATACACTTATTCACAAAGATGCAAAAAGATAAAATAAAATAAAAATGTAAAAAGCCTTATGTGGGTGAGGAAATGCATGCAGCAAGTTACTTTTGAGTTTGGGTGCAAAATGATTACTATAAGTTAGAACACAGCAGAATTTGGGTTTATTCTGTGTGCTGAGCCTCAGAGGGTTTCTGACCTTCTGACAGGAGACATGGAAAGCACTGCAAGTGCAAACTAATGTTTTTACAGTTTAATCCAAATCAAATCCAGACACACCCAGAGTGGTTAACCTTCTCTGCGTAACACCAAAGCAGAAAGTAACTACAGTGATAATTGTAACTTGTAAATGTGAACACAACTGGTTATTCTACTAATTTACTGTCAAAGGAACTGACGTGTGCATATGTGACACTTTGTTTATGCAGCAACCGTAAGCATCATTAAAAAAATGTTTCCTATTACACAAGTCTACACACACGCACACACACACACACACACAGGCTATATACGGCTGTCTTGCATGCCTCTTTATTGACAGTTGACAGCTTTAAGCCAACATGAAGTGTGGTTTTCACTCCTGCTGTGTAATTGACATCCTGTTGCTTGTCAGCCTCTTTTTCTACCTTTCCTTCAATCACAACATGACTGCCTCATTCTCACACTAACAGCGCAGGTCACATAACGAATCCTGGGGAAATGATTTGGTTGTTTGTTTGGAATGCAAATATCTATCTTTGTGTGATCTTGTGTGCTTGAGAAGTGAAGCTGCATCTCTCTCAGAATGACTACAATAGATATGCTACCTATTTATGTGGATGATCATAGCAGAATTATACTACGTTACATTTACAGGTTCAAAGATCACCACACAGGCTGCTTCTTATGTATTAACAAAAGAACATATGACACAGATGTTGCTGACTTGAGATTTATTGATAAAAAAATTCAAACCGAAACATCAAACAAACAAAAAAAAACCTCTACACTCGGTACTGTGCAGTCTGGAGCAAAGCCTTTCACACAGATGAGCCCAAAGATTTTTAGCCACGATGCAGAACACCATGTTAAGTGAAAGCACAGAATATCAGTCAAACACTACTCATTGGTGGTTCTGGGTTTGTTTTGAAGCCAGGTGTTGATTGAGCCAACCGTGAACTCCTCTGAGTACCAAAACATTCTAGAGTCAAATGTGAGGCCACCTGTGTGCCAGCTAAAGATTTGTCTAAACTGGGTCATGCAACAGGACGATGATTACAAAGCACAGCAACAAATATGAAACAGAACGGCTGAAGAAGAAAAGAACCATGGTGTTGCAATGGCCCAGTCACTAATTGTGGGGGCACCTTAAAAGAGCTGTGAATAAACTAATGCCTGCAAACGTCAGTGGACTGAAGCAACAGTTTAAGGAAGAGTGGGCCAAAATTCCTCCACAGCAATGTGAGACACTGATAAAATCATACAGAAAACAATTACTTCAAGTTGCTGAAAAGGGTTCAGCAACCTTTTAAATAATGATGTGCACCATAGTTTTTCGCACCCATTGTTTTTGTATTTTAACATCATTTTATTAAATAATAGTTGTGTTATTGTTCCTTTGAGGTTGTATTTGAATCATTTTCAGACCTGCTAAAGACCAGATGGATTTTGATGATCTCTTTATATGTAAAACCTCTGAATTTTTCTCTGTAACATGGCAGTTAATAACTCTCTACAGTGTAACACATCTGTCTGGCAGACAGTTATCTGCTATCATTTTAAATTCTGTTGTGCTTTGTTGATTGTGAAATATCTATTATTTTGTTGAAGAATATAAATACAATAAAAAAAAACTATGAAAAAAGAAAATATCACAAACAGGTTTTAAACCTTGAACTTAGCAACACTGAATTCTATAAACCAGTGAATCATTCAGGGTCGGTGTGATGGTAACATTACCACTGTGTCCAATATGAATAACTTACTTATGTAAGCAGGTTGAAATGTTTTACCTCCATTATTGATGACTAAATGCCTCTGGCAACATCACATTTGATCCCTGTAGTTAAATAATGATTAGTTGGTGTTGGGCTGTGAGGTATCTGCTGTTGTGTTGTTGCTAATGGACACTTTGGAAACATCTCACTAAGGACAAAAGACACAACTTAAAAGACCATTATGGCTGGTCAAAGTCAAAGTAATTGTATGGTATTAGTCGGCTTTTAACAGATGTCTGGCCTGACTAATGAAAGGTGTTCTGTATCACCTGCTGGCCTGCGTGGCTATAGCGTAATTTCTATACGAGGATATAATAATGATCATGTTTGTCATGCTTTTCTTACACGGCTATGGGCTGAAGGACTTTTATTAAAATCAGCATAATATAATCAGATTTTTTTATTTTCCGATCTCATATGATTCTCTTTTTCAAATCAAAGAAATTATATGTAATCACTAGCCCTGTCAATTTATTCCTAAACTGCTGTGATGCATACTTCAAGCATATTATCATACAAAATTAAAAAGACATACTGTGAAAGAAAGAACAGGAATTAACTAAATAGCCATAAAAATAAAAAGACTATTTGTTGGCTTAAAACAGAAAAATAAAGACACAGAAGCACAGCAATTTTCGTGTACCTGGCTGTCATTTAAACACAGCATCATCATTATCTTTTATTTGTTTTCTTAAAAATTATTACCTTCATGGAGAGGTGTTCAGGTTAGGACATCTCTCATTACACTCCCTGTGCAGAGAACAAGCATCAAGTGCAAACAACTTTATGAAAGGCAAGCTCAGGAAGCATCCTGCTTTGGAACAAAACAAAACAAAAAAAGAGAGAGAGAGAGCGAAATAAAAAGGCAGCTAATCCATGAACTAACTGCTGCTGAGACGGCAGGCTGAGCCTCAGGTATTTCATGCACTTCAAAACTTCAAATTAAGGAGCAATTATATTCTCTCCTGGGTCATTACTAATCCTGCTGAGGTAATGGAGCCGCACCTACAGCCTTAATTGCAGGGATTACAACTGAAAAGGCACCATTTCCTTAACCAGAGCTGTCAGAAACAAAATCTTAACAGGAAGAAAGGGAACTCAGCATTAGCAAATACCTCATTTGTTAATGCCGAGAAAACCTTCAGTGAAGGGAAACTATTTTTAATCGCTCTTTGTGCATCCAAAACAGTCAAAATTCAAATATGAACAAAATGATTTTCAAACTATTTAAAACCCATAATCGACTAAAAATCAGACCACAGTAATTTCACGCTTTCTCTGCAACACATTTCAAAGATGCATCTTCTGTCATCCATCTCGGTGGCTGTGTGTCGTGAGGAAATCAGGTTTTTTTTTTCTGTTTCATAACGAGTCAAATGTTTTCAGTGAATCAGCTAGAGTATGCAAAGCTTTTCCTGAAAAAGACATCATCTGTTTAGCAGCACGTGTTGTGTATATGATTTAGCATACAGTCATGTGATGAAGACTGTACGCTGGTAGAGTCTTATCACTTCCATAAGACTTGAGGAGGGAAGTAGCAGCCCGGTGCTGCAAATGAAGTGGACCTCACAGTCATGGTGTCGACCATGATCTGCTCTGTATGCACAAGTATTATGGAGTCAAATGTGAGGACATCTACCCAACAGCTAAAGCCTGGCTGAGAGCGGGTCATGTAACAGGACATTGATCTCAAGCATAGCAGCAAACTGCTGAAAAAGAAATAAAATCAAGGTGTTGCAATGTGCCAGTCAAAGTCAAATGCTGTGAAGGGACCTTAAAAGAGCTGCGAGTAAACTAATGCCCATAAATCTCAATGAACTGAAGTAATATAAAGACGCGTGGATTAAATTCCTCCATAATTATGTGAGAGACTATAAAGCCATACAGAATATGACTACTTCATGTTCTAGCTGCTAATGGTGGTTATACAAGCTACTAAATGATGGGTGTTTTTTTGTTTTACAGGAGTGTATAGAGTCCTGACATTTTTTCACATTACCCTAAATAAATGATGGATGGGAACCAGGACCAAGAATCTTGCAGTCATTGGGTTAACTAAATTGCTCTGTATACCAAAGTATTTGTAGTGGTGTGCTACCTGTCTGACCAACCACAAGCTTACTGAAATTTGTTCATGTAACAGGGCAATGATTTCAAGCACAGCAGCAAATCTACAACAGAATGGCTGAAAAAGCAAAGAATCGAGGTGTTGCAATGGCCCAGTCAAAGTCAAACGCTGTGAATAAATGAATGCCCATAATCCTCAATCAACTGAAACAACGTTGCAGAAAAATGGGACAGAATTCCCCCACATGATGTGAGAGGCTGATGCAGCCATGCAGAAAATGATTAGTAAGGTATCGCCACTAAAAGTGGTTCTACAAGTTTCTGAGTCATCGGGTGTGTTTCACAGGAAACACTTAAGCACACCCGCTTGTCTTTTTGCACATGATTATGAATGATAACACCACAAGCTATGCACTGATTTGCAGTACAGATTCATATGTTTTTCTTCAAATGTTTTAAAACGAGTTACCTACATGATAAATTCTTTGCAAATATGAGAAACTTTCAATGTTTTTCTTCTTTTGTGGATTTTTGACGTGCCTTCTTAAAACAGTTCTTTAAGCTTTGGCTCCTGTTTTGCCTCTTTCACTAGCATTTACCTCCCATTCAATAACATCAAAACCTAAAATTACACATTTTAAACTTTAGTCTGTTAGGCAAAGATTTAATTATCGCCTCTAAAATGAGCACATACTTGATTTGTCTGTTTTAACTGCACAAGAACGCACCTCTTTCCCTACACGAAGATTTGATCCAACTTAAAAGACTCTTCTTCTTGTGTAGTGCAGGTCTGTGAATTTCTAATGCTTTGCTGTGATCACTTAGTAGGAGTCATTTAAAAACCAAAAGAGGGAAAGGACTGGAGAGTCGGAAGAGAGCGAGGTTGAAGAGTTGGAGAGTACGAGCTAAGAGGTATGAGGGACCTCCCCTTCCCATTAAGCGGTATTAGCCAAGATCTTGTTAAAAGAGAAACATTCCCTATTGTCACCACATTGTCTGCAGGAGGCGGAGAGTCAACCTAACCCAATTATCAACCTTTTCTTTTATTACAGGCTGTCAAGTTTATGTTTTCCCGACTGGCACTTATCTATGATTATTACTTCTTTCCTAATAATGTCCATTAAGCTCCTTTCTAAGGAAGCCAAACAGATGAATTGATTGTTGTTGATTTTAATCCTGAGTTGCAAATAATTTGTCAAAATAACTGACTACAGCCAAGAATGTGACACGGGTCATAAGTGATTGAGTCATGTAATAAGAATAAAAAAGAGGAGATGAAGAGAGGCAGAATATGGATAGGTGTCAGTGCAATGCAGGATTCAGTGCCATGCGTGGGTCAGCATGTTCCCGGACCCTTAAATCACCTGAGCGTTGGTGTAATTATGGCTCTCTGGGACACCACTCAACCCTCTAATACCCAGGGGGCTCTACAGCGGCGCCACTTGTTGCGCAAGTATTTGCATGGCGAGAGAGAGAGCAGCTGGGAGGGAAACGTTGAGAAAGGTGGGGGAAGTGGCTGAGGGTGGAGGGAGCTGGGGTACCCTCGGGCAATTTTGAGGTTAATCTCCTAAATGTGGGCTGACAAAGGAATATTATTGCTGTGAGAATGCGTGCAAAGAGGAATGATGACCCGGGTCGTAGGAGAGAGGTGGGTGTGTTTTTTTGGGTTTTTTTTAATCCTGGAAATGTTTGCTGTTAAGGCAGTGCAGCATGCCACAGTTACGCATATGGGCATACATATTAGGGATTATTGACAAAAAGATGCCTTACACCCCTCACCATCACCCTCACCATCACAACAGTGTGTCCTGACACAAAAACCTAAACCAAGTCTTAACCCTCCAATTTCATTCTGGAGTCATGAGGCCAAACCTGAATGAACTCATAACTCAGAAATGTCTTGTATCAATGGTTTTAAACCAAAATTAGCCTCACAAAGATCATAAATACACCCTACGCAAACACCCTGCGCAAACAAACTTCGGTTGCTGTTAGAGGCGCAATAATACCTTATCTTACTTCACTTTTTGCTCTGAGCTTTGGGATTAAGATAACAATGTCTGGTCAGCCTCTTCAACCTGCACCCTTCTGGAGGCTATGACATACTGTACTGCTGCTACTAATGTCTCTGCAACATAAGCCGTCAAACTTCAAAAGCCACAATCCCAAGTGAGTATTTAGCCAAACGTTAAGATGTTTATCAAGTGATAAATTAAAGATAGAAATGTTTGACATTTCTTTATCTGAGCCACTGCAGTGCTTTTAATTAACTTTGCTGATTTATGGGCATGATATTTAGAGCGATAAGTGATGTGATCAATATGCGCCTGCAGGCAACTGACGGGATCTTTGCAAAGTTAACAAAGAGGGTTGAAGTACAGACACGACACTTGGCGCCCGCTGAAGTAAATATCTGCGCATCATCAGGGAGTATTGATTTGTATGCAGTCTCACAAAAGAGAGAGTGTATTATGAATGGAACAATCCTGTTATAAGTAATGGGTTAGATCTTCAACCATGAAACAAGTTTTCTCCTTTCACAAATGCCTCAAGTTTACTGATAATGAATGCCTTTTGTGTTAAGTATAGTTCGAAGCGGTCTGCATTACAGATACAGGATTCTTTGGTGGGTTATGTGAAGTTCCAAGTCTTCCTGGCGCCAATATATTTTTAATGCCCAAGAGAGGACCTCATAGCTGCCAAAGGAAAATGTCAGTTTATGTGCAAACCCTCTATAATTGGAAAAGCAATAGTCTTTATAGAGAAGCATCACTCTGTGTTCAGCTAATGTTTTTGCTTGTATATTATTTACCAAATAGGACCATAACATAGGTTCGTGTATGGCACACATATAATTAGACAGCCTTTAAAAAGTAGGGTGAAGACAGCTTTTTCCAGGTGCGAATGCTCATAATTTTCATACCCTTTTCTAAAAGTGCTGATATATGCAAAACAAAATAAATAAGTGCTACATAAAAATATTGATCGACCTGTACAAGAAATCCAACTCATAGTTTCATAGCTTGTTTAAAATTAAGCTGCATTTAAAGCACATCTCATTATTCTCAGCCCATGTTTATAGGAGGAGGCGGTGCATGCCATACGATTAAAGCTTCATCTGGCGCCTAACATTTTATTGAAGGTTGCTTCCAGATGTGCATTCACGCGCTGCGGAGACACTGATAATCCGGTAATAACAGGCAACTTGCACAGGCCATTGGTTTCACATGCATGAATCAGTGAATGCAGGAAATTTTTACTACACTCACATTTATGATAGCCTCCGTCTAACCATTGGCGATGGGTGGATAAGTGCTCTGTCTTGTTAACTGTACCTGAAAACTAAACAGAAGCAGTCGATTGATTTGGTGCACGTGGGTCAAGGATCCAGGAAGCTAAAAGCAAGACCAGCCCAGTTACTGGACGTCCCTCAAGTTAATGACGCCTTGTTTTCCTTTTGCATGGTTTCTGTTCTTGCTATGTTCACGCACCCACACCACGGAAACCACTAGTCATATCTGAAACCGCACTTCTTGCAAGTGCATGATGTGTTTTTCACAAACTTTATTTAGTATGCCACTGTCTTAATAAAAATATAAAGTGATGGATATAAATTTAAACAAATACATCTGAGCAGAATGCTAAGGATACCTCAATCTCCAAAGTTACACCTGACACATCAGGACAGACTGACAAAAGTAATATACACTGACCATCCGGTCACAATGCTAGCAACTGAGCAGCGCTGGTAAGCTGGAGGTTTTGCAAACATTAAAATATTGCAGCAATACTAGCGCAGTAATTATCACATCAGAAATGGGAAGCATTCAAATAATTATTAGAAGCCATCTATACTGCTATTATTCTTATTGACAGCCACAAAAACATACATTCATTTTATCACTGCTTTGGAGGCTAGATTAAGAATTTAGGTTTATCGTCTGGTGTCAGAAATGGAAACTCAGATGGTGACAGAAACTTTCCTCAAAATGGCAAAAATCAAAAAAATTCCCAAATGGCCTGACCTGGTAGATTCAGTTGGCATGCTATATTGCCAAATCTGTTGCAAACAGTTGCACTTCCACTTAATATGCATTTGGAGAAATAAATGTTTCTCACAACCTTCTTTTCCTTAGCCAGCTAACTGCCAACTTGTCCTTCTGCTTTCACTGTTCATTTATCATCATGTAAGTATGGATGCTTAAGAAATTAATTCTTTTACTTTTCAACCATTTCACCCATCACTTGTCTCAGATTTGAAAGGGTTCCCAGTAGTTTGCTGAGGTAATTACCTGTAGACATGATGCAGAACAAAGCAAAGAGGGAGGGTCCCTAAATACGCTGTCTAGACTTAGTGTCTCGCTCCTTCTCTCTGTGTCACTCCATTTATTGTGTGCGACCTGTCGTCTGACCTGACGACGAGTCAACCTTAAACTTTAAAGAGGACCCAGTCCACGACTGTCTCCAGCTCATTACTCGCCATTTATCCTTTAATCTTACCATGAAAAAATAGTTTTTATTTCCACCATGTTATCTTTTGGTTAAATTGTCAACAAATTTCAGCCTCACACATGTTAAAAAACAATACAAGGCTTCTTACTCAGAGACAAACAACAGGGCTGTGGAATAAAGAGACAGTTAGTCTCACCCACTTTAATGGGCCTCCTTTGAAGTGGTGAAGATAGTGCTTGTAATCAGCTTAATTGATTGTAACAAGGCACCAGGACCCAATAGCAAAATAGAGACAGAGTACTGCAGGGTGGTTTTTAGGAAATCAGTTGTGTTTGGGTAGAGTAGTAATTCACTATAATGAGAGCCATTACTCCAAAGGCAAACAATGTCACTCACTTCTCCAGACTCTGGGTCAAGCTGGCAGATGCAGTCATTGTGCTGAAACACAGCCACAAGGAAATTACAAGCAAATAGGATTTAAGTGGTACTCAAGTAGTCAAGTGAATCATGAGTAATTGCTCTTCGATCACACTGAAATAAAATGAAGTGCAACAAAAACACCTAAATGTTAGCTTGGCAACACGTATTTCTTGACTCACATTAATCAAAACACAATGTGTATTCATGATGAAGGTTTACGAGCTGAAATTACTCTTTAGTAACGAAAACTGACTAAAATCAGCACATTTACTGCTTGAAATGCCCCCTTTCCTCTTTAGCTATAGTCCCATAACTCTCTCCACTTTATCAGTGAGTCTCTGTATTGTTCTTCCCTTTCGCTCTTGTCATGTGGAGTTGATAATTCCTATTTACTCTCAAAGTCAAGAATTGTCCATGAACCAGCAGCTGGCGCTACTAAGTTTGGTAAAGGCATAGACATTTTGTTGTGTCGACATGGAAAAGGCCTGAAGAGGGTAAGCGATATCAGGCTCATTGTTGAGGGGTATTTGGTCCCTATACAAACACAGAGTTCTTGATTGATTCTGTTCATCAATTTTATGGACAGGATTTCTAGGTTCACCTTGAGGGTTTTCAAAGAGCGTTGTGGTCCTCTTAAGTTCTCATCTCTGTTTTTGGGGGATGATGTGATTCTGCTGACTTGATTAAACTTTCTCTGGAGTGGTCTGGAGCTCCATGTGAAGCTGCAAGAGTGAGAATTAGCAAATAGAAATCAGAGGGTTCATAACCAGAAAAGGGTGGGGTACCTGCTCTGAATTGTTGATAGTGACTGAAAGAATAACACTTTCGATACAAGGGGTAGAAAGAAGGGTTTGGGTCTGGACTCTATTTTAGAGATAAGGTGAGGAGCTGAGTCATCCAGAAGAGGTCTGAGTATTGCCACTATTTCTCCAAATTGAAAGGAGTCAGTTGAGGTGGTCAAGATGCCTTCTGGTGAGGTGGCTCACAGGTGAGGTGTTTCATGCATGTCCAGTAGATTAGATCTCAGGGCAAATCCAGAACACCCAGATATTATGTCTCTCTGAGCCATAATCGTTCTCTGTGAAAATACTTTGGTGTGCTGCCAGAGAAGCTAGAGGTGCTGACAGTGGAGGCCTGAGCATCTCTGTTTAGACTGCTGTCCTTGTGACCCACATCCCGAGAAGCAGCAGAAAATGTAAATGCCTTTGTAACCCTTTCCATACTGATACATGTCAATAACTGTTATTTTCATCCGTTCTTGACTTCTTCTGTTCTTTAGCTTGTGGTGTGATGTGTTGCTTTTTTGAGATCTTTTAGCCTACTTTGTCAGACAGGTTCTAGTTAAGGGATTTCTAGGTTCACCAGGTCTATCACAGCCCCACATCCCTCCCAAAAAAGTGGTTAACTCGTGCTTTAACAAGAGGTGGCAATTACGTCATAGATAGGTTTGGATAGCTTTCCTTCCCTCGTGAAAATGAAATGGTCATTTGTAAAGCCTTCTGTAAACCACTTGTGTGTTTCCTCTCAGCATCTCACTCTGCTTTTCTCTCCTTTTCCTGCACCATGGATGTAAAAGATAGTATTATGGTAACTGCCATTCTGCTAATCAGTCTAACAACAAGCTCCTGTTGCTCCATTTCAAAGGACACATGCAGAGGTTTATAACCTTTGATCCTGTGGGTGAAGAAAGGGTCACCACAAATGGCTCCAGTGCACTTCTCACTTTTGGGTCAGAGCAAAGATCAGTTTAGTCGATGGTCTGTCAGCGCCACACTCTCGGTTATAGCCCTGGTCTGTCCTTGGTCCTACTGTGACTGGCGTCTTTAGCTCGTTAAACAGCGGTGAGTCTGAGTCTAGAGTCTACTTGGCG
>NW_005187427.1:3495711-3501421 GCF_000239375.1 Pundamilia nyererei | reverse complement strand
CAGCGGTGAGTCTGAGTCTACAAACTACAGCATTTCATCCATTTACACACAGCTTCAACACACACACACACACACACACACACACACACAGGAAGTATTTCATAAATAAAGTCTATCTTTTGCAACTGTGCATCCATGTATGTTTGCACCTCTTGTTAGCTTTCCCCACACACTTAGCTTGCAGAACACTGAGTCTGTCAGCCAGCTAATCTCATGATTCAGTTAAACAGCTGCTGAATTAGTCAGTCAGCCCAGAGGTTCTTTAGTCATTAATTTAACCAGCCAATGTTCCATCTAACACAGTGGCCAACTAACCTATGAGTCAGTAGGCCAGCCAGTCAATTCCAAACTCCTGACCTTTAAAAGGGTTACAACTATCTTTGATGTTCCCCTTTTCCTTGTTTTAGTATAGAGGGTCATTTGTTTATCCGGTTAAGTGCTTTGTTCTTTATGACTCTATAAAAGAAGCTTTCAGTAGAGACCAAAGCGGCACATATTCATTTTACCCCAAGGTTGTTAAACAAAGACACACACAGATATTTGAATGCATAACTGGTTTTGAAGATGAGGGGACTTCTAATGTTACACTCTTAATCTTGAAATAGTTTTATAAAATAATATACAGTCGTGGTAAAAAGAAGTTACACCCTCTTTCAATTATACAACTTTGCATATGAGGACATAATAAAAAAATCATTATACAGTCCTTAGTAAGTCTTAAAATAAGGTAAATGCAGCCTCAGCTGATCAACTCCACATGTCATATTGTAGCCTTTCATTATTTATTTAACAAAAATGAATGCAAAAGTGCAGAAGCAGTGGAAAACATCAGCACACCCCATGATTCAGTAGCTTCTTAACAACCTTAAGCAGCAATAACTTGAAGTGATCATTGACTTTGCTAGTCTCTCACATCTCTCACTCTTCTCTGCAACATTGCTTTAGCTCATTGAGGTTCAGGGGTTATACCGAGATCTTACAGCATTTCAGTCAGCATGAGGCCTTTACTTTGGGCTATTGCTACACCTTGATTGTTTACTTTTTTCATTGATTCTGTTATAGATTTGCTCCTCTGCTTTGGATTATTATCATGTTACAAGACCCAAATTGGCCCATGCTTTACTTATCTGATAGCTGGCCTTATATGTCTGAGAGTTGAATGCATGACTGCAAGGTTAAGAGATTTTGCCGTGAACTTTAACACTTAACATGCTAACCGAGGCCTGTAGATTCTGAGATAAAGCTCTTAATGTCTTCGTTGTATTGTATTGTACGGTCTGATGTCAGGGTGAATTTGCTGGGACATCCATTCCTGGGAAGACTTGAATGTTTTCCACTTGTGAATAATCTTTCTCACTGTGATGGACTTCCAATTAAAAAAATAATCTAATAACCCCGTGTGCTCCAGAGCAGCAAACTGCAGAACTTCTGTTTTATAGAGGTGCTCAGAGGTGCTGATGACCACTTAATCAAGTGCATTTGATTAGCGGCACTTGGCTGCTATAGTGCTTATAGTTAATTGTTACTGAAGGATTTTGGTTTAAATTTTGCTAAATAAATAATGACATGCTGTAATTTGTTATGTTTTGTAGTTTATTTGAGGCTGTATTTGACTAATTTTAAGACCTGCTAACGACCAGATGATTTTTATTATGTACGTAAAACTTTAGAATAAAAAGAAGGCGTGCTTTCTTTTCTACCACAACTGTAGTCTATTTAAGTGAAACCAAAGACATTAAATGGCAATTAAATACCAGGCTTGTGACATGCTTTGCAAGTTTTAGGGTCAATGCACATGACCCTAACTCCTAAATATTTCCCACGTCTTTTGGTGCAGAAGAATAATTCAGATCGCATTTTGGGTATTTTCTCCAGTCACAATAACCAAAACACTCTCCCCCTTTACTTTTTTTGCTGCACAGATAAATTAAGTTTGTACCACTAAGTTTGTCTTGTGTGTAAGCACATTTCATTCTCATATAATCCAAAAGAGTGCGTGTAACTCAGTCGTAACAGCTGGGAAAGTTGTGGCTTTTCTACCATGAAATGTTATTTGTTGTAATGAGACAAAAAATTCTTTTAAGGGGATTTGTTTTTGTGGTTCAAGTTGTTTGTTGTGTGGAAGGTGGATTTCCCCAATCTCTGGAAAACTTCCCAGAATACTGTGCATGTTCACACGATCACATGCAACACACACAGAGCAATACAGGCACACTTGCCCTTTGAGCGGCACTTAAAAACAATTATACCATTTCAGTGCCTTTCCATAATAACAAGCCTCCTCGTGATTTACACGATGGCCTCATCATAAATTCTACCTGTCAGAACTGATTAAGATATAAGGTGTCACTGGGAATCAACACAGTTGTACGGGGAACAAATGGCCCCTGGCTAGTTTCTTTCCCTCTCTACGGAGGTTAAGAGTTTGACACGGAAAATAAAGTCATGAGGCCCGTGATGCACACTGAGTCATACAATAAAAGTCTGATGATGCCCCTTATTTCTGCTCCTGAGTTTCCAAAGCCTGAATAAAAAGTTACATTTTACCCGATTAATATGAAGCTACTCGTCTCTGTATTTATGTTTATGCTAGTTATTCTAACTGAAAATACAACAGTGAGCTCAGTGGCTTAAGAAATGCACAACAAAAATGCATTAAATGAGCTTACATGCATGGTGAAAAGAATGCCAGCCTTTTTGCACATTTTCAGTTGGGTACAAAGAAAGGTTAGGACAAGGTCAGGCTTGAATGCACCCAACGAAATAGTCATAAAATGAAAATAAGGCCTGATAATGATGGGTTAGGGTGAAACTATGAACTCACATTAGTGCACAGGTAGTGTTCATCAAAGCGCAAAGAAGAGTTCCAAAAATATAATTGCATTTGGCTGTTTCCCAAGCAATTATCACCTTCAAAGGACACTTGCTAACTGCATTGCACCGTCACATTCCTTTTGTTATGAGGCAAATTTTTCAATATTTCCACCAATGTCCCAATACAACCTACAGTAGAAGACAAGTGAATAAAACAGTAGCTTGTTTGACCTCTTGTAGTTGACAAATTTCTCTGATTTCATGTGTGTGTGTGTAATGTTGTAAAATATCAAATAACAACATATTGTGTTGTTTCAATATTTTATTCAACTCCTACAGTGACCTATAGTCCACTGCCACTTTCTTGAGCCCTCCCCTGCATGCTCGCAGTCATCAGCTGACTATCCTGTAACATAGCCCAGGATCAAGCCAAGCAACGGATTACCTCCTTCTCTTGTCATTAGCAAAGTGGGCATCAATCTTTCACGTTACAGGAGGCCTCATTTTCTGGCTTCTGAATAGATCTGTCTCCCGTGTTAACAGCTAATTGGCTCTGGCGCCATTGTAGCATTGAAGGTAGTCATTTAGGCACATTACAGGCGGCGGCTCCGAGAGCACGGCGAGGAAGAGAGAGAGAGAGCAAAGAGAGGAGGAGTGGATGAGTGATACAGAGATGAGATGAGTGACAGTACTAAGATAACAAGACAATAAAAACGATGCGATTAGCTCAAGCGTGCATGAGTCAGTTTATTACATGTCCCACTGGTTTGACAAGTTACTCGCGTTACTGAGAAGAATGTCACTTCCCTGTGTGTACAGGACTGTGTCTGTTTTTGTGTATGCACGCCTATGCATATGTCTGAATTTGTGAAGTCAAGGGATTGTCGTCAACTTTAGACATCACTTAAATTATTTGATAATATATTATTTTATTTTATTAGAGTTTTACGCTGTAAATAGGTGGCATTGAGGTTCAGTTGCTAGCACGGTCACCTCACACCAAGAACTTGTTTGAATCTGCTGGAGTTTCCATGTTGGCGCTGTGCCTGTGGGTTGGGTAATTGGTGATTCTAAACTGACCAGTCTTGTCTGTCGCTCTGTTAGCACCGTGATAGACTGGTGACCCATTTAGGCTGTACCCTGCCTGTCACCCTATGGCAGCTGGGAAGGGTTCCAGCACCTCACCACAACCCTGAAGTGAATAAGCAGTTAAGAAAATGGATGGCTGGATAGCATTAAATCTTTTCAAACAAAACAGAGCTTTAATTAAACTTTAAAGACTGACATGTTGCATAACTGTGGAACACAATTTAGCTTTAGAGAATCCATATTGAGTTTAATGAGTGATAACCCCAAGAAATGCAGCAGATAGTCTATATGATTACTACTTGGAGATTCATATATAAAATTTTAATGTTACATAGCAGCATAAAAAAATGGATAACTTTCTGCTTTTAGTTTTCCTCAGTTAGCCACATAATTATGAAATATTACAGGAAATTTCTGGTTCATAAAATCTGACAATTTATTGTGTTTAATTACTAAATGTAAAAAATATGTACAAGTAATCCCTAATCAAACTGCTTTATACCCTTGGTTAGAGACCAGTTTTTAACGGTGGATGATGTCATGAGAGTGGGCAACCTTAACGTGGGCATCTTGGCCCCGCCCATCTGCTGTTCAAGTTTCTGTGTGCAAAAAGCAGCCAATATGAAGAAAACCGGCTTAAAAAGAGGATGCTAAAGAGGTAAGATGAAATTAAAGAAACATTGTGAATAGCATATCATGCAGTGCTTGGATCCTAACTGGGCCCTTTTTGCATAAACAGTACTATAAAAACAGTGATCCCATTTTACCCTCTAACACGTTAATTTACCAAATCTGTATCAGCACAGATAATAACATTTGCTAGCGTTATAACGTGAATGAGTGATTTATTGGGAATGTAAATAGTGTGTGAGTGCAGTCCAGCCTGCTGATTATCCCAACCAAACAT
Organism: Pundamilia nyererei; assembly: GCF_000239375.1. Taxonomy (NCBI): domain Eukaryota; kingdom Metazoa; phylum Chordata; class Actinopteri; order Cichliformes; family Cichlidae; genus Pundamilia; species Pundamilia nyererei. The sequence goes on along the minus strand of NW_005187427.1, from coordinate 3,496,611 downwards.
TCCACCACTTCAAAGCTTCTGCTGTAATTACAATGCTCTGAGGTGTGCCCGACTCGCACAACCACAGGCCTCTCAAGCTTCTCTGACAGATACACACACACGCATACAGTACAGAACTCCACACAGTAAACACACACACACACGCACAAACATGCTCAGACAAATTGCTTTCGCTATTATCAAGCTTAAATGATATTATGGAAAAAAGGAAGTGGGACGTGTGGGTAATTTTGCTACACCCAGAAGAGCACCCCTCTTATTTTTACCCCTCCTCTTCTTCCTTCCTTCCTTCCTTCCTTTATTCCTCCTTCTACTTTTCTTGTGAAATCTGCTTTAGATCTGTGGTAACACAACAATTTGCACGTCTAAACCATAAATACATGTAACACACACACACATATAGCCCATAAATTTGCTAATGCAAAGCACATATAAAAGATTATCACTTAACAGCTGATATTACTTTGTCTGGGTGGAGTGTGACAGGATGCAGCTTGTACAGCTGTCACATGGGTCATATTTTCCCAGTACTTGTAATTAAATAATTGATTTGATTAGTGCCAGTGGTTCCTTTATTACAAATCAATTACTTCTTTAAGCCAGGTTGAAAGATAGATTGATACACAAACCAACAAGGATTTAACTATGTGGTGTGCCCAACTCATGCAGCTAGAATACTGCCTCTTTCAGCAATTTCTCATGTGTTGCATGGAGGTGCGGTCTTTACATCTGAGGTTTTTATACTGAAAGTGAGACCAAATATAGCAAGAAGGAAGCGAAGAAATGCACAATGGGCAGAATGTGAGAAGAAAGAAAGAAAGAAAGAAAGAAAGAAAGAAAGAAAGAAAGAAAGAAAGAAAGAAAGAAAGAAAGAAAGAAAGAAAGAAAGAAAGAAAGAAA
>NW_005187427.1:3485811-3495602 GCF_000239375.1 Pundamilia nyererei | reverse complement strand
AGAGAGAGAGAGAGGTGGAGGAGGAAGGAGGTGGATCCTGCAAAAAAGGCAACAGTTTCTCCCCTGAGGAGTCGGCCCTTTCATCTGGCCGCTCACTGGCGCCTTCACAAACCTCTGATTGTCTGTGAAATAACCCCACTTTAATAAGACAGCAGCAGCAACCTCCTGGGAACAGAGTCCTGTTCCACAAGGCTGACATACAAGCTAGTCAAGCCTGCTAGCTACGCGTAAAAGTGCTGAAATAAATTATTTTATTTGCTGTTTATTAATCCCTCCCCTGGGATGTTTGAAAAAGAAGTGCCTTTTTCTTTTAAAGCACTTTGTGTACTGAAAAGTGCCTATAAGCTTTCTAGTGTTTTCCCACTCTATTTTAATGTATTATATAGTTGGTTTTTCTTTTTTTTTGTTCTTTTTTTGGCATACCCTTTGGGCATACAAAGCCCAAAGGGTATGCCAAACGCAGTTATTCTCTCCCACAGAAAACAGCGCTGCTGAACTGCTTAAAACACCCTTGTTTGTAGTCTAGGCTTTTCTTCCGTGAATGTGTCAGGAACACACTGGCATAACACCCACCAGGAGCTAGTTTGAGACCCCTCTAAAGAAAGAATGAGTAGCAGCCCTACAGTTTTCCATTTGTATTTACTCTGCAGAGCTGCTTTTCGTGCCTCATCCACGAGCGAAAAACAATAAATGTTGTGTTGTTGCCTGCAAGACTGAACACAAGTGTTTTTATTTACCGCTACTAGCTCCTAAGGACCTGAACACTCAGTGAACTACCTTTTTTGATGATAATGTCTCCAGCAATGGCTTAACGTTACTCTTGGGTTTGATCGCCTTCCCACGGGCCCGGTGTGTGTGTGAAGTTTCATGAAATTGGGTTTGGTAGGTTTTGTAAAATCTTGCTGACAGATAGACAAATGGCACTTTCAGCTCTTGCCCCAGTGGAGGAAGATGTGGTCACAGTTCAAGTAAACTTGAAAGCAGTAATGATGACGCTGCACACGGTTTGTGAGTCCAAACCCTGAAACAAAACAGCTCAAAAATCTGTATGCTATCTGTTATAACTCATTTTTTCTGTTGCTGAACTATCTGACCGGTCTGGGCAGACAGAGCTTTTTGGGCAAGAGCATTTAAAGATGCAAGAGCGAGTATGATAAAAAATAATGAAAAATGTAACTTATTCCCACAGCTCTCCACTGGCCGTCATGGCACTGCTTCCAAAGCTTAGATATAGCGAGTATGCTGAATCAATGTGATACAAAATAGCACATATCATTTAGTGGTAGGACTGTTGAGTGTTAAATATGTGCAAGTAGTTGAGAAATAATAAATAACTGATGCAGGCACGCCTGTGGGAAAAATGATCATAAGATAAGTGGGCCATCCTTTAAGCTAACCACCATCAGGACAGTCAGACAGAGTTTTCAGATAAATGTCTGGAACAAGTGTAAAGTTCTCCACTGGGACTCATGGACTGGTAAAACATCAAATTCTCAATGGAAAAATCCCATTGAGTTTCTTCACAGACTTTGACAATGAGTTACTTCATGTCTAATTTGCAGAATGAATGGGATCAAATCTTAGGCCAGGAAGACGAACGTGTCGGTCACAGACACGGAGAGAAACACGTGAAAGTCTAATCTAATTTGTGTCCAGTCGCGCCTCACACCCAAGCTGGACTTTGCTAAGGTTTTAGCATCAGTAAATCGGCCATGCAGTTAAGTAACATCCTCAGAAATCTCAATGTGACACGTTTCTATAAATGCCGGACTTACATACCACACAACAGAAATGTCGGATACAGCGGAAAGTCCCAATATAAAGAACATCAAACAAAGCAGAGAGCGAGAGAGATGAAGAAGAAAGGGATCAGTGTTTCATCTCCGGGTATAACTCTCCATAATTATCTGCATAGGGCCCGTGTTTACACATGCACTCTCATGAGGTTAGAGTTAGAGCTAATCCATTACTGAAGCTTAACATGTGATAATGCTGCAGAGCTATTGTTTTTGCAGGCAATGTGGGAAAATTCACTTTAACAAATAAACGGCGGTTAGCAAACAACAGATAAGAGAAAATTCAAGCTTCTGATTCTTCGAAATTAAATAAAACCTGAAAAAAGAAGAAAAACGTGTTTTAACTTCATTTGGGAATTTGCCCCTTTCAGATGACTAACTACCACCTCCTACTAATAATCATAATCGTTATTTGCGCAAATATAACCAAGTAATATGAGTTTTCTATGTTGTCCCTGAAAGCAGCACGTGGTCGCCCATAAACATTTTGGGCTGCTGTGATTGGTCTAAGTTGAGCCGTGTCAACGTGCCGAGTCTACATACTCGCTCTCACACTACAACTTGACAGCTGAACAGTGCGCTCGTAGGAGTGAGTTACACCTGGGTAAACTTACTGCTTCGTCTCCGTGGAGTTCACCTGTTTTACGGAGGAGACCCGGAGGAGAGAGATGGCCTCCAAGGAGAGTTTTAACGACTTGGGATGCAGTTCTTCCGAGGAGGACAGCAGCCGTGCGGACTTGACAGAGGAGTCGGGGGAAGAGAAGGCATCTCCCGTGGTGCGTCGGCATCACCCCTTCAGCGTGGAGGCGCTCATGTCCGGGAGAAAGACGCACAGCCGGAGTGGAGAGTCCGCCTGCTTTACACCGAAGGAAAGTTCGGTGGCTTTGTCCCCGACGGGGTTAAACTCCTTGTATGTGAGCCGGGAGACGTGCACCCCTCCCGGGGGAAGCCAAAAGAGCTTAACTGCTGCCCCCTCGTCGCCAGTGAAGTCTGAAACATCAGAGTCAGAGGACTGCGCACCGTGGGTTACTACCAGCGCCTTTTCCACACAACCTCGTAAGTTTCTCCTCTCATATTAAACGCCATGAAACTTATTTATAGCTAATTTCATTATTCAGTATCCTGCAGATGTTTTCAGTTTTTTTCCTAAATACTGGAAAGTAATTCTCTGTAAGCTGTGCTGCAAAGACGCATTCTGTTAATTGGTTGTTTACTGAAAAGTAAGGCTAGAGTGTAAATAGTATTATTTATCTGGCTGGGGTTGGTTGGCTGTAGCCAACTACTCAGTTTTTACATTCAAATCAAATTTTGAGATAATCAAATGATTTAATGACCCTTCTTAAATCCTAATTGTTTCTTTTCCCAGGTCACCTCAGTCCTGCCTGCCAGCTGAGGAAACACAAGACCAACAGGAAGCCCCGCACACCCTTCACCACATCCCAGCTCCTCGCTCTGGAGAGGAAATTCAGGCAGAAGCAATACCTGTCCATCGCCGAGCGAGCCGAGTTCTCCTCCTCCTTAACTCTCACAGAGACTCAGGTGAAGATCTGGTTCCAGAATCGCCGAGCCAAAGCCAAGAGGCTCCAGGAGGCCGAGCTGGAGAAACTCAAGATGGCTGCTGATGCCAAGACGGCTGCAGTGGCAGCCGTTGCTGCTGGAGCTTTACACCCTGGCTTTAGGTTACCACTGTCACTGGGTGCCATGTCACTATATGGACAGTCATACTCCTCTGCATATCACCACCACAGACCCATCCTGCCCATTTCCCCTTTAGGAGTGTACGCTGCTCCTTTGGGCTACAGCATGTACCACTTATAAAAATGGAAATATCAGCAACTAAAGGATTCCAAAAAAATGGACACGGAGGAAATGTGCTCAAAAATCTCTATGTATAATGTACAGTTTCAACTGCACAAGAAGTGTTTGTAATAACTTTCTGAGCACTTCAGAATCTGTTTAAAGATCTATTTTCCCAACAGTGAGGATAAGAGAAACTTCCTCTCTTGCCCCTTTTGGACTGCCTGTTTACACGACTTGTCTTTATGAGGAGGGGTGTTACTGTCCAGCTCTTTATAACCTTCAGTTGTTTACTTCTGCAATAATTGAGCAGGGCGAGGACTTGCACTGGGAATCATAATGCAGACTTTCCAATTAAGTCTTACTACTTAACAGATAAAGCACCTGGGGCCTTAAACTCAAGACACTTTGCATGGATGAGTGGGTCTTTCAGCAACTCAGGCAACTTTTTGTCTTTTTAAAAGAATTTTTTCAATCTTTTTGAAATTCAAATTCAGGTTATTTGTGTCTTTTTAGCAGTAAGATTCACCCCTCTAACTGTATGCTATTGTAATTACAGTTTTGTTGATGTTTTCTCTTGTAGCAATAAAAGTATTTTCATTACACCCTAATTTCTTTACGAGACATTTACAGAGCATAGACATATTTATTCTCTTTAAAATGCAATGCTGGAAATGTATGAATTGTGTATTTATGATTATGAGAACATGGTACAAAATTTCTAACCGAGTATGTATTTATATTGTTCTTCTCCCTTTGAAAGGGCCTGCAGTGTGCTATGCAGTTTATATATTTTTTTTTTTTTCATTTATATGAACCAAACTATTAAAGGCTCACAGACTGTTTCCTTTAAATGACATTCAATTTTATGTCTTAAAAAAAGTAGCAAAATGTAAACATGTGCAGCGTTCACTCAACATATCTCAAAAAAATCAAGCGGTATGTAAGTTAAACCAAATAGCTGTGTTGCTCTTCTTCTTCAGCACTTTTCAGCTACAGCTGCTTTCTGTGTGTGTGTGTGTGTGTGTTTGTGTGGTTTAATCCCATGTCTGTGTTTCCCATCAGACAGTGGTCAGTTCAAGGCAATGTTTGACAAACCATAAATGACACCCATAAATTATCCAACTTCACAGAGAGTTCCCGTTATGACTGAGCTGTCTCTTACCGCATTTGTCAAACTTTTCTTTCCCGTTATAAAGCTCAGATGGATTTTCAAGAATTATGTGTTGTTTTGACCATGACGGTGCACTGATGACCGATAATGAGGCTTTTAAGTTTCACAACAGTAGCATAAAAACACAAGTTTTGGGAGTTGCGAGTTAAGGATCTGTAGTTGTTGCCTTTCATTTTCCTTTATGTCATATTGATTTTACATTTCTGGAGCTCACCAGAGATAGCTGCAATATTTTTGTTGAAACAATCAATGGTAAACTTTCTGTGTCGTTATGGACGAGGTGTCGAATGTCAAAATTATATTAGCTATATCGCTCATTTATGACTTATCTAGCTGAGTAGCTCTCTTATATGTTACGGCTCTTATCCTACTTGGTGCCTTAATAAACTTAATGTGACCGATCACTGCTGAGTTAGGCTTGAATTAGCCACTTTTTACCAGACCCGTCCACCTTAGTGCCATGTTTTATAGAGTGACTGTGATGGTGTGTGGGTCCTCTGCGTTGTTGCAATTGTAAAAGCAGCTTACAACTTCCGTGTGACTTTGATGTAATGAGGAAATCGTTTATAGGCAGTGGTGTTTTTATGAGGTTCCTCTTTAATCAGAACAAGGCTGTGAGGTGAGGCAGACAGTCTAAGGGGAAGTGGCAACCAAAGAAGTAGTTTACACAAGCAAGCAATCAGCTTAATGAAGAGCAGATTGTCAGGAGAGACTCAGAATCACTTGTGAAACGTCATGTTTGTACTAATTGCTGGAGGAGTGTTGCATTTTAGTGGCGGAGAATTCATAATTGCCGGTCCTTTAGTTTGGAAGGTTGTCATTAGGACTGGCGATTGCTTTTCATCTTTTTTAGTTGATGTTCATCTGACAATGATTGGGCATATTTGCGGTTTTGTTTGTTACTTAAAGACAACATGTGATTAAGAGAGTCTCTGGTTCCAGGTCTTGTGCATGTCTCCTGCCTCCTCTGGTGGCTGTTTGTAACACAGCAGCATGGGGAAAAAACTAAGTATAAGAAGGTCACATTGCAACCTAAATATGCATAAAGTACAGTTTTATACAGCAAACTGCAACACCACATGAAAATACAGTCACCAAGTTGGGAAGTATTACCAGTGACATGTTTAGAGACTATACTGAACAAGCATTGAATGTCCATGGAGAATCATTTGCTGTACTTCTCTGAAAACAAGGTTTTGGAATATCTAATTCACTTATAAAATAACTGCATAAATATACACACTTACAGGTACAGGTGATTGCTTTTTTAATGAATCAAGGAACAGTAAAACTTTTGTGGTGGCCCACAGCTTTTGGACTCCTTTCCTTAGGGATGTAGAGATGTGGAATTTAAAAAACCCCAAAACTCTAGTACGGTGCTGTTTTCAGTTCATTAGATCACCCAAGTTTGCTCAATCTGTATAATTCTGCTTCATCACATGTATTCTTTGCCTTTAAGGTAAGCTGGGGACACCAACAGTTAACGTGTCAGGACAAACTGAACACAACAACCTATAATGCTTGGTGGGGTAGAAAAATGTTTTCTAAGAATAAGCCAGAAAGACTGGAACCAGCAGCTCACAGCTGGACAAACTGCCCTGCATGTTTGAGACATGTAAATGTGCTTTTCACAGGATTCATAATAATTGCAAAGCAATAATAATATTAAAAAAACAGCATTGAAGATTCTCACTTTGCAATGGTGTATTCTCTTTTGTGCAAATACTATTAAAGCCATAGGCAGTGACGCCCACAAACAACGAGAAAGGCTTGGCGAGCTTCCATGTAGAGACAAGGACACATGCACGAGAATTCTGTTATTAGTGTGTGTCCATGTGATGTGTGATTGGTGTTTGGAGGTATCCCTCGAGAGGAATGCAAAAGCAGATGCAGGGATATTCCCTGCAGCAGCCTAGCGGAAGAGGAGGGTGGCCAAGGCTTCTAAAAATCACACTGGACAGGCACACACATATGCCTGTTCCACGGGATCCCATATTTTAAGTCTTTGTTTAACCATCACATAAGTGCAAACACACACAGTGGAAAACAAACAGTTATATTTGAACAGAGAATACAATAATCACTGAGAACTTTACTGTAACATGCATCACTCCATGAATCATGGATTTATTTGTGCATGCTGGCATTAATTGGCTTAAACCAGTGTGTTTGTGTCATTATGAATCCAGCTGTGGAAACCTACAAGTTTCAGGCCTGTAGCATTTCTGCAGTATTTGCAGCATTCCCAGATTGGCTCAACCCAGTTCCTAAACGAATGGGCTTAATGCTTTTTGACTCTTGAAGCTGTTCCATATACAGCATGACGACTTCAATTGCGGTAGGAACTTTACATGAAATGAAACACTTGCACTCATCAGGCAGCTTGTTTTTTCTCTGTTCGTGTCCCATTTCACACACATACACAGTTGCCATTTTCACGATGAATAGTCACTATGGAAATTTTATGAAATAACTTAGTCAACATTGTTTACACATACAGCAATAAGAGTGACACTCTAATGAGTCTTATAAACTAAAAGGATCTGCAGCTCCACAGTGTATTTTATGCTTCTCAGTCATATTCATGCTTAAATGCATCTCTCTGCTACTGTAAAATCAAGCCTCAAAGAGGCTTCTGAAAGCACGGCTAAAAGGCGATTTTTACCGCTTGCACTGTGTCTTTCATGTCATGAATAACCTGCTAATGCAAATGTTATACTTGCTTATCTGAAACCACAACGGCATCTTAAGTTTTCACTCGTGCTCTCGATGCAGCACTTGGAAAAGAATACGAGAGACCGATGCTGATTTAGGTTTGATTGCCGGGAAATGGAGATCCTCATGCAAATGCTGAGCAGCTGTGGTAAAGTGGTTCGGATTTACTCAAGAGAAAACAAAGCTTAGCTGATTAGTGGTATTACTTCTGAAATTCACAAATAAACACACTGAGCATGTTTACAGAATGTGTTCCAGGGATTCTTTGATAACAGTTGTGATGCTATTTTAATAAAATTGTATTTTGATGCAGTAATCAGACTGAAGGATCGAAACTAGGCTGGGTTTAAAGTATTACTAGATATGCAATAAAACAATAACAGTGTAGTGCTGCAAATAAAGATACTCCTATCAGTGACAGGGGAGGTAACATAAATGAGCAACTCCCGATTTTATGAATGAAATCAAAAATATTATAACAGATTGTCTGTTAATTTAGATGGATGTAAGAATGAAAACCTTTCTCACGATTAAATCATTTTAGCTCAATAAGAGAAGGAAGGCCTCAAATTTCAGTTCTACAGCCCACACAAATGTCGCCTGCTTATTCACCTCATTAGCAAAAGCAGAGACGAGTTGAATGGAGGACAAGTTGATGAGACTTTCAAGGATGGTGAAGAACCTGTTCCACCTTATATCCAGCAGGTGTCACTACAACAATAATTTTCATCAGAAGTAGCCCCACTGTGCCACCAAAAAAATACAAAATACAAAATCCTCCAAAGCCTTTCCAAAATCACGCTGCTTTAAATTGCTATTAAAATAGTAGCAATTAAAATGTATTTGTCAGTGGTCTAAAATAAAAAAAAGGTTGGTATTTTTTTCTATCACATAAACTGCTGATAATTGGAGTCTTTTGGGTAGAGGAGAATGTGTCTAAATGGAGCATTTAAGGGGGGAGGGGGATGTTTTTTTGGAAAATGCAGATGATGCTGCACAACGAGAAGAAAACACGCTATATTTCTGGTATTGCTCCACCACCTGTTTGCATCTAAGTGCTGGGTGTGTGTGTGTTCACGGCAGAAGGAAGCCTTGAGCTTAAGTGTATGTGGACAAAGAGAAAGAGTCTGAGCACTCTACCTGTGCCATGTCCATTCAATTAATTATAACTAGCTGAGTTGTCACGGGCGTTTTGCTTCATGTGCTTCCACAATTACTCAGAGACACAAGCCCATGCACCCAAGCCTGGCATCACCGTAGCACCTTTCCAGCTTACAAATTAATGTCACAGTGAGAAAGACTGACATTATAGCTCAAATAAAGTGCTAGCTGCACACAGCCCTGCACCGGCCTCTCTCATTTTTTCTTCCACCTTATGCACACTAACCAAACACACATACAACACACACACTCTCCCTGTCTCACACAGTCACACACACATAGTTGTTATTGCTCCCGTTGCCTCATCTTCTCTTCTCTTGCCTCGTTCCCTGTCACAGACCCGATATGAACACGAGGTGATAAGCTTTTGGCAGACATGTTTCATGCGGTATCTGTATTTTCCAGAACACAGACACAGAATAATGGCAATACTCCAGGCAAAGAAAAATATATGATTTGTTTAATTTAAACAAATTTTTAATTACCAAGTGTCACCTGATTTTTAATATATTCTTCAGAATACAATAGTGGTTTTCTAAAATGAGAGTACTTAGCTGAACTTCAGTATGGGGGAGGCTCATTGCTTTGTCATGTTTGTACACAACAATGATGCTTTATGGACTGAGCTGGTGGCTTGGTTGAAATTACTGCTTTGCAGTAGCTAGCTTCATATACCTTGTAGAAAAACCTAGTTTCTATACATATAAATCATCTTATACATACAATTTTAGGTTTCAGAGTTAAGTCTAGGGCATTTAATAGCAAGATTTGATTGATTTTTTTTCCTACCTTTACACATTTGTGACTAGAATAAAGGAGCTTTAAAAGATGCGATGATAAACAATGTGCTGCTATAAGTTACCATAAATGACCAATTACCATTTACTAACTTGAAAGTAAACAAGGGGGGGAACAAAGTCTGGATTTTCTGTATCCATACGCTTTATCTAAAAGATATCGTCTGTCAGTGATAACATGTGGTCCAAAGGCTTTCCTAGGCTTGTGTTCACTCATGCAAGTAAATGCCACAAATATAATATGGGTCACCATGGGTCTTTTTAATTCAGTAAATGCTTGCATACATGCTCAGCGGTTTGTTTACATGCTACTATAACACGTACCCTCATGTATGCTGTGTGTTTTGTTTT
>NW_005187427.1:3481670-3485370 GCF_000239375.1 Pundamilia nyererei | reverse complement strand
GCTGTGCAAGAAACTGCACAATGACAATAAAAAGCTCTAAGACTAAGTCTAAGTCTAAGACTTGATCTCTATTTACATATCTCTAAAAATAGATTTTAATTGGTCCATAAGAACAGACCTACACCTTGATTAAAAAACTATCCACCTATTCATCTTCTTTCACTTATTTAATTTAGGGTCATGGAGGGACTGGAGCTGACATTGGGCAAAAGGGATGGTACAAGGGCTAACACACAGAGACACATAATTTATGATCACATTAACACCAACAGCCAACTTAGACTAATCAATTAAACTAATCCAGTGCATGCCCTTAGGCTGCTGAAGAAAGTAGGACCCACACAACAAACAGATGAATGATCTCAAAGCACTAAAAGCAGGGCCAGCGGCATCTCCCATCAGTTTATCCATGATGTACAACAACATGAAAAAGCTCAAGCCATTGTTACCAAGACATGGACACACCCATAATTAATGACAGACACTACAGATTCGACTGGGATGCTTATGCATCACAGTGAAGTCTGCTTCCAAAGACAAAAGCCAAATGCATCCCACAAGATGGCAACAATTTAAAGGATAGATGCAAATGGCCAAGAAATGTTATGACGCAAAGCTATTTTACACGCAAAAAGAGGGACTGCCTTCCAGGGGTGTAATTTCCAGGGGGGCTAGGATGGTTATGACCCCCCCCCCCCAATAATCCGACCCAACCAATATAACCTCCGCAATAAAATTATGAATAGGCTGTTGATTTTTTTTTTACTCATTTCAGTTATTACCAGCAAGATAATTGCATGTTTAATCATCTGGGAATTTACCCAGATTTATTTTTTTACTTAGAGAGAGATCTTGTTCAATGTTCAGCACAAAGTTACACTGATGCTGCCTTCACTTTGGTAAGTTTTAAGTTTTTCACAATAAAAGCAGTGCTTGCCCTGCTTGCTCTAATACAATACCACTGATGTATACTATAATAATTAAAAAAGACTACTGAAAATGTATGGATACAATTTCAAATGCTGTTAATTTATCCTAAATTAGTCCATCACTGACTTTGTCTTTATGTGTGTTTAAGATTTCATAGCTAAAACCCACTCATTATAAAATGCACTTTAATTATGAATGTCGTGACAACTATCATTTAAACAAACAAACAAGCAAGCAAACAAAAAAATTACAATTCTACTTTGATGTATGACACCTTATGTATTACAGGGGTCTTTCCATTTGTATTTTTTAGATTGTACCCCCAGTTTTTCAGCCACAACCCCCCCCCCCCCAAAAAAAAACAAAAAAAAAAAACATATGCTAGGGCAGTGTTGTAATATTCAAATTGGTCTAATAAAATGAACAATACAAAACAAAAAGTTTTAAGATTGCTTAAACCACTTTACAAATATTGACCCTGTCAAACCTTTCCTTAAAGAACAAATAAATAAATAAAAAACCCTCATAGATTTGACTGCAGCTGTGATGTTGTATGACCTTTTAATAGTCAATTAAACACATTCCATGGGGCCAGCTTTGAATCAAGTTTGCAGCCATGTGATTTGCAGGCTGTCGAAACCATATGATGTGTGAGAACATTGCTTTGGGATAAAAGCTATTTATAGATTCTCATGTATAACTTCATGGGCTTTTTTCATTGCTTGTTTGCTCATTAGGAGGAATTATGCACATGTATCTGCACCAGTTATAAGGGATGGGATGGGATCGGTGTGTGTGTGTGTGTATGTGGAGTAGTAGGGAAGAGGGGGCATGGATGACTGTTACATATCTGCATGAATTTGAGTGTTAGGAGCACACAAGCGATCACAGATGATTGGGCTGTACATCACATGTGTGAGATATGGATGGATGTAATGATCTCTACATGTTGGTCTAACGTGTAGCAGATGTTTTAAAGATTACAGGATGAATGCTTTAGTAACCAATTCATTTAGTAAACTGATTAGCTGCTGTGTACCATTAGAACAGCTTTAGTGCCCATTGGCAGGGATTGGCAGTGATTCTGCCACTCTCTCATATTCTACTGGTGTCCTGCTAGGTTGAGATACGTCCACCGCAAAGGCCACAGAATATGATTCAGTGTAAAACCATTCATCCTTTTGAATTGATTTATCATCACCCTTCCCTTTAAAGTAGACATAAAACACTATATGAATAAAGGCTAATTTACACCATGGAGTCCTATACTGAAAAACTGTCATAGATATAACACTATGACGATGATTTAAGATAAAACATATTTTAAGTTTATAGAACATGTTTTGTACTTGTGCCAGAACAGACATCACCAGATTGATTGGATGGTTGCTGCTAATAGACTAAATTATAGTAGCTAACTAGTGATAAAAACGGTAACTCAGTGGAGGGAAATTAAAAGAAAACAAATAAAAATAAGTGCTTGTGTAGCACCTGTGGCTGCAGCAATGTTAAAAACCAAGAATATGCTGTCCACTTTCACTCTGTCTCTTAAGTAGCACAGTAAGTGGTTTGTTGGCTAGCTAAACGGAAATGGGAAAATCCCCTTATAAGCCTTAATGTTAGGATTGATTGAGCACTTCATCAAGCAAGGACTGTGTGCAGGAGAGCCTGTATGAGTCAGGTGCAGCTGTGGTTCACCGGACTGACAAGCTGGAGTCAGACACTCTGATTTTTCCTCGTCCAACTGGATGTACCAAGCAGCTCAATCAGCCAATGTTAGCAAGATGTGATCAGCACTATTATATGCAGTAATACAGACTTTCTTTTCCCCAAAACACCCAAACAGTTTTGGGTGGTACTTCTATTGCCAGGTGTACGTTACATTACATATTTGAGCTAAAAAAAACAACTTACCGTTGCAACGTGTGCTTTGTATTTTCAATGTGGGAAAATACTATAGATGCGTAAAGAGCTGTACGGGGTGAAATGAACCTAAATTCTCAGTTTTCTCATCAGTTGATTGGTTTTCCTCATGTCTGACTCCAGCTTGTCAGTCCAGTGACATGGACATGTGCACCTGTATCAAACAGGTCAAACCCTCATATTACACCTAAAAGGTGGATTTTCCCATTTGAGTTCAGGTGGCCAACAGTGAGAAACCTAACCACTTAAGAGACAATTTAATTTGTTTTCATGTTTTCCCTTGAGTTATTGGTTTTATTACCAGTTAACTAAGAAAAAAGAAGAAAGTCTATTAGCAGTAACCAAACTACCAACTCAGTGACGTCACGCTGTGTACTGACACAACATGGCGCTAAACTTGCTCTAAAAACATTCCTAAATCCACTTAGAGAGAATTAAAACTATGGCCGTTTTTTAATTTTTATTTTTTAACAGCAGGGCTAAATGATGTAAAATTAGCCTTTATTTGTGTAACATTTAGATCCATTTTGAGGTGACAATCATGTTTGCAGTCACAGCTGTTTTTTGAACTTGCATAGTGCTGCAGGATTTTCTTTGCTTTTAAAATTATTTATTTATTTATTCACCAGTGTATACGATGTCTGACTGATGTACCAAATTGAACTGGGTGTCCAGAGTGTACAATACTATCCATTTTCTTCTGCTTATCCAATTCAAGGTCATGGTGGGGCTGGAGACTATTGCAGCTGTCATAGAGCAAGAGGTGGGGCACACTCTGAGTTACACACACAGCCTTACATGTAAAGAGATGATGGTCTATGACAAGTGTATTATTATTATTATTATT
>NW_005187427.1:3442591-3481650 GCF_000239375.1 Pundamilia nyererei | reverse complement strand
TTTTTTTTTTTTTTTATCCCTGGCTACATGAATAAAAGTTGGCCTTTCTGGCTGTTTGCAATTCAACATCTAATTTATTGACGTTCTTTTGTACCAATAAATCACTCTCCTGCTTTCAGTTTCCACCTGTTCATGAGAATATGTGTTTCTAGGGCTCAAGGTACTAATGTTAGGTGTTCTACTTTCCTCACCAGCTAGTTGCTTTCTTTGTTTATTGCCCTCGGTGACAGAAATCGTGAACAGGTGTATATCAGAACTTTATTTGCTGTTGCTGCTAAAACATAAAAAAAATATTGATAATAAGAAACCTTCTGCAACTGCGGCAATCTCTTAAAAGAAGCTAAAAAATTCTGGAGAGCTGAGGAATTTGCATATTTGGCTAAAATCTTGAGCAGCAACCTTGAGTAGTCATTAGATCAATATGTAGTCCATTAATGGAGATATATGGCGCAGAATGTACTGTAATATCTGGACTATACATGAGGAAAAACACAGTCAGACCACACAGTACATAGTATGTGGATCAGATTTTATGTCCAGCTGTGTGTAAAATCACTTGTGGGATTTCATTATCCCCATTTCAGCTTGTGGGGTCAGCTGCCCCTTCTATGGATGCATGTATATGACTCATAGGAAGTAGGGAAGACCTCCCACATTGCAGTCTGCAGCGGGAGGGTTGAGCTGTCAGTCATCATCCCACACGTTCATCTCTAAGAGTCAGCAGAACTCGCCACTGCTGCGTCACATTAAAGGCATGATGACCTGAGGGTGGTGGCTGCCTACTTTGTCATTCTGACAAAGCTCGTTTGGCCCTTTTCATACCGTTGCAAGGGCAATTTGCTGTGTGTGACCTTTCAAAGGGCAATGTAACATGACAAGAGCTGTTAACATCGGAAAAACCCCCAAGGGGTTTCTGAAGATATGGGCCATTCTTACAGTTTTAGAGTTTATCTATTTGTCATCTATAAAATGGACTTCCCCTTTGTTTTCTGTGCTTTTCGTGTGCCTCTGAGGTCCACAAGGTTTTATGCGGACCAGCCAATCTCTCCTTTCCTGAACAAATGGTGTAATTTCATGGTTTCACTTTCAGAGGAATTGGAGGCAGGATGATACCAGAGAAAACTGTCAGTACAAATCTTGAGGTGGGACCCGGCCTTTATATCTGATATAGCGCCTAATCCTTTCCTACACAAGCCACGCGGTGCAAGCTGAAACAAACAAACGAATGCTTAAACTGTGCATACAGACAATAAACACACAAATGTATAAGTTCTGACTTTCAGAAAGAATTCATAGCTGAAAGTTTGAACACAACATATTCTAACAGACATTAGAGAGATTTCAGTGCAAATACTTTACATTACATAGAGAATCATATGAAATGATATTACCACAGTTATATCTTTATGCTAATCCTTTTTTATAAATAGGTTGTCTCACTGAGATCGAGGTCTCTTTTATAAAAGCAAATTGAAACTTTATTCAAGAGAAATGACTTGCGTTCTTTCTGAATGTCATCACTCAAATTCTCATTTCTTGCTGGTATCACTAATAGATGACTCAGAGTCCTGCATAACTCACAAAAGCGAAACCCAAGTTTTGTTTCTTCGGTTTCAAAATTCTCCAGAGTTTTCTGATTTGGCATCCAGTCCTCCACCACTTCCTCCTCTACACTTCACATTACACCTGTTTCCTTATAAGGAGAAAATGTGGCAAGATAGTAGCCTGTAAATTACAGATAGCGAGCGTAACCCTATTTATTTAGACTGATTTTGATCAGTTGGGAACCCAGTGGTAAAAATCCCACTTATTTAGTGTGCAAGGTATAAACATGTCAACACACGTATTAGTGATCGGGGTGTGGTAAGGCTATGTTTGCATTACTACATTCACTTCCATGTAACTGCCAGGAAACAGTATAATTTTAGACTCTACAAAAGACACGCACAATAATTTGCAAAGCACCTGTAAAGTGATTATATTTAGTGACACTAATGAGTCATATCACTGCAAAGACTTCACTCACATGTAATGTGATTACAGTAATGTGTTACAAACGCATCGCTCCCATCCCCATCTGCATCTGCATTTTCACACAGATGAAACAATGACACTTGCTGGCACAGCACTATTGGGTGTGACTGAGTCTCATTTCTTAGAAAAGAAATTAAAGATAGTTGCTCTTCTGGAAATTCTCAAGTTTGGCTTTAAGACCATTTGTCGCAGTTAAACAGCAATGTGTTGTGCTAGTTCATTTGTCTGCAGTGTCATATGCAGGGTGTGTGTGTGTGTGTGTGTGTGTGTGTGTGTGTGTGTGTGTGTGTGTGTGTGTGTGTGTGTGTGTATTATACACCTTCCAATAGTTAAAATGACACATTACCAGTTATCTGTAAACTATGGATGGATATATGGACTCTCTGACATGTAAATGCTGCATATATCCACGGATCTTGAGCTACACTGATAATCTGTCAAGGTTTTGTGCTTTATTATGTATCTTTCTTTCTAAATGTGGAAAAAACAAATGCTGTAATAGAGGATGGACCCAGATGATTTTCAAATTTACCTTAATTGCAGAACATTGTTATAGAGTGCTAGCCAAGACCATTAAAAATGTCTCTTGTCACCACTGGGTTACAGAAATATTACCATATAAGGTAGATGCACAGAAGTAAAGAAAGCATAAAGCTATCCTTTTGCTACATTTCCCCCCCATCAGACAGTAGGAGAAAACCCAGTTTAAAATAGCTGCTATCAATAAATTATTATATGTTCAATATTAAAGAAGAGTGAAATCTTATCTGGCACAATCTGTTGCTCTTTGTGTACAAGTGTGTGTGCATTAATACTGATGTTCTATCTATAAATGCATGCTTCTCTGTCTTCAGTTATGAATACAAGGGCGCCCACTTTCAGTCCATTTTGTATGGAGATCTAGCACGTATGTTTGCGTGTGCATGTGTGTGGCATCAGCTTAAGTATCGCTGCTCCCAAATAGAGGATGTCAGTGAAACGGGTAGCCTCTGGGTTTTAGCTTCCACTCTACACGCTGGGAACGTTGTTCTATTCTAGGAACTTGCCTAAAAACAGAGAGGAACACAGTTGTGGCATTTTCTGACACTCCTATCTCTGGTGCAGCTGCTGTTTAGTTCTGGCCTTGGAGGGCAGGAGGGAGCGAAAGAGAGAAAGGAAGAGAGAGACAAAGGACGAAAAAGGCTGACAGGAGAAATTTACCCTGAAGGTATTTATTCAGCCAGAAAGCCACACAGTTACATAACCAATTGGCTAGCTGGGCAGTCAATCAGCCAGCCAGTTAGTTATCCATCAGTCTAAGAAGGAAACTGGCCCAGTAAACACCTATACCGCCAGCTAGAGACAAACTGAGCTGAGATGTTGAAAGACGATAGGCTTCGGACTTTGACTGTGACAGGTGTGTGCCTCACTTTCATACGGCACCCTCATCAGACAATGCTAATAGAAAGTGGCAAGACTGGAGGTGTGAAACAGGAGGCAGAGTGGCTGAAGGGAACAAGTCTTACCTTTATGAGGTAAATGGAAAAAAGGCCGGCACAGGGGCCTATATATAAGAAACAGGTATTCATATTTTGTGTCATGATTTGAGGTTATGTATTTGATTTTGGCGTGTATGTGTGCTTGCAAGTGTTGCCATCTTACCATCTGTATATTGTATTTTTAGACATAAGTAAGCTTATGAATGTAGAGTTATGGAAAAAAGACTTTTTACAGGACTGTGTGCAGGGCTTGATTAACAACAAAATAACAAAATAACGCAATCTTCCCAGGAGTGGACATCCCACGGTCAGGCCATGCAATGCTCACAGAAGCAGCAAAAAATGAAAGAGGTACATGGCCGACTCTACATTCCTCAGCATGATAAAAGTAACGTTCATGACAACACAATTAGAAAATGACTGTAAAATAAGTGTAAGTTTACAAAAAAACTGTAATAACTGGTTTCAAAAGTTGTATCTGAACAAACCAAATGACTTCTGGAACAATATCGTTTGGACAGCACCACATTTGGAGGAGCACAGAATTTCAACACAACTATCTCACACCAAGCACAACACTGAGAGATCATTTAGGCTTGTTTTGCAGCCAGGTGATCTCGGCACCTTGCGTTTATTGAGTTGATCATGAACTCCTCAACATGCCAAAGTATCTTAGAGTCAACTGTGATGCTATCTATCCAGCAGCTAAAGCTTGGCTGAAATTCAGTCACGCAACAGCACAATGATCCTAAGCACTGCAACAAATCGAATCAGAATGGCTGAAAAAGAAATGAACGAAGGTTTTGCAAGTTCAGACCTTAAATTCTGGACATTGTTTTCACTTCATCACTTAAATCACTTTGAGCATATTTGCACTGCACAAGACATAATGTGGATTGCACAACACTGGTCACTATATTCTTCATTTCCAGTTAATACTTGTACAGCTGCTGTTATTGTGTATATATTTATTTATTTATATTTCTTCATACATTCTTATATAGTTCTATACTGTGTATTGTGTATTTTGTTGTACAGTTATTTTATTTTCAACTTTAATTTATATATTTTATCTTATTCTTTCCCAGTTAAATTTACCCTTCATTCTAATTTGTGTGTACAGTTATTTCATTTTTAACCTTAATTTATATTTTATTCCTTCTTAGTTAAATTTACCCTTTTTAATTTTTCATATTTATTTCCTATCTTATAAATAGCCTTTTCTTTTTTTTTTTTAGGTCAGGTTGAGCAGTTGTCTAAGCATTTCACTGCATATTGTACTGTGTATGACTGTGTACGTGACAAATAAAATTTGAATTTGAATTTGATTGAAATGCTCTTTAACAGAGTTGTGCATGAATGAATAAAGTCAAACCTCAATGAATTGAAGCAACACTGTAAATAAGAGTGGATAACAGTAGGTGCACCGAGGTCTACAACACACAGCTGTTCTGACTTTGACAGATGTGGTATGGGTGGGTACCATGTCATTAAGCCCCCCTGGTTAAAATCAAATGTCATATTCTTTGCCGCACAGGAGACAGTGAGCTTCCGGTATTGATGTTTTTTACAGAAATGATTAATAATTTTCACCGCTGATTGAAGATCTAACTTTTAGAACTTTGGTTTATTAAGAGTTTGTTTCAACGTCATCTTTGCCACCAAACAGCAAGAGTACAGTGATGTGTGTTTCCTTGGGGTTACTGATCATGCATTTTGAGTTACTCTAGGTGGTGCTGTATGACTTTGCTGATCATAAACACTTCCTTATTTCATCTTAAGTGTTTTAAAAACTGCAAGAAAGATAAAACACATCACTTGCTCTTTCTACTTGACATTCCATGCTTAGAGCGACTCATATAAGGCTTTTATTTAATTGGTTTACTGAATGCGGAATCACACTGCTGTGTTATTGCACTTGGCAATATAAAGTAGCAGAGACCATGTTTATTTAAATAAAAGGGATGATTACTTTTATCATCTATTCTTTATTCTCTGCCATCTGTTTTCTCCCCCGACTCCTGCATCCTTCTGGAGTCAATTCGAGGAGCGGAAAGATCTAACACACAAACTAATCAAGAATTAGAAACGACTGCCATGCGAAACAAAACTTGAATCAATGCTATTTAAGTAAGCTCCACAAACCAAACAAAAAAGTTTTTAAGAGCTGCAAACATTAATATATTGAGTATTTGTTTGATGTATGCTATTGTGGAATCATTTCAACTAACATTAAGTTTTATTCATAAGGTAATTATGGGAACCACTGCAAGGACTTAGAAATATACCAATCATGTGTATAGAAAGGAATGCGCACACACACACACACACACACACACACACACACACACACACACACACACACACACACACACACACACACACGGGTTTACAGAGCAAATTACACCGACCCAGTCCAGTGAAGAGAAAAATAATCTGCTGTATTCTCATAAATATCTCAAGAATAAGCCATATGCATATCTCAATTTAATTTGCATATTACCCCACCAGGCTGTAAACACACAGTCTTGTATTTTTCTCCTTCTATCTCTTCCTTCTCATAAAAACCCTCTCAAACTGACAGAATATGCAGCATAATCTGGATTGCTGCAGATGAAAGGTCTGTGTGAGGCTGAATGTGTGGGATTCTGAGACGCGTAGTTATGCACACTTCCAGGATTTCTCAGGGGTTGTGGCAGGTACATGACAGAGGCTGCTGACACAGCATCCCGCCTCTCTGCTGTGGCTTACAGATTAGGCCAACCTACAGGAATACAAGTGATGTGTGAAGAATATATATTTATATATTTTTAATCTAAGGTCACTGTGAATGGTTTACAGCAAGGACATTGACACACCTAAGGACAATATGAGGGTTTGTGAAATGGAATTAGAATTTACAGACGTGGGTGAAGAATATTAGTCTATTATTATAAATATGCACTTATTAAGACTTTAGTTTGGCGGTTTTATGTGACAAATAAAGAACCTTGAACCTTGAACCTTTCATATACTTACTCTGACACCATAGTCAAATCCTGAGAACACACTGGATAATGACTTTTAAAGTCAGCACTAGTAGTTATTCTGACCTTTTATTTAACCAATTTAACCATTTAACTACTAACCAACACAGTCAGTATTAAATTGTATTGTAGGCACTTACATACATTTATTTAGCTGACTCTATGAAAACAGCCAAAAATAACACAGTTTGATAAAATAGTTTTTTGCACCAACAAGGTGATTTCAATGACCTAACTAAAAACTTACCTCAGCACTGTGTGCTTCATTCATTTTACACTTGTACAAGTGGAGGAGAAAGAGAAATGGCGGGCCTAAAACACTGTCTACAATAGTATCTGAAAGCCATGTCCTTAAGAAATGGGGGGGGGGTCCTTTAGTTGAACCATCTACTGTTCACTGAACCCTCCTCAGACATGGTCTCAGTAGAAGGGTGGGCGTCAAGACCAGAGACAGGGAGAAAAGTTCTGCTGCCAATTTTATCTGAATATTTTGACTGATAACATCCTAAGATTTACGTATCTGTCATACCGACTGCATATTCTGACTCTTAATACTTATTTTGTTATTGTTGTTTCATTCTGTTGCGACTGTTTGACATTCATTTATGCTGGAGAAAATGGGGGATATAAAAAGTGTTGAAAATAGAGGTACAGTGTGTGGTGTGTAAGTTTCCAAGGCAACTGGTAAGGTGAAAAAAATCACAGATTAACTTAACGGATCTATGGAAATAAAAGCAACATAATTTACTTAATAGCCACAGACACACTTATATTAGTCCTGCTGTTTGAAGTTATTTCACCTTTTATATACACCATCAGGTATAACATTATAATCACCTACCTAATATTGTGTTAGTCCCTCTTTTGCTGACGAAATACCCACGATTCATGGAGGCATGAACTCCACTGGACCCCTGAAGGTTTGCTGTGGTATCTGCCACCAAGACCTTAACAACAGATCCTTTAAGTCCTGGAAGCTGCAAAGTTTGGTCTCAGTGGACTGGACATGTTTGTCCAGCACATCCCATAGATGCTTGATGCTTGGACTGAGATCTGGAGAATTTTTCAGCAAACTGTGATGTACTTTGTAATCTGACATCTATCAGAACCAGCATTAACTTGTTTGACTGCTGGATGGCACAGCCCACACACAAACAGCCGTGAACCTTTAAGGTACCAAATGCTTGTTGACACATTAACCATAATTACCTAGTAAGCTAACTGTATATGTAAACAATGGTTGTATTTCTATAATTGTTCTAAATACTTCTGATATATTTAACTGCTCTCTAATGTGCTGCCCTGATTTACAGTCACTTTATTTCTAGTCTAAAAACCAAAGAGTAAGACTAATTGTAATATATTTACAGGTCTTTAAAAAAATAAATAAAGTAGCAGCCATGCTGGCTTGTGCCTCTTTTTTGTGCCAACTGGAAACAGATAAGAGGCGTGTTGGAAAAACAGAGTGACATAAAAAACATGAATAAATAAATAAAATCAAATAACGTAGAATGTACATATATTTGTGTATCAATATTCATTATCCCATGGCCTTCGTGTTAGCTTCTCTGGGATCTAATAAATAATGACTTGTTTATTACCAGCTGATTCTCCTTTCAACAATTTACCATCACAGGCTGCCCTCACACCAGCAATTAACTATAATTACTCTCCCCCTTCAAACAAAATATGTCAGTGCCTGGTGCTTTGATATCCTATTTCAACTACAAATGTGATGAGCCTCTCTCTTCTTCCCAGCCTGTCATGGGGGAATAACAGAAAATCACAAGGATTTGATAGATAAGAGAATGAATTCACTGTGTGTCTGTGAACCTTTAAAAAAAACTCGAACAAGCTAACAGAATGTCTTTTTCACAACAATCGCTGACAAACACACGAGACACCCTTTGAATTTTGTAATCACTGAGATGCTAATGCAAAATGACAGAGATGCTCTATAAAATTAAAGGACATTGATCTGATTATTTGCTTATTAATAATATCACCATATTACATTTTGATAACGTGTCTGCCTGCTACCTTTCATACTTATGTCTCAGACTGATTTGTCATCTTTTCAAAAGAAAGAAAGAATAAGAAGGAGAAAGGAATAAAGGGGATTTTGTGATTACCAATCTGTGGGGATGCTCAAAGACCTGGAAAGGAAAAGGTTGCGTTTAATTAAAGAGCTGGTTAGCGCTATATAACAGTTGTCATATCAATAAGGACATTCCTGTGCAGCGAGTGGAAGAGACTTTCAGCTTTACTGAGCAGCATGAGCAGAGGTCACAAGCAATTTAACAGAAGGGAAGTCAAAGGAGCTTGCAAAGAAAAGCGTCTGGACTTCTTTAAGTTGCTTGAAGACGTTTCACCTCTCATCCGAGAAGCTTCTTCAGTTCTAAGGTCAAATGGCGGGTGCCTCTTTGCTGACTTTATGAATGACCAATTAGGATAACCGCATGTTGTGAGTGCTTCCTTTACATGTGTGTGTTCCTTCTTTTTTCCTTCAGGCTTAGAGGGAACATGTTCTGCCCGGTGGTGTAGAGTCCTAATTACTCCAAGTTTGTGTTCCAGAGGGTATTGGGAGTGTTCCCATGTTCCCTCTAAGCCTGAAGGAAAAAAGAAGGAACACACACATGTAAAGGAAGCACTCACAACATGCGGTTATCCTAATTGGGCATTCATAAAGTCAGCAAAGAAGCACAGAAAATAGGATCAGACACCAGCGAGGGAGGATAAGAAGGACAGACGCAACAACATTGTCATCCCCTATGTAGCCGGTGTATCAGAAAAACTCAGGAGAGTTTTCTCCAAGCATGACATCCCGGTGCATTTCAGACCCAGCAACACACTCAGGCAAAAACTGGTTCACCCGAAAGACAAAACTCCAAAACACAAACTTAACAATATAGTGTATGCTGTACAGTGCAACGAGGAATGTCCAGACCTCTACATTGGAGAGTCCAAACAGCCACTTCACAAGCGCATGGCACAACATAGAAGAGCCACCTCCACAGGACAAGACTCAGCAGTCCATCTGCATCTTAAGGATAAAGGACACTCTTTCGAGGATGCCAATGTTCACATTTTGGACAGAGAGGACAGAAAGAGGAAAGAGGAGTGAAGGAAGCCATCTATGTCCACTGTGAGCGACCATCTTTGAGCGACCCACTGGGTTTAAATCTGGGACTCTCCACCATTTGACCTTAGACCTGAAGAAGCTTCTCGGATGAGAGGTAAAACGTCTTCAAGCAACTTAAAGAAGTCCAAACGCTTTTCTTTGCAAGCTCCTTTGACTACGATGACCTGGATGACTGAGAACCTTCACGGACATAACAGAAGGGAAATGCACTTTAACTCCTCGATTTATAGGAAATAGAAAAGTATAAAAACATTAGCATTTATTTTTCTCAAAGGATCCTCTGGGCATATTTGTAATCTACGCATTTCAAAACATTACACATAAGAGTGATTTCTGTGTCCATAAGAGGCTTCCATTTATTTCTAAGTAGAGATGGACCTTTATATGGAGCAGACTATAGACACTATGTTGGGGAATCAGGAAATGTATATTTTTCCAGTTATATTTTTATTCATCTTCGCACAGTTTCATATTC
The DNA here is from genome assembly GCF_000239375.1 of Pundamilia nyererei. Lineage (NCBI taxonomy): Eukaryota > Metazoa > Chordata > Actinopteri > Cichliformes > Cichlidae > Pundamilia > Pundamilia nyererei. Next base: position 3,471,495 of record NW_005187427.1, on the reverse strand, counting down.
CACTAAATGAGATTTGAATGCCACTTATGCCCGACTATCTTTTGATGAGATCCATTGTTAGATGCAGCATCATTGTCTGCAAGCTGTGAGATCTCCCCCTGCGGTGCAGTTCAGGCAAGCTGTACGACCCCCTCAGTTCAGCTTTAACCATTTTAAAGAAGTGTAAAAGATAATGTTTTAAACTGACAACACATCAACAATAAACTGTAACTTCTCTTTGTTTCAACAACATAGTTGCATTGCTGTTGCAAGAATACTTTAAAGTCACACCTGCCTTCTCTTTACAAGAGATAATAGTTATCCCTATTATTACAGAAAGAAAAAAGCACATGGAAAGTCCCTAAAGGCCCATTCCTTTCTCAAGATAAGAAAGATTTTATCCTACACAGAGGTGTGTATTAAAATGGGTTCTTAGGGACCACTCTGAACTACCACTCTTTATGCTATGATCCCTGGGTTTTGTTCTTCTTCTGATTATCGTTTGGATTTTTTGTTCGTATATTCCTGAGCTCCTGATCTCATTTTATTCCACGGCGAATCCATTTTTGAATCATTGGTTTCTGTGTTGTAGTGCGGAGTTTCTGTTTGTTTCCCCATGGTTTGATTTCTGTTTTAAGTTCTTTGTTTTTGTCTAACCTCCCCTGAGGGCTATGCTGTGAAGAAGGTTTAACACAGCCAGCCTATATAGTGTTTTTACATAAAAAAGGCCATTTCACACATTTAATCTATTATGAACATTAAAAAAAGTAAGTTAATTGCAACACTGTTGTAAATAAAACAAGAGATTAATGCTGTAGAAAACTGTTAACCTTGGCATTTAGTGCGCAGTGCAGTAATTCTAGTTAATTAATGCTGACTGCACTCTTGGTGCTGCTGTTTATTTCTAATGTGACAACCACACATTAGCTCTGAAACTTTAAGCTGGATCTATTTAAACGTTAAAGGTTACAGTGCCACAGCCTAATAAGGGAGACAAGCAAATCCCAAAGTGTAGCTAATTTTGTTGATTGAACAAATATTCTTGGTGTGTTCTGTGTGTAACTACAATTTCAGAAGTATACATTCTCTGTTAATTAGTATGGTAATAGTTAACAAGTTGCATATATAAAACCTATTCCACAGCAGAGAGTCTATATTGCATTTAACTCTCGTCACACTAATTGGGATCCATGCAGTCGTATCTCAGAGGTTCACTATTTGACATTGTCAGTTTTTCTACTTATGATGTGGCATTATTGTTTCCTATTTCTATATGATTAAGGCTTCTTAAAAAATACAAATGTTTTGTGGTTCCTGCTGACCCCATTCAAAATCACCTGATTCCACAAAAGAAGTTTATTACGTAATATAAAACTAATGATTTAGTCAATGTTTGCCATGGGCCCTAAATTGAAGTATGGGGTAAGGATACCCTGGTCATCAGGGTTTTTTTCAAACAGCCCCATTGTCTCCCCAGCTGTCATGGGGAAGGACTCTAGAGGATATCTGGATCAAACGCTGTCTTCTCCTCTCTGAATTTAAATAAAGTCTGCAGGATTTATTTTATTTTATTTTTTACATCTATTATGTTTATTTAACGTATGAATAATATACTTTCAATCATTATCATCCTGTTTAAAGATCCACTTTCTTTTTAGCTGATTTCACATTGTATGCAGATTCATTGGGTATTGTGATGCTAACAGTTCCACTAATAAACCTCACCTGCAATGCTGTGAACAAAATAAACAAGTAAATAGAGTCTGTGAACACATTTTCCCACCTCTAGACTGTATTGCACCCTTAGTATTTCAAAAAAAGCCAGTCTCCAAACAGCTGCCTTCCTGTGCATGTCTCTTATTCTCTGAACTTATGTATATTTTCTGCTTCCTGTGGTTCACTGATTGTTTTTTTAATGGTCTCCAAACTGAATTTACATACTTCATGTCCACCATCTGTTTTCAGCTAAAACCATCATTGGCACAGTTGTCTAGAGCTGTGCCAAATATCTTTTTCTGTCGGTCAAATATCAGCGCATTTAACAGTTCATGAAACAACTGTAAGAACTTTATGGACGTTTTCTAGTAATTAACTGTCCAAGAGACACTGTGCATTCCCAGTAGCAGGAATATAAAAGCCAAATCAGCAATAGAGCAAAACACTTTTCAGCCAGTCTCCTGCTAGCTACACTACAAGCCCAGCTGGAGATTTCAATAAGTGAAAAGACAAAGAGGAGGAAGCCACGGGAGATGAGAAGCGCTCAATCACCCCACAGTTTAGATTGCAAGGAAGAGCTCTCCACTGAAGATTCTGCTCTTATTAAAGTTTGCACAGCTTACTTGATTTGCTTCACAAGTTGTAAGAACATGTGGAAAAGCTGCACAGCATCATTGTTTCTCCAGTTATTCCCAAATACTTTAGAGTCACACAGAACTTTCCGTTTATATTGCGAATCTTTATAATCTGATGGTTAGTTATGTTACAGTACGGAACGTTTTCTCTAAAATATGCATTTAATATTAAATGATACATTTCAGAAGTAAAGCTCAAAATACGAGATTACATTAAAGACATGGTGTATATGGGAATTGCTAATGTACCTGAATTGATTAAATAGTCTGACACTTTTTATTGATGTTGTAAAGATCCCCTGAATGATCACAGCAACATTTTGTGCATTAGCTCATAATACATTTTCTTTGCAATGCTTTTGTGTTCCTTTGCAATAGTGTCCACGTTATTTGCCTCACGTATGCTTCTAGAATACTTTGGTATACCGAGGAGGTCAACTCCATGACTGCAAGGTGCCCAGATCCTGTGGCTGTAAAAGAGGCTCAAATCATCATCCCTGCAACACGAGTCTGACAGTTGGTATGTGGCGTTTGTGCTGAGACAAAGTAGAGATGTTTGACTATAATCCACGGTGCCATCTTTGGTGAAAACCAAACACAGATTACTGTGTTCCATAATCAACTTTGCAAACCTACAGAAAATGCTTTCTCTTGGCAACTTTTCTAAACAAGCTTTACCTTTTCACTCTTTCTAATTGTACTGTAATGAACTTTAACATGCTAACCGAGGCCTGTAAAGTCTGAGTCCGTAGTTGTTGGGTTTTATTGCAATTTATCTGTGTCACAGTCTGTAGGGTATGAAGACTGTCATGGTGAGCAGGACAAAACCCCCATGTCCAGGACTCTCATGTCAGACATAAAATAACAAAAACTAACCTTTATTCAGGTGAATTGCAAAAGTTCCTCAGGGGGCAAATAAGAAAATGCAAAATACTAGGGCCAAATACAGAAAACATGCAGCAGGAACACAGGCAAAGAATGCAGACACTCTAGCAAAGAACACTAACCAATTGAAGTTTTAAAGTCAAAGGTTAACAAGCGAAGCCGGGACACCTGGGAAACAACTGAAACTAATTCAGTGAACAAGAATTACACAAGTAAAACTAAAAGCAAGGCACAAGACTGCTGAAATAAAACAGAAAATAACCTAAGTGGAAAACACATGAAGACAAGATACGAAGGAACATGAGGAAAACAGAAAACTAAACTAAACCAAGAGTATATTTTTAAAAATGACTAATACATAAAAACTGAGAAAAAATTCAAACACCAAAGGAATTAGAACTTGACTGAGAATAAAGCAAAAAGAAATGCTAAGGAGATTCAACATGAGAATGTAAACAACAAATTAAGAGCCTAGTAGAGAATATTTAAAAAATAAGAATTCAAAGTCCAAAAACTGAAATCCCTTGGTGCAAAATCCAGGACCATGACCCCAAACCCTGCATTAGATTCTAGAGCAGTATGACCTTGGGGTGAATATGCTGGTACTTCCACTTTATACTTTATATTGTATGGTAAAGACTGTAAAATAAGACAGAGAAAACACTAACAATCAGATGACCCCCTATGAGCAAACACTTGGTGACAGTGCGAAGGAAAAACTCTGTTTTAGCTAGAGATTGCACGATACCACTTTTTTATGTCCGATACCGATATCATAATTTGGATATCTGCCGATATCAATATGAATCCGATATAGTGAGTTTTTTAATCAATAAAACTGTTTTTTTAATTTATTTCTGCATTTTGTATAAGTTCATACTCAAGTTTAAATAAACAACAACACTAAAGCTATTCTGTTATACCTGTATGTAAAAAATACACTGCACCCAAAATATTTCATAATTCAGCAATACTGAACAATCTAATAAACTTAAACCTACTCCATCCTTCCTATTCTGGTATTTTAAAGAGTACTTAGCAGAAATATTAAGCAACCTAACTACCGTAATAGTGTTGCAAACTCCCAGCAAAAAAAACAATAGGGAACCACCCCCCACCCTCCACCTCATGATGCTTAATCGATGTAATCAACTTTAATTTGATGCAGTGTGGGGAAAAATTCACAGAAATAAAAAAAAAATGTCTTGGATAAAAATTTTTCAAGAATAATTAAGATTCAACATCTTTCTTCAACAGAACTGCAGACTGCACAGATGGTACAGAAGTAGTATAGCTTACTAGGGTATATTAGACTTAACAGTTACTATATACAGTAATGGACTTATTTATATTTTACATAAGATTAAAACTTTGGCTGTAAGATTCAGATAATTATTCATTAAAAGCTAGACATTTTAAATGAGAATAAGAAAGAAAAGTATGTCTTTGTGCCCCCTTTTCCCTGTTCATGCCCTATCGGCCCCCCTGGCTAAACTTTGCTAGATCCGCCCCTGCACAGTTACCAGCCGTCAGCTGCATAGAAAAGGATCCTGGTGTAGAAAGTAATATTAAATAAATTCTAACTATAGCTTATCAAGGTTAAACGTGCTGCTGTTGTTCAGCCGCTGGTTTCCTCTTTCTGGCGCAAAGTGGGCTAAAAACAAACAAGAGAGACAGACTCGTGACAGAAAAGCCGATCAGCTGATCATTAATCAGTTTCACGATTGAAGTAGGAGCAAGAAGAGGCAGTCGCTCCATATATCGGTTGTTAAGCTTAACGTGGGAATGCTTTACAAACATTCAGAGATGAACTTAAGCACTTGCTTTACTTCTCTCTGTGATAACTTCATCGGAGATGAAATGCTGGTTTGGTAGCGAGGCTACAAATACACACAGCCGCTCTATCATGTGATGCATACTGCTCCGATGTGCTACGGTTATGAGCCGAGTTACGCCGTGTCGCAAGTTTTGTGAGGTGCTTTTTTTGATATTTAATGGATCGGATTACATTTTTTATTTCTCTCCGATATCCGATCCAGTAATTTACGTCAGTATCAGACCGATACCGATACGTAATATCGGGTCGGTCCATCTCTAGTAAAGAAATTTGCTTTTGCATGAATGAATAAAGTCGTTTCCTGCACCATACTATGTAATTATTCTTTTTCACCTGACCATTTATCCATCCTGTACTATTTGAACCTGTAGTGCTAATGTGACAAAAGTGCATACCACACATCTCAGAAATACATCATCAATGCAAATCTCAGCTAGCTTAAATTTGTGCAACAGTTTCAGTTTAGTGGAACAACCAAAGCCCATTTAGCACCACACATGCTGTGAGAGTCATGTCATACCAGAGCTGCATTCATAAACCAAACCACAGTCTTTCTCAAGAGCAGTCAGTAAGAGATTCAGAAATCCTGACTGGCCTTTTAAAGTCTAACATTAGGGAGCCACAAAGCATTTTCAGAAACACATCATCTTACAGCGTGTGAACTCATACACCAATAGATATATGACACCTAATGCTGAATAATCTTCCACTTGGCTCTTCAGTTTGAGATACCTTTTCCCAGTTGTTTGTGTTTAATACCTCCTCTGATAAAGCCCCAGGCTTCACAGACACACCGTGAAGATTATGGTGCCCTGCTGACAGGGCCGGAGCTTGAACCCTGAGGTTTTCTGTACTGACAGCTGGAGGCACAATTAAGAAAAACACATGGGGATACCCTGGTCTCTGCTGTTTCAGTTTATAGCCTGAATATTCTCTAAGAATATCTTCATCCTGCATACAATATATATATAAAATATATTAACTTTGATACCACTGCTTTTTAGATTTGTATCTTCACAGTCTCTAATGTATTGATATTCTGCGCTTATTTAAAAGAGCAACCATGATTTTTATATGTTGCAGATTTCATACTGGCACTTATTAAAACATTTAAAATTCATGCATCCACTATGTTTAACACATTAGTATACAGCAGTATTTATCTTATGTACCAGTCTTTTACATACTAGACCATCCAATAACACTTATCATAGCCAGTAATGAGGTAATATCTATTTTAAAAAATGTGGGAAAATTATTAGTGAAATTCATTCTTAATTTTAGTTTATTTATTGCTTTTGTGTTTTTGAGAACGTTTGTGGTAGTTACAGCTGGTATATCAAGTGAGCTCATTCACAGTGTTTAACGTATGTTAAAACATCCAGAAGGACTAGACTTTAAAAAGACTTCAAGTCACTTTTGACCTTAATAAGGCAACTTGTGAAAAAGTCTAGCTGCAATTCTTTCTGTGACTCAGTCTATGGATGTATAGGAGTCAAAGTGCAGAAAAAAAAGGAATGTCGTTAGCTGTAGTCACCATACTTTAGTCTGCCATGAAGTAAAGTAGTTACTGAAAGGATGTAGCACTGAGAAGCACTGAGTAGTATAAGAGTACTGGTGTGGGATTGTATATGCATATCTTTAATATCGTATCATTTTTGCAATCTTCAGATATCACAGTTGTTGTCAAAACTTTCAAATTGTGACACCCATATTAGATATAGATTGATACGGAAATCCCAGATGTCATACCCCTTTTTCAGCACCAACACAACCAGGGGTGATGGATTATTCTCACTAAAAATAGCTGCTGTTGATGAAAATGCTTTACATGAATGTGGCATTTTATGCTGGGAGGTATCTATGAGATCTCAGCCTGTCCCCATTAATTTCACATACAGATGTTCCTCGATGGCAGATGCAGCTTAATGGGTGGAGGAGTACCCTTCTGTCAGCCTGGCTACATCTTACAATATCCAAAGGATCATTGTTTGCCCATATTTTTTAGGGGAGAAGGTTTAGAGTGTGGAGTGAAACACCTAGACTAACACTAATTTAAACATTCCACTGTTTGGCTCATTTATATCAAATCATGCCCATTGTTAAAAAAAAACTAAACAACAACAACAAAACCAGGAGGTGAAACATTTTTCTTTGTGATTTCAGTCATTTTTTTGCCCATTGTTACCATTTCAAAACTTTAAAAAAAAACCTTCTGATCTGGAAAGATGTTTAAATGTGCAATAGAAATAAAATGCACTTAATGATTTTGTTGGTCTCACTGACTTGACATCTTTATAAAAGCTTAATTCCAAAGCTGTGATCCAAAATCCAAAAGAGAAACTGGCTGTGTGTTGAACAAAAGCCAATTTATAGGATGCAGAAAGAAATTAAAAACTAAAATCGATCATTTTGTCATAATAAACTTATTCTTTCTGTGGCAAACTGGAGAATGAACACTAACAGAGGCATTGTTAGTTTCATAAATAGGGATTCATTTTGTCAAAACATGCATTTTGTTCTGAAAGTGACATCCAACAGTAAAAGCTGTCTATCTGTAAACTGTAAAATTAGGAGTTTTTGTTCCACAGTACCCTAATTTAAGCATGCACAATTATCCACTTATTCAGTTCAGAGTCACAGGGAGACTACACTCGCAGGGCGAAAGGTGGGGTACACCTTTGGACAGGTCTAATGCACAAAGACAGAGAAACATTCACACTCACATTGACACCTATGACCAATTTAGAATAGGCAGTTGACCTAACATGCCAGGAACAAGCCCGAGTACCCGGAGAGATTAACACATGCACAGAAAGAACATGCAAACCTCATGCAGAAAGGCCCAATCAGGCCAGTGGATTCAAATGCAGGAGCTTATTACTGTAAAACAATACTAACCGCTACAACACTACTAATACTGCAGCTATGCAGTATTACAAACATAAAGTAATATGCAGTGTTAGTTCAATTTTTCAATAAATAAATAAACTTTCATCAGTCCTACTTGCTCTCATTATAACTCACCTGTCTTAATATTATTTCCTTGTACTTAAAAGTGAAACAGTGCTGACCTATGCTCTTTTCATTCTCTGGCTGAAAGATGTTTTTCACCCTATTTGTGCTTGACATATTAAATTAGGTCAAGCAACCCACTTTTTACATCTAACTTTATGTTGCTAATTAAATCACAGATTGTGAAGATGAAGGGATAAGAGACAAAATCCCCTTCTCGCCATTTCCCCCCTCCTGCAAACATTGAATTAAAGGTTATGCAAATGGAGCATAGCTTGAACAATCTGATACAAAGTCTTTTTCCCCATCTGCAAAACGCATCTCTGCTTAAATACACCGGTCAGACTACAAGGATTTGGTCAGTTTCACTTTTACTTCTTTTGTTCTTTAAGCTCTGTGGATCTGCACATTTGATTTTAAATGATTACATCTAAATGTCAATGGATTTTTCCGCCATCTGTCTTTTTGTTTTTTGGACTGACCTCTAAAAGATTTAAATAAACCAGTGACATGACGGCATGGTCACAAAGTAAGGACACAAAGCAGGGATTGCTCTCCTAGATATATGCTTCCTTGATGACCATCCAAAGTGAAATATTTCCGAATTTTTAAAAAAATTCTTTTTCATGATGGCTTATAGCCCATAAAAATCAAAAGTTGAATAATTCTCATTGTTAGGATATTCCCTTCTGCCTTGAAGTTTCCACAGTCTGTGGTGATTTTGGGATGCCAGTCCATCTGCCAGTGTTGGTTTGAACACTGTGTTTTATCAAGTCCAAAGTCAGTAAAAATGTCTAGCAGGAGAGTTTAGAGCACTTCATGCTTTCATCTGCTGACAAGCTTTATGGAGTAGTAGTTTCCAGTAGTACTACCTGCCTAGTGCCCAAACCTACTACAAGATAATTTGCTTATCATGTTATTACTGTGCAGTGTTCAGGCTGGCACTATGGAGTGGTGTCAAGAGGAAGATACCTGGCCCCAAAAACACAGACAAGCTACAGGTCAAAATTAAACCAATCTGGGCCTCAATACTATCTTAGCAGTGCCACAAGCTGCTTTATTGCCATTTTGATGCAGGCTTGAAATATTCCACTTTACATCAATGAATACATGAGATATTACCTTTCTGAATTAAATTACAAGAAACTTTTTTGCAATATTCTTTTTTTTTTGGTTGCACAAATGTAGGAACTCATATATCAAATATAGCGGTGGTAGTCCTTTTATGGCTTGTGCATGTGGGAGGCCGGGAAATGGATGTTAATTAGGAAGCAACAGGATGAATATGCAGGATGTATGCAAACAGATACTGAAGCTCTCTGTGGCTTAAATATGCCTCAGCATCCATATATGTCTTTTTTAAAAGCTTTATTTACAAAAATAGTCCATGACACAGAAAAGATACAAACACACAAGACATTGTTGGCATAAAAATTAAACTGTATATGTACATATATGATTGCTTAGCTAATTTTATGCCTTTTTCTAAGAATGGTTCAATCACACACACTAAATCAAAACATTTATTCCAAGATTGAAATCTCTGTCCCAAATATGTTAGGACAGAGGGAAACGAGGACATCCGTAGGCCATGCTGAGTGCAGTTCTTGCAGGGTTTTTAATCACGCCACAAATCCACATGTAAGCAAAACAGGAAATAAAAGCTCGGCACAATTTTTAGGTAAGCAGATGTTTCATGTAGCACAGAGAGGAACCACTTGATATGTTAGTGTAAAGCTATTGCGAATACTGAAAATTTTCATACCTGTTTCCACTCTTTTCTTTCCAGTCATGTATAAAGTCATATGATGCTCATGATAGTTTGTATCTATTTGTCAGCAACCAACTTTGCTTAACCACACACAATTTTTTTTTTAGCTAAATAACAAAATTTATTGAGGATATTCAACCTTGTAGAAGTAAGATAAACCTACCAAGATCAGAAATGGCTATGACTTTGAAACATCAGGGATGAGCCCTCAGCAGTATAGCTCTGTGTCAGACCTGTAGCCTGAGTACTGTATTTCCATGGCCAGAGGAGAAACTCACCCCCCACCCTGTGTTTTGGCTGGCAGATGTTTTCTTACTCATGGGACCCGCCAATTCACATTCACTCCCTTCTGCCTTGGAGAGTAGAGTCCAAATTTAGACAGTATATCTTGGTAATTGACTCTATTTCTGTTTCTTCACACAAGCAGTTTTGTCTTTCTGACAAGTAGAAAATGCTCAAAATGTGGAGGGGAAAAAGGTTGTACTGTTTTTATACAACTTGGTGTACTATTTTATATAAAATACTGGCTTGATGGATTTATTACTTAAAAAAAAACATTTTAGATGTCTGTCAATAACTTACAGCTTAGCTTATAACTAAAAATTGTGTTGTTAGACAATATTAAGCAATAAACTAATATTACATTTTTATACACTAACTCAAGAACACACTGAATTTTTGAAATCTGAAATTAATCAAACATAAGAACTAGTAAAACTAATTATTCTGTTCAGTAATGCAAGTCAGTAACTGTATTTTGACATCTCAATCAAAAAATAATAATGCGCTTTACTTTATTTTAATTTTTTTTTGTGAAACAGTAAATTTGAAAACTCGTGGATACCAGCAATATGCTGTGTTTTCACATTAAAAAATAGCCGCAATGAAGAGATATATATTCTAAAAAGACACAGACCTTGCAGACAGTAGCAAAAAAATGGGGGAGTAAGTGGGCGAAAAGAGAGAAACTTTGATACTGAGCCAAAACAGGAGGCACTATGCAAGATGACAGATTGGCCCAAAGTCAGAGGATTTACTTTAACCAGGCAGAAAGTCTGTTTCCCATGGCCAGAGGGTTCTTCAGATGGCCATCTATTTCAGCACAACCCTCATCTGCTGTTATTTCTAATGCATTATACTTGCCTGTCCTACTTATATATTTTATATGTACAAGTGGGAGAGGGTATAACCATATGTTATCTGACTCAGCTGCTTAATCCAAGCATATTAGGACATTGTTGTCTGTGGAAAGTTTATAGTGTCCTTACAATAGAGGACACGGAGCACCACTGAAACCTGCCCCTCTGCCATATATCAGCTTACACTTAGTGTCCTTGAGCAAGACATTGACTTGCCAGTGTGTCTAAAGGTACTGCTGGGGGAAAGTGACCAAATCTCTGGCCTCCTGTGAAGGGGCACAGATATAAAAATAACTTCAAAGAGGAAAGGGATTAAAATGAACTGCTTTGAAATTGTTAAAACAGATAAAGAATGGAATATAAAGCAACATTTATTCAGAATGATTCACTTTATGAGTAGTTAGACACTCTTAATGATACAAAATGTAACAATTTGACAACATATCACAAAAACCTATTATGTGTCATTTGGCTGGAAGTTGGCTGGAAGCATTTTGGAGATCCTCAAGGACACCTGGCTGAATGCAAATATTTTGGCAAACCAACAGGTCCCTCTGTTGCTGATCAAAAATCTAAATATTTAATAGATATTTGCATCCAGAGCAGCTGTGCCTTCAAGTACATTGACATGCACTGGAAATTTTATAGGGAGGGAAGACTGGTTTTGTAATGATGCAATAAATAGTTATAATTTAATCATACACTTAAAGATAATTGATAGAGTTTGGTATAAAAAAAGTCACTGCATATTGAACACATTGCACGTACGCCAGAATTACTGTGTTTTAAATGATGAAGGTATACTATTAGCTGGTGTAGCTATAGCTGTTTGACTTGTGAAGTAATCTCTGGTCAGTAATAACCTGGTCAGCTAACAGGTGCCCATGGAGGGAAATGATGCACACACAGTTAGTAGATGGTTTTAATGTCTTTTCAGAGACAAGGACAGAGCAGCAAAACAGGCAGGACACAATGTTATGCCAGGTCAGCTGAAAAGTGAGCTCGCATTTGCTTTATAATGCTGAATGCTGCTATCGGCTAACGGGGCTGTGTAAGCACAAGAGATAAATTACACTCATTGAGGCACACACATTAAAAGAAAAACATGCAAGTACAATACACAACGCCTCATGTTACCGTTAGTCACCATTAGTCATTTCTAAAAGTTACTATAGCGAAGGGCACGCATACTTAAATGCATTTAACAAGTAATTACATGCAGCATTTAGTCAGGACCCTCGGTAGGAGAGACTGCAAACACAATAAACCAGACTGACCTTTGAAAAGGTCAGAGTGCAAATAAAGGGTACGTTTGAATTACAGATTGTTAGATTGTTTCGCACTCAGTTGACAGTGATGAAGCGATGCAATTAGAAAAAACAAACAAACAAAAAAAAACATCAAGGATTTTTACTTTATCCCATACTGTATCTGATACTTTGTTTCTTGCAAGTCATATGCAACTTTATTCTCAAAATGTTATTAGGATAAAATAGCATTTTGACTTATCTCAAAATTTCTGCTTTATTTTCAAAATGTTTAATAACAGCTTGATAACGAATAACGCTGATTTGTAAAAAAGCCTTCAGGATACGCTTCCAAAGCTATTCAAATGTAGACTGGTTGAGCTTTAGTATTCCTTTAAGCTCTCCTGAACTTTCTTATGAGACATAATATCATGGGTAACTCAATTTTCTTCAGGGATGAAGAAATAACGCTGATTTCACAAACACCTACACCTGTGCACATTAATTCAAACAATCTAGGCCTTCATCAAATGCACAATGAGCACAGACTATGAATAGCACAGTCACAGCACCTTTCCGCAGGTGTATTTTGCATCTGGGTCTTGTTATTTCCTCAGACACAGGAAAAATACAGGAACTTTTCTTCATATACATTTTTCAGCATTTTCAACAACATACAGTTGCACATTATATTTGGTTATATTTGGCTACACTTCTCGTAGCCTGTTATATCAGAAAAAATAAACCAGTTATTTTTTTTTTAATAAAAGGGCATAAAATACACACATGTTTCACTATTGTTGTATGGTGTGTCATAAACCTCCAGTGTACCTGGGCAAATATTAACAGGACCAACCAGTGTGAATATGGTTTACTTTAAATCCATAAGTTGATCTGTGAATGTACCTTTCCTGTTTCAACTAGTAACCACAGTCCTCGCATACATGGCTCTCTTCCTTTATGGGCTGAAATGAAATGTTGTTAAAGTTAGGAAACATGTGCAGGCTAAAAATCATAATAATATAATGTATTACTCGCCTGTCAAATCTTGCCACAAATATTAAAGGGATAAAGACTAAATGCTGTGGAAATTAGTCATAGACCATTTTATGAAACAGACACATTTTTTTCCAACAATGACAAAAAATCAAAACCGACACATTCATATCTGTGACACTGAACTGAACATGAGGTTTCCCATCGAGCATGAAGGATTCACAACTAGGTCATCTTGCAGAGCAGCTGTGCAGAGCCTCTGCACACACAAGTCTTCATTAATGCAGGGTCAACAGTGCAGTAACCTTTTCCACAGAGTGAATGGAATATTGTCCTCAGGGTCTTACAGCTGACTAAAATTGAAACTGGAGATGAACTCCTACACAATTTTTTGAATGCCGTGCAGGAAATAAACAAATAAATACGCAATTAAAACCATGGTCATGCCTGCGTCTCTCTGCTTCACAGATTTGCTGAAAGATCGTGTGAGGCATTCCAACTCTGAAGGCCATCCAGAGCTACTGTCTAAATTAACAACTATGTAGCCACTGGTGTGTCCTTACTTTATTTTATTAAGTGTTCAACTTAATAAATCAACATCTAGCAGTGTAAGCTATAGAACCAAATACACAATGTCCAACCTGTGCGGCAAAGTTATCTGGCAATGGATTAACGCACTTGGATTTTAACTTAAAAAATAAAACTTTTGTCGGTTTGAATTGCGAAAACAGATTTATTTTTGCCACTTACAGAAATCAGAAAGATGCTGTGAACACTGCAATTTGCAACACTGCAAATGGCCGTTGTCGCCATCAGACGAACAATGAAAAGCACAGACAAAGAAAAGCTGACTGTATAATTTGACTGGCTTATCTATATCACTGCTTCCATTATTTGAGGCACCAGAAAATCAGTGGGTTTTATTAATCCCATTTTTCTCAAGTTATGAAGTTGTGCTATCAGATACAACTAAGGGGAACAAAATAAAGGATGTTACTTCAATAATCACATAAATAAATCTTTGCTTAAATGAGGTACTTGTGTGTATAAAATATTGCTCTGTCCAAATGTAGATGGCGAACAAAAATCCTAAACTGGTGACCTACAAGTGAAAAACACATGTTTATCTTTTTGCAAGAAATACGTGCTCATGTGAGAGATCTTACACCATGCAGAATTTACTCTGTCTGCTTCTTCCATCCACAGCGGCTCTTTCATAATGTACAGATTACTTTAAAGTCGCCTGGTTGCCGGGTTGAAGCTGATACCAAGTGACAGTCTTATTTTTAAAGTCAATGCTATTTCTTTTAGCCAGTGATGCATTTAAACAAAAAAGAAAATATGAATTTAAAGTTTATGTTACTTTTGCTCAAACTAATTTGAAATAAAATATTTACAACAGCAGTAGATGCTTATGTTGTTGCTTATATGTTGGCCGTTTTACCTCAACCGAGAAAGCCCATTTTTTTCTAACCCAGTGTTACAAGATGTTTTTCTCCATCTGAGTCGATGGTAATTAAACTCTGGAAATAGGTGTATATCTGTCAAGATTGCCACAAATAGCTTCTGTGTGCATGTGTGTGCAGGTTTTCCTGTTTATTTTGTAGCATCCAATAAATCAATGATGTAACTGACATTCCCACTTCTCTAGTTTTGACTTGGATTCGTCAAAAGGTCCTCGTACGGGTAACTGCTGAACAACTTCCAAAAATACACATGTCATTAAATAAGAAGTAAAGGCAGCATCAACAAGCAGGAGCACCAGATAAAACCAGCAATTTTTCTGCATTTGTGGATGAGAATACAAGGGTATATTTTTCAGCCTGGAAATCTACATGCAAGCAGTCATTGGATTATGTGCAAAGATTTGTGAGCATGTGCTCTAACATTCATTTGCATATGTGTGCTTTTGCAATCATGGATTCTCAGATGCTGCAACACTGGTTGAGATTCATTTGTCCTACCCCCCAAACTCGCCCCACATACAGTTGCAACTTCCTTCCTGCAAAATCTCCAGAGTCTCCACTGAAGCACTTGAATAACTACATCATTAATAAAGATGAACACATTTGAAAGAAGTCAGATATGCTCTCTGCTTTGTAGACAAGAGAATGAGATTTTAGACATCATCACTTTGCTGTTTCACATTAAATGATGCACAGTGCGCATTTTGGTAAATTGTGCTACACTGCATTTAGATTAATTGCCACATAAGACATATTGATTAGGGATGGAAACTGATAGGAATTCAGCAATTCCAATTTCATTATCAGCATTGAGAGGGAATAAGAAGCATTTTAACGACATTGCATTCTACATTGAATGTAGTTTAATTGCATACTGGGGGTCAAATCTTTGTTGTGATCATTGATGGGTTATTCACCACGTCAAAGCAGTATTTCTTTTTTTACATTTAAATGAAATAAATATGGGCTTTACGTGGCACTATCACATAGTGACAGTCAGTCACACAAGTGCTTAATATGAAACATGAATAAATATCATGAAATGAGAGATGTTTTAATATCATCATCTGATATATTTTGTCAGATCATAAAGCACAGCCTTACTATCTCATAATTGCCATTCAAAAATATAGACCTGAGGCTGCAGCCCCACACATCAACACAAATTCCAAAGGTGATCTAGTGAATACAAAAATTGTGTAAAAAAAAAAAAAAAAAAAAAAAGTGGAATATAGCAGTAGTAAATAAGTGAACATGGAAAAAAAGGAAGTGAATGTTTTTGTTATTTCAAATTTCTGGTGTAACCGATTTGTTTAGGTATAACTCTTATTCATGGAATCTAGAAGGTGAAGGTAGAAGGTGACTGTGGCGGGGTCTGTTTGGTGGCTCGGCTGTAGGGGAGGAGTAGAGCAGTGGTGTCAGGGAAGGCTGGTTTCTGCAGCCGGCGAGCATCATCTAATCATGCCTTCCCTATTTTAGCAGCGGTCGGATCGGAGAGGAGGAGACAGCTGCTGGAGCAGGGCGCAGAGCATTGTACACTGCAAATTGGACAACAGTGTAACCAAAGCAAACAGTGTGAATAAAATAAAACAAGAACACAGACAATCGTGTTGTGTAGGGTCCTTTGGGTCTACAGTGATTTTTGACTGTGCATACATCAGCTGTTAAGTTTGTATTTTTGCTTTCTTAGCAGGTGTCCAAGTAATTTGGAGTACACGTTGCAAGGCATCGAATATATTCTCTCATCTTTAAAGTTGATGAATTTTTCCTAAAAAAACCCAACCCTATGATTGTCAGTTTGGGGGGAAAAAAATAAGTTTTGATGCACCACTACACCCCTTCCTGATGGGTTTCACTGACTGCACAGATATTAAACCATTTTCCTGACATCTATAAATTACTGATGCATCAGAACAGTCAAATGAATCAATAGGATAGCAGGGAAGGAGCTGGAAAAAGAGCCCAATCACCCCGGTTTACAGCAAAATAACAGCAAGAGGCAATTTTATGAGATCATCAATAATTCCAGGACAATAAGTCTGTATGGTTCAGATGTCAAATACAATTTCACAGCCAGTAATCTAACACAAATACTACTATCTGCTACATTTTTTTCTCTACTGTACTTTCTGTACTGTTACTAGGAAATTAACCAGAAAATTAAAAGGCAGCTGTTCCTATCAGTTGTTTCAAGAACTCAAGAACAGAAAATGTATATATGAATGTTCCCTTTTTCTTCAGTGTTCTATAGTAATATACTTTTTTCTTCTTCTTTTGTCTGCATTTGGTGGAACTAATCTACAGCTTAATCAATAATGAAATCCCTACTCCCATGGTTAAATTAAATGTTTTCAATAGTTTCATTATAAACAATTAAAATAATAAAACCTTGAAGCATTCTTTATATACATCACTGTGCAAACATCTTGAGCTACCCCTCATTTCTTTATATTTTCCTTCCCTGGAGCAAGACGTGGAATTTTAACATGGTCTTGAGAAATAGTTCTCTGGGCTTTCTGAAGGTCTTTTGAAGGTTTTCTTTGGTCATTCAATGCTTTTTTGCTCACTGTCAGCTCGATCCTTGTACCAGACCATTTTCAGAGGAAATTGATTTTTTAAAACCAGTTAACACTAACCTATGGATAAATGGTTGTATTTCAGTCAGTGGAACTGGGGATCTTCTCACAATTGATGGAATGTTGATGGAACAGAAAAGTATAATCAGATTTTCATCCATCATGCAATACCATCTGGGAAAAGTGGTAAGGACTTCATTCAGGATATTAATGATTGCACATGATGCACATTATTGGTGATGGATTTGTCTCCCCACAGGCCAGACCTCAATATTAATGAAGAAACGTGGCATCATCTTGACAGAGAATAGAACAAAAGGCAGCCATCATCCAAAGATGAGCTTTGAATGTCCTTCAAGAAGCCTGGATGACTACTCCAGTTCCAATTTAGTTCAGAGTGTGTTTAAGAATAAATATGATCATGACCAAACTCTATTTTTGACTTTCCAAAAGAATAAAATCAGTTCAATGAATGTGTGTCTTCAAAGTAAGTCAGACCAGACATATGTCCAGTTCTCCTTCATCTGCTTAACTCAGCATGGAGTCTAATCCTGCAGCCAAAGAGCAGGCAGGCATGTGCAAGCTGGCCTGCAGGAGGCACAGAAGGTCAAAGGATTAAGAGAGAGCGTGAAAGACCACCAACAGGACAGACATTATGTACATGGTCAAAACAAAAGGAAGAAAAGGGTAAAAAGTGAGAGGACAGATTAATGCATGGAGGAGGTGGTCAGGTCTTGAAAAAGGATATTGGACCGAGCATGTAAAGTATGTCTTTGATCAAGGTACTGGAAGGACGAAAGGCAGTCAAGTGGAAAGAGAAATGAATCTAATTTGACTTTGGGTTAAATAATGTGAGATGGGAAATGTTCTAGTTTTCTCTTTTGCACATATTGTGAGCTGACTGAAAGTTGGAACTTTTTCAATTCTTAGATCAGAGTAAAATTTTGCCCCTTTCAAATGTAAAATACAAACTGTGGCTGTCGCCTTGAGGTCTTAAACTTGTAATGTCAGTATCAGTGTGATAATTCTGTGCATTATTAAACATGCAAACCTTAGCTTTCAAGTGATTTTAATAAACAGCCTTACATTATTTAGAATGTATATGGACTCTGAGATGTGTTGGTTATCTAGAAAAGACTTGGAAAGGCGGATTTTAGCAGATCAGACTCCTGGGACACGTTATTTGTTTGATTTACTTCCTCAAATGTTATGACTTTCCCAAAAACTCATGTATTCATGGATTTTCTGTGCTTAACTCTTCAAGTTGTTACTATCTGTATTAGAGTATGTATTTAGCGTTTCTCATTTACCTTGTTTTGAAAGTATCACTCTCACTTTGGTGTTTTATTTACCAATTTTATTGCTCTTCCTTTAATATTCCTTGACATTGCCTGGGGAAATTAAATACAGTAGATGGCCTTGCCTGGTCTTTGAATTTAGTAAAAACGTTGAGCGACTACTATGGGCCTTGTATGCCACAAAACTAATTTCATGTCAGATCCTGAACTTAGATAATACAGTGATCTGTTTAATGTAGACTGGCAAACTGTCAGGGTGTAACATGTCTCTCACCCAACAACTGTCAGTCTCAACTACTTACAACCTCAAGAAGATGGATAGATGGATATTTGATTTAACTTAACCCAGTTTAGATACAAAAGTGTAAAAATTAGACAGAAACTAAAACAGAACAGACCTTGTTCTCATAGTATTATTGCAGTGTGAGTGTTTTGACGGGTCTTCATGCCCTTTCTTTCTCAGTTCTCTTCTATTTTCATCCCATTGTCTTTTTTTTTCACCATCTACTAATAAATTAATGAACACAAATAAAATCTACTATTCTGACTAAAGGCAGTTGAGATATGTTGCATTTGTTAACTACACACAATTTCAATCATTTTATTTCTGTTTTTTGATCAATTTTAGATGAACTGTTTGAATTGTTTGAATACACATATATGTATTAGCTACTCTATTTTTTTTTTATATGCTCTGATAAATTTTATTTGCATGCATTGTACGTATTTTAAAACAAATGTAAATGAGGCTATTGGCTATTTGTACACACCAACAAGAAAATTTGTAGATGTAAACCTGTATCCATTTGTTATATGTGCCACATTTGGCTGCTATATTTTTGGCTCCGTGTAACACCACAGCTAATATATTATTGTGTGATTTCTATGTTATAAAGAAAAGTATGGAAAAATTGTACCATGGGGACAAGCAACCAAAGATATTCAGAGATAGGCAAAAGATTTAAAAATAGAGTGAGAGGGAAAGACACAGAAGGGACAAAAAGAAGCAGAGCAGAATAATGGGATCGCAAATCACTCTCTAGATCAATTCCCTGCCCTCACGCAATCACTCATAGCAATTATGCATGCCGCCATGAGAGATCGACTGTCAAGGAGTAAAACAAAAAGGCAAAACAAAAGACACCTCTGCATTCCCTTAATTACAATTGTTCCCACCACCTCCACAGGCAAGTGGGTCCCCCACTGTTCCATCTGTTTTTCTTTTTTTTCTTTAAAGCATTGGTTGTATGTTCTTTAGCTCACAATCACAATAGTCTCTCAGAGAGATAAAGAAGCTAATCCAGGTGTTTGAGGCCAGGATATATTTTTAGAGTGAAATGACAGCACTGCTCTTTTCCAGTTAGGAAATTCCTTTTCTTCAAGAAATTTTGTTTATATCAAACTAATCTACAAAATCTTTGAAAGTGAAGCTGCTTTCAGACTCGCACTGCATTGCTGGATTTTAGTAGATACTACCAAGAGCGAGCACTGATTTTGCCTTACCAACTCCCTAATAGACGGTCTGTGTAATGACCAGTTGAGCCCTTATGAGAATAGCACAGGTAATTGTCTGGAAAATTTACAGAGAGCAAGTGGTGCACCCTACCAGTGCAACAGCTCTTGCATGTACAAAAATGAATATTTCGAATGCTGCAAATACATCTGATGCAGACTATGACCTGCTGAGTGCTGCATGGAAGAAAGGGACAATGCCTGGACCTGATTTTAGTGATGTGTGGGAACAGCTCGTATTTAAATGTAACTGCATAAAGTTTAATTTAATGACAAACAGCTTTACTATTTTTCATTTGCCAAAAAATTCAGGTGTTTTTTTTTTTGATGGAAGATTTATTGAACCTTCTGTCGAATTAAAAAAGATATATTAAATATTATTTTGTAAATATGAGTCGTAATTTATCAGAATTTATTGAGTTTTTATTTATTTAATTTATCATGTAATGCATCATATTAGCTACATTATTCATTTCTCGTAATTTGTTGCTTTAAAATGTATTTTGCAATTTATTGGGGTTTTTCAGGGGGAATAAAGCCTCAAAAACTCAATATCAAACATGACACACTAGCCGTTAAAGGGGTGCTCTACGTTGACTGTTGCTATGTGTTAAATTTGACAGTCGTAAGTCATAAGGTTTCCATATTTACTGATTCACATACAAATTGAGCTGCGAATCTGATTCCACTTTTGTTGTTTATGAATCAAAAATATTTCTGAACCAAGAACCTCAATCCTCAAAAAACTGTGACACCAACAACTGACACTCCTTTAAATAAATCGATAAAACAGAACTAAAAAGATTTTCTTCAGTGTATTGTTCATCTGGCATAAATGTATACTACTGTGTTGCTAATCTGCATTTCTTTTCTTTTCTTTTTTTCTTTTCTTTTTTTTGTATTAGGGAACAACTTTATTAAGTGACCAAACCTTTTTTGTTTAAACATTCTGTGTTTATTTATTTATATTTTTTGCATTTCAAGCTTATTGTTCCATTTTCCACTCTCAGTATTTTATGCAAAGCTGTACCAAGCCATTTAGAAGGCTTTATTTTTTATTGTAACATGACATATCTTGCAGATTGCATGTCAGATATGTACAGTCTGAGATACAGTCTGAGACATACAGAGATTCAGACTGCATTCTTGGGCTTCTTGTGAAGCAATATAGCATGCTATTTGACAACTAAGCCCTTCTTCACTTTCTAGTAATAAGGCTTCTCTAGAGCTTTGTCCTCCTATCAGAACAGAAAATATACAGTACTTTCTGTTACACAGCTTGTTTGTGTAACAACTCTCTGCCACAGTCTGATAACTGACTGTCAAAGGAGAAACTTCTTTGCAGAGGGCCCAGCATTAAGCATGAGCAAGACTGAAATGACAGGGGACAAGACTGGTGACTGATAAGAAAACGTTCATTTAAAAAAATGCTAGAAAGGTGCAAAGCAATAACACAAAGTAAAGGTTGGGATACAGAAGAGAAGAATTACCAAGGTGTCACTGAAAAAGCCAATATCTTGCTTACAGCCACCATGTGCAAGTTGACATATAGCAGCTCATACTTGCAGTGTAATGTTAATTTGTGGTGTTTACAAAAATCCCAAACTCCACAGGATTAGGTGAGATTGCATTTAATAACCCTAAAATGCATCATTTGAGGCTTGAGAGCACTCCCCAAAACACAAAATCAATTTCTCACAGTGACCACGTACACACAAACCAATATTTAGCTACAAGCTAACAGCTACCTGCAGTCCATGGGCAGGGTCAGCGGAAAACAAGTGAAATAGAGTAAAAATCCAACAAAAGTGACAAAACACATATGCCTGTACTGTCCGGAAATTGTGGAACAGTGAGATGTTTTTCCCCAATTTAGACACTGTACACTAAAGCAAAATAAAGAAAAAAGCTAAAGGTCTGCACATGTTATATACAACTAAAAGAACGGTGGCACTATATCCAGTCATTGTTAGTAAAGGTTTTTCCTCTACCTCAGTAGTTTTTAGTCTAAAGTTAACCAGAGACTAATAATAATGGATTGGATTTATATAGCGCTTTTCAAGGCACCCAAAGCGCTTTTCAATGCCACTATTCATTCACTCTCACATTCACACACTGGTAGAGGCAAGCTACGGTTGTAGCCACAACTGCCCTGGGGCAGACTGACAGAAGCAAGGCTGCCATATCCCGCCATCGGCCCCTCTGGCCAACACCAGTAGGCAGTAGGGTAAAGTGTCTTGCACGAGGACACAACGACCAGGACAGAGAGCTCGGGGATCAAACCGGCGACCTTCTGGTTACAGATACGCTTCCCAACCCCCTGAGCCACGGTCGCCCCAAAAACATGTTCTTACAAACTTACAAACATAATATAGCATCTTTCCAACCTCCCAATGCAGATTAAAAGAGTACCGCTGTCTCTATATGGTTAATACTGACGACACTGATAGGCTACTGATGTTAAAGGACACAGTTTTATAACAGCGGCAGGACAATAACAGTATTTATCTAGTTAGTGATGGCCAAACAAAGTTGAATTTTAATGAGATCCCAAAAGAATCATGATATGCTTTTTGTTATGGAGCTCCGTAAGTGTCATTGGATTCAAAAAGAGTGGCTTGGTGCATGGTAATGAGTACTACAATAATGAAGTAAGGGATAAGAAATCAGGCAGAAAGACAGTGTGGAAATATGCGAGAATGTGTGGCACCTTTTCCTGTTGATTGATCAAGGTGTCTCAATCCTCTAAGTGGACACCAGCTTTAATGAACCTGAGGCAGTTGGGCAGAGGCGATTGCTGTAGAGTGATGATTACTTCTCAAACGCAGTCAGAGTCACCTCAGTGTAATGAGGAAGCCCATTACAACAGTCCGCCCGGTGCTTTGGTAGTTGGCTAAAAGCCCCAATTTTTACATGTGAGAATTGTCTGTCCATTTCAGACTAGGCTGAGTCATGGAAGAAAAGTGAAGTTGGCCGGGTTTGTTGTATTTATGTATTTATTTATTTTATGTAAGCCTGAGGCTCTGTGTGTGTGTGTAGCAAACTGATTATCCAGTGTTATTCTCTATCCGGTTGTTCAGTCTGACGTCACTAGCCGTGTCTGGGTCTAAACTCCGCTGCAGGTCCATATATCAAACGATCACTATGGCATTACTGAGAGTTGAAAAACTGTCTAAAGTCTTTCATCTTTAATAAAATGATCAGCGTTCTGCTCTACCAGGTGTAACAATTGAGTTTAACATCCAGGCATCCATGAAAACAGAATTTATGACATTTAACGGAGTTAGAAGTTAGCTCGCTAGCTTCTATCTAAATACATATAGCATGTCCTGACTGCGGGGTTTTGGAAACAAATTAAAACGTACAGCTCTGTTATCACTTCCAGCATAAATGAAGACAGAAAACTAAACAGCAGTGATGTTTGTAGGGTTACTGAAGTTTGGCTAGCTGGTATATAATGATGTGCTACGTGACCGCTAGCGACACAGCTATGTTAGCATAATATAAACAAGCTAACTTTTTTTCCACTCGATAAAAGTTAACGTGAGTGTTCTCGGTGATCAGGAACAAATGTAATCGCATGGCAGGATGCTGTAAAAGGACCAAACTTCAGCCAGGAGAACAACTGAGATAATCCATCCACAATACGAGGTTAGTCATTCATATACTGCTGCATGGGCTGGGCTGTAGCTACATCCTAAGGTTTTAAAAACTGAGCTTAAATAAATGATTAGCGGTAATAAAAGCCGAGGGAGGTCAACAGTGATCACTGACTGTTTTAGGAGCTTTTTGAGATCAAACAGAAGAAAATACAAAACATTAAACACGTTAACAACACAAAAGCCATATTAAATGCAGACTACTTTAGGCCCGGAAGTAGGATTCGTCGTGTCATCACTGAACAACCGGATAGTCCTTCTTTTCAATCTACAAATGTGCTTCAAATCCATCTTAGTGCTTCGTAATGCTTAGGTGCATGTTCTGCGACAATATTTCAAAATGAAAGCAGGACTGTGTGCGCTGGACTTGTTTCAACCCGTCACAGCAGGGACTGGGGCAACTGATTAGATCAAAGAACAATCTTCACTGCCAGTATGTGCAGAATTTTCAGAAATGTTTAATCACTATTAAACCAGCTTGTGCGTTAACTTATAAGGGCCATTGTAACTTTTGACTCTCTGGTCATGTAGATGAATGTATCTATCAGTGATGAATTTCATTTTGTTATTCAGAGAAGAACTCATGACCTTGACCTTACTGCACTTAAGCCTTTCCCCCTTATCGCTCTATATCTAGAGAAAACGCAATCTGGTCAGTCTCTGATGTTTGTTTTTTATCGTTTACAAGGAAAAGCAAACTATGCTTTTTAGCTTCTTTAGCCTGCAGCATATTTTTGGTAAAATAGGATCCCTATGTTTCTATTTCAGCCTGAGAGTAGGAGGTTTGCAGTAAGCTGAAAACCTTTATTCCCCCTGGGGCATTGCTTTATTTACTTTCTGGAAGAGCTGCAGGGAAACATTTGACTTGTTATCACTCGGTATGAGAATTTTAATTCAGTAGATGTAACATGAGACTGCAGATGACATTTGCTATTATTGAATATTTGTAATCAATATGTGTTTTATGCTTGTTATTTGCTGTGCATGTGTCTTGTATTTGCTATTATTTAGTACAACTCAGATATATATAGTAAGAAAGAGAAACTTTAAATGTTTTTTTTTTCGAAAGGATTTTTTACCTTATGGCGAACATTCTTCACAATTCATCTTTGAGAATGAGGTCACAGTCCTTCTTTATGTCTTGTAACCTGAGCTGTGCTGTTCTATGTTTTGGTTGTTGCTGTGGTTGTAAGTGCATGTTAGTGTATGTTACTTCCTCCCTTTGAAGCTGCTGGCCCTTCCCACTATCAGGAAGATGAGAGAGTGACCTCCCACACTGCCTTGTTAACGTGAGATTGCAAAGTGCAGTCAGGAGCATTCAGCTGTAGGCAGTTTTCCTTCGCCAAAGAAATGAGAAACTTCAGCTAAAAGAGATTCAAACAAAGAGAAGGACTGGACCACAGTTAAAATCAGTCTAGGTTTCTGTAGTGCAGAGCTTTAGAACATGTCAAAGGGCTTGAAGTTTGGTCTGGTGTGTGGTTTCAATTTTAGTTTCTTTTTTTGGTCATAGATGCTCTAGTGCATCTTAAAGAAGGGAAAATTTTATCTTTTCAGTCATACCTCTCTACGCGGAAAGATTAAACTTATACTTCATTTATCTTTCTGGGGTTGCTGAATTGGGAGAGGTAGGCTTTAAGATTCTGCTTTTTTACAGTGTTTCCTGCCAAAGGTATTTTGTTCATCTTCTACTACAGCAGACATCATGGAGAAAACAGTGGGGAAAAAAGGGGGGGTGCTTTATATTTTATCGAGCTCTTAAACCTCCCTCAGCTCTTGACACTTTAAGTATGAGGATTATCCAAGTGTTTCTTTATGGGGTCAGGCATTGTCTGCATTTGCCAACTTTGACTAACATACAGTCTCTCAGGGACATTTATGAGACGTACAAATGTGCTGTGTTATAGCCTAGTTAGAAAG
Organism: Pundamilia nyererei; assembly: GCF_000239375.1. Lineage (NCBI taxonomy): Eukaryota > Metazoa > Chordata > Actinopteri > Cichliformes > Cichlidae > Pundamilia > Pundamilia nyererei. Next base: position 3,445,847 of record NW_005187427.1, on the reverse strand, counting down.
AATACAATCCTGCTGTACTTGGCTAGAATATTTAAAAAGATCAGACTTGTTCCAATTATTGATTTGATGCAGTAGGAACACTTTGATACACTTTAGTGTATCTACAGCACCAGCAAAAAGTCCTTTTTAACAGGAATGCTCAAAGTAAATCTAACTTAAGTAAGTAAAAGGTGACAGGTTATGTATGAGTTGGTAACCAAAAGATGATTCCTCATGTGATCAACAGCTAATGTTGCAGCAGACACAATCTGAGCAAGTCCTCTAGAGACACTGTCATTTACCAGAAGACAATTTACCCATTCCCGTAGATCTAAATGTTTCAGTTACTGTTCTCTGAAGCTCTTTCAATCCTTGCCCCAACAATGAACCCTAATTTAAATTCATGTAGACTTCTTCCTCTGGCTAATAGTCCTGCTAATACTTTTGCTACAAAAGCATAATTCAATGTTGGTTGTTTAATTGCGCTCATGTGGAGGCATTTCTATTTGTTGTGTTCCTTTGCAAATTGTATTCAGTATTATTTCCTTCTTGCTTACTCATGCACACACACACACAATAGCAGCTAGCTACTAAGTAGGGCTAAGCTACTGACCGCATCAGATGTAAATTATATAAATAAAAACCACCACACTCTTTTCCAGCTTCATGTGAAAATGTATTGTAATTTTAGAAATGCATTCATGCTTCTATAAAAGAAAAAACTCAGGAAAAAGCCTATGAAGTTTTTTTCCTTAATTAATAAGCATAGATTTTATTAAATAAATCTATATTTTAAATGATAGAATTAATGTAACTTTTTCAAAACATCATTTCAATAAGTTCAGTAGAACACATTTCATTTAAATTGTATTTGTTCTGTATCTTCCACGTATTAATACTTGTTTTAGCATGTGTTATGAATTCCTTCTTTTGTCCTTCATATTACCTTCATATTAGATGATTTCGTGGTCACCCCTGACATCACCCCTGCCATCTGTCAGTGTCTTGACAGCTAACCTACATACATTCCATGTGCCACTGCATGGATGGTGGAAAGGCTTATAGAACCTAGGGCCATGTGAATCTACTCTTTAGGCTTTGATATAACGCACAGTTCACCCATTTTCAACAAGCTGTTAGACCTTCTTCTCTGGACCTTGGTCTCTTTCTACTTTCTACTTGTTCCCTTTGCTGTCACCACAAATCAATTCTTTTTAAACTTTTATCCGTACTGGAAGAAGGGTAAACAGTGACTCATCTTTCTTGAATCTTATGTGAACAAGTCCATGTGACTCTATCGGAGAGATAGCGGGCACATTCTCTGGTTGTAAGTTTATTTTATCAGTCAGGGGTGCTTTAGAAATGTTATTGGTGTGCGTAAGTCATGGCATAAGTAAGGGCCATGAAACAAATATCTGTTTCCCTCTGCTTCCTGCCTCAGGGTGTTTACCTCCTAAACGTTGCACTACACCAGCAGAGCGTCCATCTTCACAATTCATGCTGTGCAGACATATTTTTAAACCTGCAGCGTATTTAAAAAAAAAAAAAAAAATTCCTCTACTTCCGCTTTGTGGGCCTGTGTTGCCCACTCAAGTAAAGCCAAATAGGAGAAAATAAATAAACCAATAAAAAATAAAACCAAATGTATTTTTTTATGCTGCCTTAAATCATTATGCAAAGTGAAAGTCAAACATCAAAAGGAAGTGGCATTAACCAAAACACAAAACTTAGTTCTAATGAACTTCATCTTTAGAGTCTTTTTTGCAGTTGAGCAACAATGGCCATATCCCAGCAAACATGCTTTGGTGGGCCCACAGTGGGTACCTGTGAGTGAATTATGGGACTTTTGAGAAAATTACCCCACACAGGCTCCAAGTGGATGTGCCAACAAAGGAACAACAACAGTTATTGCCCTTTGGGTTTGCCTACTGAAACCCAGGTGGGGCCCATGTAGCCTAGCAATATGTTAATGGGAATGATCACAGTTTGGCCCTTTTGAGGGTTGCCCCAGGACCTACAGTAGCTTTACCTCCCTTTCGGTGGGCAACCCACATAGAAAACACATACACGGGCCACAATGGGCAAAACTACTATGCGTCTGTGTAGGCACACAAAACAAGGGATAACACAGTGGAAGTTAATCTGGATCATGTTGACATATTGTAAAAGAACTCAAGAAGTGAATGTTTTTAGGCCATATTCCATTTTCTAACTTAGATTAACTTGTTTGGTAGGATCTGAGTTTTGTTTTTCTGTTTTAAATATATTTAAATATGAAATATGTGGCACTACTAGCTGTGGCAACCCTTTGTGAATAAGAGAGTAGCTGAAATGATTTTTTTCTTATTTTTGTTTAAACAAAATTCTAATCCATGGTCTTTACAGTACCATTTGGTAGTGGTAATGGGCAGTGGGTCACCCATTGTAGGTCCCTCTCTACTTAGTGTGGGTAGCCCACAGTCCACCCCAATGCATGCCAAAGTCAGACAATCACTGACAACATAGTTCTACTGCAAAAACATGATGATTAGAAATATCTGTGTTAACTTCAGTGAAAGAAATATATAAGCACCAGTAAGCTGCAAACACTGAGAGCTTAGCCATGGGAATGACTAAAGTTGTCGCCACATATACTCATTACTCTGCAAATAGAAGGAAATATGAATGAATATAACTCAGAAGATGAAGCCAACTGGGACCAAAAACCCAGCATTAAATCATTTAGCAACACAGCAAAAACATCATTACTGTAGATGCTGCAAAAAAACATAATTACTGTAGATGCTGCAAAAGAAAGGTGAGCTGTTAAAAAGTCTGCAAGATGCCTCCAGTAATGTACAGTGGGTCAATGTGAGCATCTAGCACTGCAATACAACTGAGGTGTGGTGTTATCAGGACGTTCTATTTGCCATATATAGTGTGACAAACTAAATGCAGTTACGACAAATGTTAAATCAAACAGATGCAATATTTGTTTAATTGAGCGTTTTTTGACATTTTGAGCCTTTTTAAAAGTTGGTTAATTTAAAAAGCCATCACAAAAAAAGCTGAGTCAGATCCTGGTGACCACTCACAATACAGCATTGTTTCATACTGGTGTTTTGTTTGTTTGTTTATTTTGTAAGTTAGGTCTTTATTACTATTATTACTTTATTATATATATATATATATATATATTAGGGGTGCAACGATACTCGTATCGATATTGAACCGTTCGATACAGTGCTTTCGGTTCGGTACGCATATGTATCGAACAATACAAAATTTGTAATTTATT
>NW_005187427.1:3429814-3437409 GCF_000239375.1 Pundamilia nyererei | reverse complement strand
ATATATTCTTTATATTATATATAATATAAAGTGTGGCAATGCCATTTCTGCAGCTGTTCATATCTGACATTTTCTTTCATGTTATACTGTTGACAGCAGATACACACTGCGGTGCATGGATTGTCTGAGTATTCATGACTTGTTGTGGCGTTGAACAATGTCAGTAGGTTGTATTGCACATGACAGCTGACAAATGGGACTGTGCATGCAGATGTCTTAAATTACTCAGTGAGGGTCACAGTATTACCTGACACTTTTTCAAGACTCCAGCTGTAATAATATCACATGTAATTTGCATCTTTTAATTGAATACAAAGGAACCTTAGAGTAAATTAAATAATTTTTGGTCTCCGTTATGTCAGTTTCTGTGCCGTCAGAGAGAAGAGAGGAGGCTGCCAGGCAGAAGCCAAGTGAGCAAAGTGAGTAAAAGGACATGCCAGCATGTGGTGAGATGATGAAGGGGGGAAAGGACGTTGTTATGAATATAAATAACTCAACAGACACAGAATAGAGTACTGAGTGTGCAGAAATTTGGACTTGCAATAAAAGAAAATATTATTTTTTATATTGTACAAGTTTGCTTGCAGGTTTTGGCTCTTCTGTAAAAGAAATTGACAAATGGAGGAGATTTATACAGTCTTGCAAAAAACTAAGTGCAGGATATGATTCAATATCTTGTACTGAATGAACAATTTCTTAGCAGTTATATCTTGAAATAATCTTCTGTACAACCTTTATAAGTCTCTCACATTGCTGTGGAGGAATTTTGGTTCATTCATCTTTAATATATTGCTTCAGGCAACTTTGCAGGCATTCATTTATGCACAGTTTTCTTAAGGTCCTACCATGGCATTTCAGTTGGGTTGAGGTCTGGACTTTGCAATTGATTTTTTTTTTCTTTTTCAGTCATTCTGCTGTAGATTTGCTGGCGTGCTTCTGTTTATTGTCTAATTGCATGAGCCCAATTTCGGCCAAGCTTTAGCTGTTGGACAGATTACCTACTACTTTGGTATACAGAGGCGTTCAAGCTTGTCTCTGACTGCTAGGTGCCCAATTTTTGTGGCTACAAGGTACAAAACTTGACCGTTTGTATGTTGCTGATATACTGTGGTGCGTTTTCACCAAACATGGTGCTGTGCATTATGGTCATTGATCCAGAAGTCTTGATTTGTACAAATGCAACATTACAAAATTAAGTCATGCCGCCATATTCCTTTTATAGAGAAGAGTCTTTCTTCAGGCAATCCTTCCAAAGAAATCATGCTTGGCTAACAAATGCATTTCTTTTGAATTTTTGTTGTATTTGTACATGAAAAAAAATTATAATTCCTTTTTAGTTGAAGCAAGACTTAGGGTTTATATACATAAAGAACTTCTGGTTAGCTGCTTTCTGTTATCATTTTACTGTCTCAGAATATTATTTAGACACAAGCCTTTATGAAAAATACTATTTGATGTGTTTTTGGCACTTAGAGTAGAGAACAAATTTTGATTATTAAAAAAAGACAGGCTACTGCTTCAATGTGTGAAAACTCTCGAACAGGAGCTAACTTCTGGTTATGCTGCCCATTTATCTGCATTAGATACTGTTGGTGGAAATTGCAGTTTTGTTGCTGTACCCTTGTTGCATTGTTTTAAAAGATTTTCTTTAAACCAGCCTTGTCATATCGATTTAAAAACAAAGTAGGTTCTTACTGCTCATGTTGTTGTTTTTTTTTGTTTTGTTTTTTCTTTTCCAGTTTCTTTTCCCTTTCATATGAAAAATGTTTTACTAATTTGTGTTGCTCTCTGAATGCTCAGACTATAAATCATTCTTTACCTTTCTGTCTTGGACAACAACAAAACTGTTTTTGCTGAGTCAGTTCCACAACTTCTAATGTTCATTACTCTCATTTTTATTCCTGCCAAAAACTAAAATTTACTAACATTTTTTACCTCACTAAAAGCAGCCTCACTGGAAACTCAAGCTGACTTTTAAAACATTTTGCAGCGGTACTCACATCCACATTTTTTCCACTCATGATCAGATGAGCTATAGATAAACATTCATGGAAATTTATTTGTGGAGGTTTCCTTTTACAAAACCTGAGAATCAGTGGTGTATGAAGCTGAGGCAAATGGCTTTTTGAAGGATTCTTACTTTGCATAAAGGCCTTTACATACGAGACTAATTGTTTGGTATTCGTTCACTTTCTGACCTTTATCACCCTCTGATTTCTTTTCTGCATGTTGTGCTTAGCTTACTGTTTGCTGAGTGGGAACCTCCCACCAAATATCATTATTTTTACTCTTTTTTTACTCTTAGATTTTTTTTGCATTTACAGTCAGCAGCTAAATTTGTATGCATAAATAAAACATGCCTGTAACAGAGCAACGTTGTGGCAGAGAATGACACATAGTGACTGCATAGACACTGAATTTACAGAACATTTGCTTGATTTGATTACTTTTGGCCCACTGAATAAAATATAGAGCAGACTAAGTGGATAAGTAAAATTTATTAGCCTTGCATAAGAGCACTTCTGGTGGGCACTCTCCTACCTTTAATTATTTCAGTCCAGCAAACAATAACAAAAACAAAACAAATATTTGTTTGTGGAAAAACAAATGCTGACCATCATAGATGCAAATATTGAAGGTTATATAGTACTGTTCAAAAGTCTTGTGCCACTCCTCATTTATGCATATTTTGCTCCAAGGGGCCAGACTTTTTTGCAACACTTCTACCCCTTTTCTATTAGTACCTACTCAGGTCGGCTCAGAACAGCTCGACTCTGTTTTTATAGTTTTCCATTAGGTGGTAGTACCTAGCATCAGGTACCTTTTTAGTACCTACTCTGCCGGAGTTCCAAGCGATCTGACACTAAAATGCAACGTCAACAGACTGCCACCAACTGGCTAGGCAGTGGCGTCACTCAGTGAGTCATGAGAGCATACCTGGCAACGAAGGAAATGACTTCACAAAGAAACCCAACACTGTGGTCCCTGAATCTGACAAAAAGCTATACACCAAGCAGCAGGTATACCATCGCCTCGACGTCCTTCATTGTTGTGACGTTAGTGTTGCATATAAATGACATCACAGGATGTTCAACTATGTTGCTATAACAACCCCACACACATTAGGTGATACTTGATTGTAATGGAAAACAATCAAAACCCAGTCGAATTGAGCCGAGTAGGTGCGAGTGAAAAAATCCCTTGGTATAGCTAAATCTATCACTATGGTTCCTGGTTCCTCAACATATGAAAAGTATATAAATTATACTTAATGTACCTGAAATAAAAAATAGGCAGAATGGACCTTTTCAGAATCATGTATTATGTATACATTATTCTGATGTTGCACCAGGAGATAATTAAATTACCTATACACTGCTTGGTACATTTATAATAATAATGCAATAGTAAATATATATTTTAGAATATGCAAAATAGAAAAAAAAGGTCACTAAAGCTTTAAAATAAATGATGCAGCTTTCAAAGTTTAGTATTGCATCCAAAAAATGCTGGAGTACAGCACAGCAAAAGTCAGACAAATGTAAAAATGCCATGTGTTTACCAGTGTCATTAGAGGGATCCGTGTTGAAAGTGTGGGTGTCTGGGCATGGCAAGATGCAGCGTGTTGTGGAGCATAAACTAAATGAAACCAACAAAATAGCATGCAGACACCAACGGGCATGAGCCAGAATGAAAAAAAGCAGAAACAGCTGGACTGGCTTTTACCTTCGTGGTGTGCACCAAATCAGCTGATTACTGCAGCTGAGCTTTTTCCTGTTACCTTCAGGGATGCCAGATTAGTCAGAGCTGTTTAAACATTCCCACAGACCAGCAGTTAGGCAGGGGCTGCTGCCAGCCCCCTGCAAACTAATATCTCACCTGACATATGCACAAAACATAATCAGTCAAAGATATTCATAAGCAAATAATAAAAGTAATACTTCCCATTTGTCTTATATAATCAAACTGCAAGGTCTCTATCATCAATAAACCAGGTACCTGGGAGAGTGGTGTTTTCAAGCCAATTCATTTTGCAATTAGCCACCTGTTCAGAGGACATAATGTGAGCAATTTTTGTAATTTTCTGTTTCTCATCATTTCTGTCAGTTTACTTATCCAAAAAAAGAAAGCAAAATGTATGTAGCCAGTTTTTTCCCCACTATTATTATTATTATCTCAGTGGCCTTTTGCACAGAGTGCATTTACCTCAGATGAAGTCAGTGAAATACAATGATAATATATTGAATGCTTATTTCGCTGCACAACTGAAGAAAACTGAATTTTAGTTAAGTGCATTTAATTTAGATTAGCCATATTGGAGTTATTATTGATAGGCACATCTATCTTCATGTGTTCATTTAATATATAGTCATTAGAGAACAGCAGGGATAGGGATTCTTTACCTATCTGTTGCTCTTTCCTAGACGGTTATGAAACTGGAGCAGAAATAGTTTTGCTGTTTAGTTTTAGAGGCCTTATCGAAGTCATAAGTGCAGTATCATGTTTTATTGTAATACTTTACAATAGCAGTGAAACATACAAGAAATCTAATTGACTTACAAGACAAACAACAGTGGCAAAATTAGCTAATAGTCCTCTAAATGTTTTGGCAGAATACAATGTTGCTATTCAGTAAGTAAAAAGTGTTCAATGACTGAGACTGATGAGAAAATATCAGATCTTCTAAGAGCCAAATGTTGAGAGTTGGCTTACATTTGCACCCTAAAAGTTAGCATCATGACTTCCTCTATCACAGACTAATAAGTACAATCTCATTCTCAAATTGTATTTACACGATATAACTGTATTCAGTCAATCAGATTCTGCTATATTTTCATAACATGTCAGTACAGGCTGTGTCCTATTTTAGAATGAAAAACCGTGAATATATGCAGATGGTCCATTATAATGACTTGCAGACTCATGTGACTCTTGGCTTCTACTTGAGGCCAATTGTGAGCACAAATATTCATGCATGCCTGAACATTCACACCCAAATTTCACAAGTATGAATCCATATATGCATGCACATACAGTCTACTGCATTCAAGCATATACGATAATGGTTGGTTTATCCATGAATTTCCCAGCCTCTTAAAAACATATTCTTGACTGTACTTTCTGTTTTTACCAAACTGAGTGTCTTATCTATCCTCCCAGATAAAATGTCTCTTGTTGCCAAACGTCCCAATATGTGTCGGTGCAAATCAGGATGATTGGGGATAAACTCAAAGCAAGTGTGGATATGCATGATGATGCTCTTGAATATAAAATACTGTATATAAGATACATTGATAAAAGAACTGCCAGTAAGTAATAGGCTACATCCTTTATGAGAGTGTAACTATGTATGGATTGCAATAAAAGCTTAAAACATAATTACTTTGGCATGTGCATACATACACCGTTTTGCCCAAAGGATGTTTCTGAACATGTGAGCTATTGTAGCATGCATTATAATTAGCTAATACACTTTCTACATATAGTTAAAAATAAGACTGTTGTCAATGTCTGTATTTTGGCGAGTCAAAATTATTATCTCAAAATGTTATTGTCTCAAAAACCACTGGGTAATTAAGCCCAGCAGTTCAAAGCCCTGCTGGGCTTAATTGCAGCCTCATGGAGCAGCCAGGATTGCTGTAAATATAGTCCTATTTGCAAACTATGTCTGAAAATCATGGAAGAGACTCCTTAAAAAAATGTGAATCCCATTTGATCATGTGTTGCCAAACAGAAAATGACAGTCCTTTGAGATTTTACGCATATCTGTGGGTAATACTTTCAATTAATGACATGGTGATAGACGGCACATCGGTGTTCGAAATGATCGACTATTTTGTGGAGAGCAATTTTTCAGTAAAAATGCAAACGGTGCACGATGCTGGCCCCACGCCGAGCAGTTGTTTCTTGTGGATTCACTGACTTCACAGCCAAAAATTCTAAATAATAATGAATTTTTGGCTGTGAAATCAGTCAGTAATTTACAAAGAGTAAAATGCATAGAGTGGGAGTTAGAGTTGATACGAGCTGTCTCATTAAACCCTGTCTGACTTTCATTCACATTTCTGGGTTCTTAACTTGTTTTGTCTTCTGCTTTTTGTTAGAAATGTAACTGCTGCCTGGATTATGTTCTCTGGCAATGTTTGTTTTTCGCAGCAACAAAACATTGGCAGAGCTGCTCATCTTTGTTTGTGGGCATACGTGTTAAGGGCCTTCACAGTAACACAGTAATGTAACACATTACAGTTACAGTTATGTTCTTACTCACATTACAAAGGTTCTTCGGTTATTTGCATGGCATGTAAGCTAGTGAAAAACTCAGTGATTTTAAAGCTGAGTGTATGCCGACCCTGTCCCTAGCAAACCCTAGCATGCTATCCTTAACTTGTAATTATGGGACAATGCATTTCAAGTCATTTTATGGAATAATGTGAAAGTAATGTAATGAGTAGTGCAACTAATTACTTTCTCCAGTGAGTTATTAAGAAGCATAATCCACTACTTTTAAGTAACAGGTGTTGTTGCTGTTTTTATATGTAATAGCTCTTTATACAAACATAATAATAATTGAAATGGTATATGTCACTGATGGACCTTTTAGTGAAGTGGCATTTATTATAAGTTATTATAAATTTATTTTAGGTAAACCCAGTGGTGGTGAATGTGAGAAATACAAACCATCTGGTGTCTCTAAGAGAACTGCAAATACCTTTGCTCGAGGCATGGGCATGGGTTGACCTTCAGCTAAAAATATGTGTGTGTTAAATGCTCCTGATTCTCTCTGACCACCCAGCTCTTAAGCCACCTGTGACCCATGTAAACTGTTGTACTTAGCTGGGCACCAGATGTCCTGTAAGCAATGTTGAAAATAAGAAAATAATAGGCAGACATCGTTCACAGAGACTGTTTACTTTATATTAACATTACACACATTATATAAACAGTTTTCTGGGAGAAAGTGTTTTTTTCATGTCAGAGGTTAGTTGAGAATGGCCAAACTACTTTGACCAGAAAGGATACCAACAGTATGCAACCACAGATTGCAAAAGAGCATCTCCAAACATACAGCTCATTAAACCTTGTAGCAGATGAGCTACATTCAATTCAAATTAATTCATATAGCACCAATTCACAACAATAGCTAAATTAAGGCAGTCTTTAATTGAAGACAAAGACCCTACAATATTAGGGGGGAAACTCTAACAATTAGATTATCTCCAAGAAAAAGGCAAACGCGAGAAGGAAAAGTCCCGTTTGATAGCAGGATAACACTAGCAGAACCGAGCTCAGACAAAGGAATCATCTGCTGCAACCAGCTGGGGAGTTAAGGGAAAGAAAAGAAAAACAAAAAGGGTACAACATAGGGAGGAAGGAGAAGGACACCAGAAGATTTCCTGATCTGATAATTCTTGATATCTGATGTTACGTTCAAATTGCTGGGCCAGAATTTGGTGTACCATATTTTTCGGACTACAGGGAGTGCAGAATTATTAGGCAGGTTGTATTTTTGAGGAATAATTTTATTATTGAACAACAACCATGTTCTCAATGAACCCAAAAAACTCATTAATATCAAAGCTGAATGTTTTTGGAAG
>NW_005187427.1:3423570-3428512 GCF_000239375.1 Pundamilia nyererei | reverse complement strand
CTTTCGAGCCTATACAGCTTGGAGTAAGACAACATGCATGAAGAGGATGATGTGGACAAAATACTCATTTGCCTAATAATTCTGCACTCCCTGTATAAGGTGCACTTAAAATCCTTTAATTTTCTCACAAATCAACAGTGCGCCTTATGTATGAATTCTGGTTGTACTTACTGACCTCAAACGGATTTTATGTGGTACATAGTGCTCAAAAATCTTTTTAAAAAATGTTTTAGTATGACTTTGGTAAGCTATGAAGCTGCACCGCTTGATTCTTGCATTATGGCTACCGTAGTCAGGAGCCTCGCAGAGTAACCTGGGTCCTAAATTCCATCCGCTTCAGGTCCCAAAGTCAAACGAACACTGAGAATTACTGAGAGCTAAAAACTCTTTATTCTTTCATCTTTAATAAAATGATCAGCGCTGCTGCTTTACCAGGCGTAACACTCAAGTTTAACATCCCGGCAACCATGAAAACTGAATTTATTCAATTTAACTGAGTTAGAAGTTAAAGCAGGAAGTTAGCTTGCTAGTTTCCACCTAAACATGATATACCATGTTCAGACAGATATTAATGAAAACATTAAAATGTACAGCTCTGCTATCACTTCCAACATAAATGAAAACAGAAATCTAAACAGCAGTGACTTGTGCTATGTGATTGCTAGCGGTACAGCTTTGTTAGCATAACATAAACACAGTGAAGATGGAGGATGAACGCTAACTTTTTTCCACTTGATAAAAGTTAACGTGAGGGTTCCCCCGATGGTTATGGACAAATGCAATCACATGGCAGGATGCTGTAAATGGGTCAAACTTCAGTCAGGAGAACAACTGAGATATTCCATCCACAATACAAGGTTAGTCATTAATATACTGCAACAACATGGGAATAGAGCAGCTGCGAGAGAATTCAACATGTATGAATAAATGGTACGGAAGTGGAGGAAGCAAGAAGAATGAGTTGAGTAAAGTTTGACTTATCTAACTGTTTTGTTTAGCTTAATGCGCCTTATGTATGAAAACAGACCCGTTCATAGACAGTGCGCCTTATAATCCGGATATTTTCTGGTCACAATTTGACCTATTAGTATCAAATAAGCATTGCTTAAATACTATGGCCTACCCAGGAATTGTAGCTGACCATATTCGTTCCTTTGTGACCACAGCCAGCCATTTTCTGATGCCGTCTCACAAACACACACACACACACACACACACAAGAACACCTGGAAGCTGTCCAGTACTATCACTTTTATTTACAGGCACTGCATTGCTCCACAGGAGAATTTGTCTGAACTGGGCTGAGCTTGTTTGAGTAGGAGCATTCTTACGTAAGCACCTGTACAGTTTCTACTTGTCACTAAAGTAGCTGCAAAGACCCTTACCACGGCACAGAGAGCGAAAAGATAGACTTAACCTTCTACAAAGCCAAAAAGATGTTTTAAGCTATAGCAGCAGTGGTAATATTTTCGCACTTTGTGTGTCGAGATAGTAAGAATATGTTAAAAGTCTAAAGCGTAAAAAAAATGTCTAAACATGCCTTTGGCTTAGTTGAGTTTTAAAATAATGATAAAGGATGTAGCCTTCCTGTCACGTGACACCTGGGATAGGCTCCAGTCCCAACTGTGACCCTTGGATAAGCTGAATAAAATGGATGGATGGGATAGTAATGCTAATAATCACAATTATATTAAAATACTCACATATCTGCTTTTTAAAATTTTTGTTTGTCTATTTGTGTAATTATATAATATCTCACTACATAATAAGGGTTGGCATGTTTTTGTTTGTGCACATTCATGGAATATGTGTTACAAAATAGCGTCAGAGAAAACACAGATGAAGATAAAGCTCGTGTTTTCATTTAGCACCACTCTCTCTTTCTCTCTCTGTCTTACTTGCTTTCTCCATTTCTGTCTGTCTGTGGTTCAGCCTACCAGCACAGACTGTGTGACCAGCGACAGTGAACTTTAACATGTGCTGACAGCTAATCAATAGCAAATAGTGTTTTTTAGCTTTTAGGAAGAACTATTTATAACAGACTGAGCCATCACTCTCCAAAGCAAATCAGATATTTCCATGGGATGGACCGAATGTTGCATAGCCACGTTTCACGAGAGCGTGTAGATGTAGATATATTTGCCTGGCATGATCAGAATATATATTACAGTTTTGTTTTTTGTTGATGGTTTTTTTGGCCTATGTAAGGGACTGTTAAAGTCATCTAGAAGCTTGCTTTTTTAAAATTCAGCCATTTAGCCATTTTTCATGAATTTCATTGCTGAATTTTCATTACTGTCCTATCTCGGACAGTTGGGTAGCTAAGAAGTATTTAAGGAAATGTTCAGTTTTTGTCCTTGCCTTTAAATTTAGATATGATAATGAGAAGCTATGATAAATCAAAGTCTGTAAAATCCATCCCACATTGACTCTGCTTTTTGCGTCCATTCATGCAGTAATATTCCTCTGGAAAAATATAAATGCGCATGTGCATGTGGGTGGACATACCATGAAGACAGATATGTCAGGAGCAGAGTGATAATGCTATTTTGATGCAAGGAGACAATCTACTGATTGAGAGAGAGAGAGAGAGAGAGAGAATTACCTCAGTGCCTCATCGTCAACATCCCTCCCTCTCTCTCTCTAGCCTTCTCCCTCACACTAATGCACGCATACTTAACACCCCACTCTTTCTCGCTCCATCGCTCCCCTTCGTCCTTTTCTACTTCTCACCCCTACTTTAAGTCGTTTCCACTCTGTTAATTTCCCCCTGCAGTACTTCCCTCACTCTTCATCTCTACCAACCACTGTTGTGGCAGCTGTCATGTCACCTCGTTTCACTAAAGAAGTGACTCTTTATAATTACCAGGTGGACTAAGTCAGAAATCTTATATGTGTTGACATTAATGCTGATGAGGAGTGATATTTGTTTGTAGCACCAGCCTGCGTATATCTGAGCCATCCACTCAGCCTTACGAAGAACCAGTCGATTTGTCGATCGATTAGCCTGCGAGTAATCCAGCTTCTGGGACAAATGGTGGAAAACGTTTTATTCTGTGCCCAGTCAGCCAGGCGCTACAAGCCTGGCATCAGCCAATCAACCAGCAATTTAAATCCCAACTGAATAGTGCTGTCTAACTACTGTCGGTTAACCAGTAAACAGAAAATGTCATTCACTAATCTCACAGGAAATATGGTGCACAATAATATGTCAAACACATGCAAGTTAACTGTGCTAGATGCCATTCTGTCCAGAAATCCATCAGCCAATTCAACCTGTCCACAACATATAGTATAGCCAGGAAAGTCCCAAAGAAATTGTTAATTCTCTACCTCTGTCTCTCTGCATCTACATGTATGATGAACTCAGTGTCCTCACATGAAACACGTAGCAACAGAAAACAACTTCAGTGTCAAAGGCAGCACGCTAACTCTTTTTTCTTTTTTTTTCATTATAATGTACTGTTGCCTTAAATTTGTAGTCTGTGTAGAACAAAGGAAATGCAAGCATAGTTAAATAGTCCCTCTGCATCTTGTGTACTGTTGCAACATAAATCACAAAATCACTGAATTAAGTAAGACACTTCCTTTTTCAACCACCCGTCAGGCAGGAAATTTGTTACCCAGACATTCAGTCATGCAGTACTAGCCAGTCAGCCGACCAGCCAAACGTCATCCAGCCATCCAGTCATCATCTCTGCTGCCTGCCCATTAAACTGGGTCAGTATTAACAAGACCCACGCCACTGCTGCGAGAGCTCCAGCCCCTGAAGCTGACTCCCTGTGACAGGGCTATGTTACATAAGAAAAACGCGGAGACTGTGGAGCCAGCGAGGCATCTCTGATGGATTTGTTTGTTTGCAGAGTGTCTCTGGTTCAAGATGCCTCTGCAGTTTAGGCAGTTCACCAGCACATTTAAAAGGGCGGCCGCAGAGAAAACATCCATGGAGATTAATGCTGCGCTGTTGTGTCAGAGCGAGCATTAAGCAGCTCTTTTTTAAAAAATAATGAATACAGCACAACAGCTTTTACAGAGCCTTAGTGAACTTACATTTTCTCTGAAGATATTTTTAGCCATGTTGGCTCTACTGTGGGCAGTTTCTGCCTTTGAGGTTACTAAATATGAGAATGGCGATTTGGATTTGCAGGTTAAAATGAAATTCTATAGAGACAATAATGATCCCCAGAGGATGTTTGGTAAAGACTCTGCTGATCTACTTTTTCACTGTGGCAGCAGTTTTTAAAATGATTCTATGGCATTTTCTAAAGGTCTCTATAGGCTTATCCACTAAAATCAGAAATATTAAGCTGAATATGTCTTGCACTAAGAAATATATTAACATATACTAAATGGTTTAGCACATATTATTATACAGACAATTATTCTCCCCAAAGGCAGAGTCCTCATTAGTTTGTTGTTCTCCTAAACCCCATCACAAGGCTTATATTCCTGATTGAAGTCAACAACAGTAACAAACAAATAAAACAAACTTTAAAAAAGCAACTGAAAGTGTCATTATCCTATATGCCTACTCTAGGGTGTCTTGAAAGATGATTTCAAAATAAAACCTATAAAAGCCATGTGACATTAAAGCATCTTTGTGTGCAGATGCAGAAGCTTGCTAGAGGCTAGACTTCCACCTGAGTGTTAACCACCACAGTAAGGATTTTTTCATGTTAAATTCATAGTAGGCTGACATAAAGTGCAAGCATTTAAACCTCTTGAGTGTATGATACTAAACATCTGTGTTAAAAATAGTTTAAAAATTAAATTGTATAAGTAATCCTTCAGTGAATAACTGCATACATAAAAATGTTAATAATAGATGGACTTAGATGCTAACTCTCTAATATTAAAAGCACTGAGCAGTTTTCACGTCTCACAAATGCTATATGTGTGTGTGTGTGTGTGTGTGTGTGTGTGTGTGTGTGTGTGTGTGTGT
>NW_005187427.1:3418657-3423550 GCF_000239375.1 Pundamilia nyererei | reverse complement strand
TGTGTGTGTGTGTGTGTGTGTGTGTGTGTGTGTGTGTGTGTGTGTGTGTGTGTGTGTGTGTGTGTGTGTGTGTGAAAAGTATATGCTAGATCACATGAAGACAAATCTAATTAACTCTAATTCTGACATCTTTTCTTTTGCATATTCTTTATCTTTGGTCATCAGTTACATGACTAAAGAAATCTCACCTCTTTCATTTTTGTACCTGTGTTCCAGAAGCTATCTTAAAATAGCTGTTGGATCTGTTATATCTACACAGGTCTCTGAACCTACTGCTGAACCAGCACCTGAAACTGTCCCCATCATTATTACCTTTAATAGTGTCTGCAGCCATTACAAAAGAACACAACAGGGATACAGCCATGTAAGAGTCTGCCATCACAGTATCCCTGACAATGAAACGTTATGTTTTGCACTTTATATAGAAAAGTGTGGACTTGCATGGTTAACAAAACTAAAGAAAGCAAAGCAGAGGTGCTGCTGGAGGGACTGCCATTAGGAAAACAAATATAGATTGCAGTGCTGCAATATTCAAAGGAAAATTTGTGTGGAGAGTGAAAGGAAAACACATGAAACAACAGATATAAAAATATTATTTCATTGCATAAATATATGGAAAAGGAAGAATTACATTTTAAAGAAGGAATCTACCATAAAGTGGCTGCAAAAGGCAAAGACCTATGGGAGGAAATGAACCTTAAACCCATCCTAAATATAGCACTGACGTGTGATGATAATGCCTGAGCTGCTGTGGCAGAGCCTAAGGCCCCTCTGCCTCCATGAACTCTCACTGGTCCTGAGACCTTTCTCCTCTGTTTCTATAAAAAACTCCAAATACACACAATGGACACACAGAGACACAGACCAATAGAGATTTATGAATTTGCTATGAGTATTGCATCCATGCACATGCATTAACAAGCACAAGCATAGTGTAATGCCACTACCACAACAACGCAATTGAAATAGTAAGGGAATATATTCAACCACTCTCTACACTCACATAAGTCAGGGATACAGATGTTTCACTTTAGATATTTCACAAAAATATTCCATGTAAATACAAAATGCTGGTTTTCAATGATGGTTTCATTTAGTGAGGAAAAAAGTCAAATGACCGAATCACCTTAGCTGGCTCCTTTTTGATGTGAGGACTAGCGGCTGTACTCTGAGCCTCTCTTGGAGGGCTGAACTTCTCACCATATCTCAGCCGCCCTCCAGAGAAAGCTCATTCAGAAATCTCATTCTTTCAGTCACTATCCAAACCTATCAGAACCGTAGGTGAGAGTAAGGATGCTGATCGACCGGTAAATCAACAGCTTTGCTTTCATTCTCAGCTCTCTCTGTACCACCAGTACAGCGTCCCTCTGTCTCTGTCCTCCGATCTCCCGCTTAGCTCATGCCTTACTCGTGAATAAGATCCCAAGATACTTGAACTCCTCAACTTGGGACAGGATCTCATCGCTGACCTGGAGTAGGCAGTCAGGGAGGCAT
Source organism: Pundamilia nyererei (assembly GCF_000239375.1). Classification (NCBI taxonomy): domain Eukaryota; kingdom Metazoa; phylum Chordata; class Actinopteri; order Cichliformes; family Cichlidae; genus Pundamilia; species Pundamilia nyererei. Next base: position 3,422,056 of record NW_005187427.1, on the reverse strand, counting down.
GACTCTCCCACATCATTCCCACATTTAAATTAATAGGCAGTGACTATAGCAAACGATGAGTCTGTTGGTTTGTAAGTTAATTTGGTACATTTGTTTCACTGCACTTCATGACACTACACTGTATTTTAAATGGTAACACATTTGGTTTACATTTGTTTGAGTTATTTGGCTCGCAATAATCATTTTTCCCTTCTTTTTGGAGCTACCTGTCTGCTGCTGCAGTCCTTCCTGGTTTAAGTAAAACAGAAGGCTTTGGGTCAGCTGGTTTAAATACAGAAGCCAACCAAATGAACTGAACTATGACTGCATGGGGGGAGAACAGTGAGAATGAATGTGGTTTTTCATATTAATTTTAATTTTAATAGTAAGTTTAATCTTTCCTGGATACAGTGAAGTCCAATTTTTCCAATCTCTGCCTCTGCATCATTTGGCTGCTTGGTTTTGTACAGATACACACATCTAGAAGCAAATCTCCTATAATAATTTATTTACACATCATCATTTACCTGATGAAACATATTTATTTATTGGTTTATTCATTTGTTAAATGCTCTCATGTTGTTTCATAAGACAGTAGGTAGACAGGCTATTTTGACATGAAAAAAGTATTTTCAGTACACAGATTAAACACTAGTGTATGTTTTTTTTTCTTTCAAAGTGTATTTTCTGTTTGGTTTGATATTGAAAAACAAAATAAACTTGAATATTATAAAAAGAAACCTGTAAGTAAAATATCTGAGGAGCATCTACTCACAGCCACCTGCATGCAGTCTGAAGTATGAACAGCTGGTGGTTACTTTCTTTATCAGACAAATTTGAGCCTAGAAGGATAAAAGCATAATAGCTACAAAATTAAATACACACAGACAAATATAGCGAATTTTATCTGTATTTTTTAGTATTATACTTTTATAAATGAAACTAATTTGAGTGGAAGGTAGACTTGTGTTTCTGCATTGGAAGGAGCTTCTATGAGTCATATTTTAGTCAATAAAACAACTCAATGAAAACCACTTTACTTGTCTTACAAACAGATATTTGTACCAGGTGTTTACACAGATTAATCTAACTGATCATGTTGAAGATGTAAAAATCAATAAGATCATGTAGTGCATATTTCAGACTTAAAAAAAAAAGGCTTCCACTATAGATAAATTCTACTAAGTCTTATTTTGATGGTTGCATCCTGTTAGTTCGGTACTCCAGTTTAAAGTGTATTCTGCATTCTTATATTAGATTAAGAATATACTAAAGCAGCAAAATGATCTTTATATATAAAGCTGTGGTGTTCATTGCATCTCTGAATCTGAAGCTGATCTCTGTTTCACCTACAGTGAATGTGAGATTCAGTTCATACTGTATAAGATTCTGAACTAAGAGCACACTGAAAAATTTCATGTTGCACATGAGCATTTGGAAAGCTTAAATTTGTTGGAATGTTAAAAGAATTCCCAAATAAAAACACAGCACCGGATAATAAGAGAGAGACTGGAAAATGTATGTAAAAGCGATATTTCAAAAACATGGAAAACAAAAGTCTCTCAGTTGGACTAGCCTGTTGTAAAGCCTTTGGGCCGTTTCCCTTGAATGGTTTTGATGTGTTTTGGTGGATGACTGCCAAGCCGAAAGATAACTGCCATTGAACCAAACAAACTCCTGATGTGTGACAGGGGAGGCCAAGTGGAAACAAACAACGCATCAAGTGCAAACCTCTGACTTAAAAATAACTCACTTGGACTTATTATTTCTGTTCTGCTCACTTAAAAAGGCAAAGATAATGATTTCATCAGTAATATAAAGCCAATGAAAGATAAATATATTAAAGATAATTATATCTATGATAACATATATATTAAATTAAACTAACGCCTGCCATTCCAGAGGTTAGATTAGCTCAAATAAATAAATAAATAAATAAAATTTAGCTCTCAAGTGGGCTTCTCCCACATCTAATAGTTAACACATAAACTGCTGAGTATCTCCCACTTCAATTATCACATAGCACAAACTTTGACTTGGCACGGACGCCTGGAGTGTGTATTGTGTTGTGACTTCCTCCCTTCCACCGAATAACTGTCAACACACATCTCTGTCAGGGAAAAAAAGTCCAGATTCAGTGCATTTCCGTTCTGCGCTGCCGTGGCTAGCAGAGAGAGATTATGAGGGTGCATCACTTCAGGGGAGGGTGATCAGCCAATCAGACTATAACCTGAGTGATCGTGTTATGCTGTATGCATCTGCTCATGTGCATGAGCAGCTGTGCTGTAACCCTGTGTGCACTGTCGGTTGACCTTGGAGTCTCCCTATGCTGGCACTCAGGATGTGACTCCACAAATAACTAGTGCCAACCATTGATTACCACTAGCACACAATGCTGCACAATACAGCAGAGAAAAAGGACAGGGACAGAGATATTGGCTGCACAGTTAACAGTTATTTCCCCGTCTCTCTGTGTGACTGTCTTTCTCTCTCTCACTTTCCATTACTCGCAGGCATAGCAAATACAATATTGGTTGGTCAGTCAGTCGTACACTATCAGGTTGTTTGAGCAGCACTGTCAGAAGGCATTTAAAAGCCACGCTTGGACCAGTGAATCTGAACAAAAGATGTTAGTGAGCTCTATTGAGCTTTATCTTCTCTGTAGCCAGCTGCCCTTCTCCAAAGACAGTGTCTTAATCAGGAAATATGGAGGGTAAAGGAATTAACTCGGTTCAGAAACAAGACTTAAATCTTTGCAGTTCAGCTGATTTCATTAGTGTCCTAGATCTCAGCCTACTGGCTCTCTGTGGCCATGTGAGGTCATATAGATGAATATTAAGCAACCAGCCAAACTTATATAATTTATAATCTTCTTTTACTACTAACCTACAATCCTTAGATTTATATTTAAGCTCTTGCTGGCAGTCATTCCAAGGTCCCCTGCAATGTTTACAGACACGTCCTCCCTAATTTCAGGAAGGCAGGCATGGCTGTAATGGAAAGTGACACTATCTAGCCAGCACTCTTACTTGCTGGAGGGCATTTTAAAGCTGTGGCTGTGGCCGTAGCCACCAAGATGAAAGTCCTGAAACCAAAATGCCTGATTATTTTCACATGTAAGCAAGGAGCTGCACGTTTACCAGTATGCTCGAGTGTTCTTTTCATTCTCAAGAGACTGGCAGCAAAGGATATGTGACTGTGGGTGCTGTTAGATCTTAAGGGAGAATGTACGGTACCATGTTTGAACTACTAAAAGCAGTTTCGCTATTGAGCCCAGTAGGACTCTACCGTCACAGCTATCAGTCTACAAAAGGGATGACAAAGTTTAAAATCCCTCGCTATAATCATTTACTCAAACGCACTCGGTGTATGGTGAAATTTTAGTATTTGTTTTTGTCCATGTTACTCTCTCTGATGGTA
>NW_005187427.1:3416082-3417328 GCF_000239375.1 Pundamilia nyererei | reverse complement strand
ATTATGTAAATGAGAGCAGGATTATATTGTTCTCAGAGAGAGTGATGAATGGTATTTTATTTGAATGCAGTCAAGACAACAAACCAGGCAAAGCCCACGCCATTTATAATAAAATCATCTTTCTGTTGCCACTTTACAGCAAAATTTAATCCATTTTTTTCAATTTCCATTTTATTTTTAAGCAGGAGAACCAAAGTGCGGTGAGCCCGCGGAGAAGAAAACACCATAGAAAATATACTCAAAATGGATGAAGTGAATTTACATTCAGAATGGTTAATTTCCTGAATGCAGAAGGTGCCGTTCTGTCTAATTAAAATTGATCCTTACTTATTTACTCAAAGTAATTAAGCACATATTTGCTGAAGAGCTTTCCTCTCACAGGGAAGAAATAATCCCTACAAACACCGCATGAAACAGCCCCCAATTCCCACTGATGACTTTAAATGCAAGAAAGTTGAGGAAAGATGGTTTTTGACTGATACCAGTGGAAAGGAAACACAAATTGGTAGAAAAAGAAGGAAGGCCTTAAATAGATGGACAATGTAGATTGGGAGACTCGACAGTTATGATAGACGTGGATATGACACACTACAACCAGTAATGATTGTGAAGGCACATGTTTGAAATGTTTGAAATAAAAATGAACTGAACTGAACTGAACTGAACAGTTTGTTGTGCTGAACTGTTGCTGTTTTAATAATAGGAGACATTTTCACAGTGAGATTGTTCAGTTAGGTTGATGCTCAACCAAACTGCAGCCCTGAGGTAAACTACACCAAATGACCAACCATCTTTTATGCACTTCTAAAATTTGCAGCTAAAATATTCCAGTTTGTTGTTTCTCCAAACCACACTGAAGACTCCTCTTGTTGTACTTATATTTAAATAAAATCATTTCTGTTATGGTGATAACAAAAGTCGAATTGTTTGTGTCTATGTGCGCACTGATGAGGGCGCTCTTGAGAAATTAATTCAGCCTAAAATCCACAAATTCAGAAGTGTCATTTAGATATTTTTCAGCCTTTTTGCTTTTCTATTTTCATTCATATAATAAGCACAGAAACTGACAGCACAACTCATCTTGAAAAATTCTGAAATAACTCAAGTTTTACAAGCAATGTGCTTGATTTCTATATCAATTTTAAAATTGTAAGAGTAATGAAAAAAAATAATGAAAGTTTTCAACTAAGAATGTATATCCGTATTCATGTTAACCTGCAGAGGGTAAGAAATGAATCCAATGTGG
>NW_005187427.1:3382510-3392763 GCF_000239375.1 Pundamilia nyererei | reverse complement strand
TATTGGTAGCGTGGCCTACCAAATTCAAGCATGTCTGCTTATTCGTCCTTACACTCTAATGTGTTTTTAAGTTAGTTTCCAAGTCAATAGAACATTTTTAATTATTATGACTTTTTTGGCGTTAAGACTGCATTTAATTTTCAGTTTTCTGTTTCCCATTCTCTCTGTGCTTCTTATCCAATGTGTCCACTTTCTCCACTCTTACACAAGCAAATAATCACTACACTGAAACCTACATACCAAAATCACATGCTATCATGCTGATCCACCCCCCACCGTTGCCCTGTTTCATTTTCTCTGTGCGGCAAAGACAGCAGAATGAACATTTATGCATTTTATGTGGATAGAACTGGGGGCAAAATAATCCTCATCTCAGGGAAAATGAAAGTGAACTGTGAGATACCAATAAAGGCCAAGATTAATCTATTTTCCCTTTAAATAAGTTCTATTGCCTTTTTTGGCCATTTTAATTTTGAGATACAAATGGTCACATTGGAGTGCCTTGACCTCCTGCCTTTCCTATAAGACCTACATATTGGCCGTCTATTGATGCAAACACGTCTTTATGCGATATTTCTAGCAAATCAGTTTTCTTTTAAGCCTAGCTTCCATTCCAGTGTTTTAAGTAATCATATGTCGGTTAAAGTGGCAAATGTCTACAATACCTGCAATACTGTAGGATTCTGTAACATATTCTGTAATGTCAATCATCAAAGCAAGTTTTTACAATATATACTCCACATTTTTTATCCTTATGTCTCTAAGTGTGCATGCTTTGACTTTATCAGAGACAACCTAAGGTGAACCAAGTCCCTGGTGCACTTCCAACCACTCGTTAAAGCATGCACTGCTTTCTGAGTTTAAATATGGACGTTTTTTTGCACTATATATAAGCACTTTGTGTTGACATATTTTCATGTGAATAATATGTATATTATGTGTCTATGTAATGCATTTTCTGAAAAATGGGTTGGCAAAAATAGACTACATTAAGATCCAAACATTTTGTCCCCTGTTTCGCCTTGACCTACTTCTTGCTTCTTAGTACCTAGCATAATTAGGAGGTTATCCACCAAGTGGTAAAAGGTGACACATGACAAATTGAGCATATATACTTTTGCTTTAAATAGTTTCAAATGGAATAGTGATAACATTACTGAATTCACTTGGTGGGAACTTTTGGACGGTTTGTGTTTCTCTCATCTGTTGTCTATGATATGGACCTGTACCATGTTGAAGTGCCTGGCAAATAGCCACCCAGTTTCGTGCATTTTCATTAGGCCTGGCTGACCGGGCACCAGCAGGACATCAGTATGGTAATACCATGGGAGGTTGTCTGAAATTGGTTTCTTAGATTTGTTCTTGAACTGGGAATGAAGCAGATGAAGTCGAGAATGACACTGATTTGCTTTTGGAGCTTGGGGTTTTAGGAGAAGCTATTTCTTGTATAGATGAATGAAATGTACAGTTATAACATGCAAGTTAATTATTCTGAAGGATCCAGTATTTTCAGAGATGCCGTGAACATCAGTGTAAAACACAGACATAAGAACACAGGCACAGCAGAGAGAAGAAACTATATTTTCTGTCTTTCTTTCTTCTTTGGTATCATAAAGTTATTATGAACCCCTCTAGGCATCCCCCTTCTTAACTTTTTCATATTGTTGCAAAACAGCAGGCTTCTATGTTTACAGACTGCAAACATTAATGCGCAAAATGTATTTGCACAAGAAAATCTGTTATAAAAATATTGATAGTATAGAGGAAATCTGACTAAAATGAAAAATATTTCCTCTTTTGCCGCTTCCATTTCTTTAAAGTAACACTCCTCACGCATCAATTTTAAGTTAGGACAGTGGATTGCGGGAGCAGTTTGAAGGACAGGGCTAAAATAAAATAGATCTAACCGTATTTCCAACTAGAGCAAGAGGCATGTGCCCTATTATAGTTAGGTCATTAGTGGCTCAAAGTAGAAATGACTGCAGGAGGGGGAGGAAAAATATCTGTCACAAATGCCATGCATAAATTCTTTGTGGATAAGTAAGAATAATTTAATGTGATTTCCTTAGACAGATGTTGTGCAGGAACAAAAAACATCTTGATTTGCCATTTCAAAAGGCCACTTTGACACCCCAGACAGAAAGGGCAGAAGCAACTTTCCACTCTGTCATCTTCCTTTGCGTACTTCAGTGAAGAACTGGCTTCTCACACTTCCAAGCGTTATGAGCAGATGTCACGCTTGAAGTTATTTGTTAGACAAGAATATTAAGAGAGACAGAAAAGGTGAAGGAAGGTCAAAAGGGAGATAAGAACGTGATAAAGGGGCATAATTAACATTTCAAAAGAAAGAAGCTATACTTTTCTGTGTGTGCATGAAGGCTGTATTTCCTGATGTGCAGACATTTACATGTACAGTTGTAGAATTGTTGATGTTTTTACACCCGGGGTGAGGTAAATATTTACAGCCTCTAATAGACGTTAGTTTCCAATTAGCTGATGTAAAATCTTCCCACTCCTGTTGCTTTGTGGGTGTATTCCAAAATCTTATCGAATTAAACCTGATGCAAATTTGCTGTAAAACGTATTTATTTTTCCTCTCATGCTGACACATCTGCAGTTGCTCAGTCTCTTCTGTAGATTTGTTGACGCTCAGCCAAACTGGGTGAACATTTACAAAAATCTAACCTAAGGCCATTTAGTGCTCTCCAATGACAACCAATGACAAGTCTGATCACCAGCCTGCTGTACTTGCGTCTGAACAATTTCACTTTTTATGGAGCTATATGTCTAGGATCATAAGATGTGTGCAATATTATCTTTGTTGTTGTAACATCACAAATTCCCCATTTGCTGGAAAACACAAACTATGATGCACAGAATGCATTAGATGGGTGATGGACCATTTTCAGAGACTACATTGCTTTGGACTATTACTTTTGGACTCCATTTAGGGGTATTGGTCTTTTCAAAGAAGATATTTTGACATGTCTTACTGCAGTATAAACAATCGTTTTTATGTTCCCATTTAGCTGCTTCAGTTACTGAGGAGTGAGCATGTGCAAGCCTGGTGTCTGTTACAAATTCCTTCGAAACTTGCATACAAAAGAATGATTGTAAAAGGTGCATCAGCTGTCACAAAAATGAAATTCAAATTTGCTCCATCCCTAACTCATCAAGTCAATTGTTCCACTATATCTCCTCTAACACATCCACCAAACTCCTTGTGGAAAGTAACCCTTTGTTAGATATTGTGCGAATGCGGTCACACGGCATTCGCCGTGACCGCATTCCACTGTGTCCACTGTGGCCTCTCTGCATGTCTGTGTCTGCAGCTTCGGTCCTCCTTTAACCAAACAGACACACATGCATGAACAGCAGCTACATTTATATATTGCCCCGCCCTCACAGACGGAATGGTTTTACTGGCTGGGAACCCCCTTCTGAAAGGCTGACATACATAAACATATGTAGAGTTCCACAAGGTCATAACTCTAAATATGTTTTCCCCTCTGTCAAAGTTTGAAAAATGTGATTCTGTTTTTATTTTTATTTTTGCTATTTCAGTCATTTAGTCAATTTGACATTTGTTTCCATATTTGTGATACTTAATAGTATCATTGCTGGACTCAAATGTTTCCAGTTTATTGGATATATTTCTTCATACAAAGATAGTTGGCGTTGGGTTGTGGTACAAGTATTAAAACTATAACAAATGTTTGTTTTGTTTTGGTTTTGGTTTTAAAAGAGACAGAAATGATCCGTGTGGTAAGGAATTAGAATGATGTCCTGCAAATTGTACTTCTTTTCTTTGGAGTAGATGTATTTGTGTATCTGTTAAAAGAAAAGAATGAAAGAGTCAAGATAGATAGCATTAATCAGAGTGACTGTAGGGAAGGGTAAGAAATCTTACAGGAGGATAGAGATAGAGTCAGTCTAAGGACATCTAAGCAGGGCTATAATTTCCCAGAGGGACCCTGCAAGAATCTTGTGGTCCCTGGTACCACATTTTAGCTGAAGAGAATTCAATCTGACCAAATGAAACCAAATTAAAATCCCATGGTCAAAGATGAGCCAATTTAAGCTCAACCAGTACCCACTTGTCTCAGATAACTACTGACAGGTCGGACTTGTGTGAACCATACTGTTCAAAAGTTTGGGCTCACCTACAAAATTTCACAGTTCTCCAGAAAACTCTTGGAATACTTTTATTCATCAAATGAGTTGGAATAGAGTCAGTACACTGACAAGGCAAGAAATATTAATTTTGTCCTTCAAACTGTCAATTTGCAGCAATCACAGTCTAAGGGGCCTTTGTCATTCTAGCTGTCAGTTTAATCTGGAGGTGTTTCACCTCCTGCTTCCCAAACCTCCCACATATTAGACTGGTCAGATTGGTTTGTCTCTGTGCGAGATGATTGCTTTTTTCGCTGCATTGTTCTTGTGTATTTGAAGCTTTGGTCTGGATCACTGTCCTCTTGAAAGAGAGAATTATCTCAAAATAACCAGCATCTCTGATTACATTGTAAATGGAGTGACAGGCACCCTTGTTTAAGATCCTATTTTTCCTTTACAAAGCTGACATTTTTAGTATCACATAAGCACCTGCACACCATTTCTCCCATTTGTTTGATTGATGGTTTCTAAAAATCCTTCTAGCACCTTGGAGATTGAGATTATTTGGAGCAAAATAAGAGCACATGAGTAATTATTTGAAAAGTATATGTTTTTCTGTGTGTTTTGTGTCCTGTGTTGCATTCTCCTTCTTTTTTCTTTTATGTGCCGCTCAAATATGGGCTCCTTTCTCCAAGTTTGCCTGGATGGCCAGGTAACATTTAAAATATGCTGCCACTTAAGAGCCTCCGAGACACTTATATATTTTTGCTCTTCGTCACTTGTACACTGGGGACTCTGTCTGTTGTGGTTTGAGTCAGATTGGGTGGTTTATGATTCCATAAAAATTTAATTTGCACCATTTTGGATCAATTTCACACTCCTCAGTAAACTGGAGAGACTGTCTAAGAGGCAGACACAGAACATATGAATTACCCCAAAATATCCCTACCTCTTACTGTGATCTGTCATAAATTCATGATTTTTAACCGTATGTGGTATATGTGTCAAAGCACCACTTTATTTCATTGGTGGAGTGAAGTTAAATGCATTTGTATCTATCCTACAATTGGCATCTGGATTTAAAATGATTTACCTTCACCTTGTGGAAAAACGTTAAGCTAACTTCTAACTCTTTTTCTTATCACTTTTACTCTATAGAAATCTCAGCACTCTCACAACCTGCTGGACTGGAACACTTTTTATTTCAATTTGTACCACCATGGGTACATGCACATGCGGGAACTGCACTCATCTCCTCTAAATCTAAAAGCTCTCACGGTTCAGTAGGCTTAAAGCTTTTAAAAGCAACTCTGATTATGGAGACGTGCTTGTATTTAAATATATTAAAAACACTGTAGATCTCTCAAAACTTCCTACTTTAAAAATGTAATAAAGTACTTTGTAGAAAAAAACAATGATGGCCCAAAAGCCAGAGAGCAGTTTGGGTAGTGAAGTCAAATGTGAAGGTCTAGATAAGGATGTATTCGGTTGAACATTTTCAGCATAATCAAGGAGGAAAAACATACTGGGCATTACATAGAATTTACATCAAAATGAAGATGATCACAGAGGTGAGGAAGCAAGAGGCCAAATTGTTGCTGTCTGTGAAGGAACTGCTCCTCTTTGCCAACAAAATGGGAGAGCGTGTCTTGTAAAGAGCTCCACTTTCTGTCTTCTACTGGTAAATATATGGATCATTTTATGCTGTACTAATTTAAGACATTAACATCCACTGCCTAAATACACAACTGACTTTCTCTACTTTTTTTTATGCAAGCTAATTGTTCACACACGCAAATACACTGCATAATTACTAGCACACATCTGCTGGCCACGTTTCTGTAGCAGCGTTGGTCTTAATTAAAGAACACTGTACACTTGCTGAACTGACTAAACCGACAGACTGTGAGTGTCAGTATTCCGGCCTTAGCAGATGGTTTGCTGTGTAGCAGGAGACAATCTGATATTTTTCATCTTTCACATTCTTATATCGATTTTCACTTGCTATCCAAGGGCATTTCGCCTCCTTATGAGACAAAAATTCTTGGCACAGCATTTCGTTTGAGTCCTTGCTTATAATGTTTGTGAGATGTATGAAATGCAGCAGGAGGAGAGGGAACACTGTGATGACGATATCACTTTCCGTGATTCTATTTGACTCGAAACTGCAAACAAAGGCATCAGAGCGTGGCATTTTTGATACCTTGAGTACTCTGTGCTACTGGAAATAGCAACTTTGCAATGATAGCCACAGAGTGCAACCTGTCTATATTAGCAAAGTGGAGTGGTCTGTGCACCCAAAGTAATGGCAACCTTGGCCCTAAAAACATCGGATGCAAAATCTCTGCACACCTGAAAAAGTGACAGGTGTGGCAGTGACACAAAAACTAAAGTAATACTGGCATCTTACTATAATGTATGAAATGTCTCTTTGTTTGTCTGTGAATTCCCCCTATCAGCTGAGCAACCACAAGTGACACATACATACAGTAGCTACATCTTAAGCCCCTGAAGGCTCTTAACAACATCATATATTTGGATGTCAGTCACATAATAACAGGCTGAAAGGAAATGTTTTCAGCAGTTAGGATCCTATAACATGATATAAAAGAATCATTCTATTTAATGACAATAACATCTTATTTATATCCACAAAAGTTGAAATATGCATGCTAATACGCATGCTTCTTTTCTTTCTTTTCTCAGTCTAATTGAGTTAGCTAACAGCACAAACAGGCAAAACGATACTGTGGCATGGGCATATACTACCATTCATATTATAATGCTTCAGTCCAGTTGAACTTTATCAAGTATTTAGGAATGTGGCCCATATACCTAATTTATTAAATGTTCTGCAGAAAACACAACTATGTATGGGAGTTCTGTTTCATTGTTTATTATCTTCCTAGGTCTAAATATGTATGGAATATTCTCACAACTGCAGTGATGTGACTGTGACGTCTGCTCCAGGGTGTTCAATATAATTCCCAGTCAGTTTAAAATTGACTCAGACCTTTTTAGGCTGATAAAACAGATGTCACGCAACAACAGCAGCATCTCCTTGGGTCCTGGGCAGTTAACTGGATTAGCACCAGATTTGATACATTCATGCATCTTTGGTTTCGAGTAAAATGTCTTAACAATTATTGGAGACATTTCCTTGACATATGACGTAGACATTTGTGTGTACCGCAGCAAAATAAACAAACTGTAAACGTGATAAATGTAATTCGTGTTCCTATTGAATGTGCAGCCTTTATTGAAAAACAATACTGTGCCCAAGTATTTCATCACAGAGCTACAGGCATGACTAAATGACACCCTCAGTTATAATCAGTCAATCATCATGGACTATTAAGACACCATGAGGAGAACATCATTAGCAGACTCATAGGGAAACCAATGAGTCACACTTAACATGTTGGTTTTTCAAGACGTTGTTAGATACATCCATGAGACTGCATTTTATTTGCTAAACATATTCCTTTCTGTTCATTTTACGGTATTCAGAGAATATTTTTTATGGCTAAATATGGAGCCAAGAGGGTGAATGTCTGTATACCATTGTTTTATATTGTGTTGAAACTGTTTCTGATGACTGATATCAATACTACTAAAATATGACAATTCGTCCAGAGAAAGACAAGATTGCCTTCATTAAATTTCATAGTAATCCATCCTATGAGCTTGGATGTGTTTGGTAAGTTTCAAGTTTACCAACTGACACTGCCATCCACAGAGTAACGCTACATGCATAAGGAAATTGTAGCAGTCAAGAGTTATGTGAAAAGATCAAATTTAAAGGGAGCAATGGTAAACATTTTAAGCATGTTAAATATGGATATATCTCTGATTGTCTGAAAGTAAGCTACAGAAGGACTTGTTGGCATTGCTGACTAGAAATTTTATAGACAGTATATACAGTATTAGGTTGTAGCCATGTACCCTATTCATAGTAATGTAATTAGTCTGAACTACATCACTGTCCCCAAAGGTATTTTTATTTTTATTTTTTGTATAAGAGAGAGAAGCCATGCCCTGAGAATCACTGGTGCAGCTGAAAGCTACTTAAGAGATAATGATCTTTCATTATCATTTTATTAGAGCATTTACAAACTTACAGATATGCATTAAATATTTTTTTCCAGTGACGTTTTACTGAAGTATATTTTAAATGTGACCACTTCAACATATATAAATCACTTTCACTTTTAATGGTAAATAGACATTGTGAGACGGAAGTAACAAACATTTCAGCTGATCTGCTAACAGAATAATAATGAAAGCATTTCATCCAGGGCCAAAGCGACTAAAATGTGATTTGTTTGATTTTGCTTAATTGCCCAATCCATTTTTAAAATATGTTGTAAGATGCTCTGTTATAGTAGGGTATTGAAATTACGATGCAAAGCACCTTGAGGGAGTTGTTGTAATTTGGTGCTATTTAAGAAAATTGTATTGAACTGAATTTAATATTTCCAGGAAAGAACACAATCCTTGCAAAAGATAATTAGATCCAGGTCATCTAGTCCAGTTTGCTACCATATCAACTTAGAAGTTATTTTTTATTTATTATTTCTTTAAGTGGTTGGCAACGTCACAAGAAATAACTAAATAAATACAAAAATAAAACTTCACTACTGTAGTGAGAGCTTAGGAATATTCATGGGCAGTGCATATTAAGTTAACAATATGTCCAAGTAGGTTAAACATGGTATGTGTTCACCACATATTACCATACTAAAAATTCATATATTAAAATACTTACATTTGCATTAACCTCATTGGGAAGCTCATAAAAATACATTTATTATGCTTACAAGTTATTTCAGTCTACTCCTTGTACTCGTCACTGGCATGCAAAAGATTGTTATTGCTATTATGAATTCGTGTTTCATATACATACAAACAAAGTAACAGGAAACCCAGAGTGTGATGAACGATTGCTGAAATATATATATTTTTTAATATCAAACAGCATAAAAAATAAAGGTTAACTGCAACTACTAATGATGCATTGTGCTGATAAATGGGGCAAAAAGTAAATGAGACAAACAACATTAAGATGAATGATAATGGATCCAGGAGCACTAGGTTTTATGTTTAGAAGTTTGCAAATGCCAATACGACCAATTAATTTGACATTATTAACAACAACAATGTAACTCATCAAAACACTTCCACTTGATCTTCTAAACAAAATAACTTTTCAATTCTGAGCCATTCCAGCAGCAGCAGCAGCAGCACATACACAGCCCTTGAAGTATCAGTTAAACTATTTGAGCTTCTTTAATGATGCAGCAATGGAAGGAAATGTAATTAAACTGGATCTTTACTGTTGGATAATCTGACACAGTTTACACAATTAGGGAGTGAATCAGGCACAGCAAGAGCACCATTGCCCATCCCTCCTAGCCAATCACCCCTGCCCAGACTCCCTACAGACTCATCAATCAGAATTAATCAACTCCACTTAAATATGACCCCCTGTTGTCTTCATGCATGGCAGCTCTACAAAGCCTGAAACAAAAGATGATGATTCATTTATATGAGGAACGTGATAATTCTTAAAATTAATGTATTTATTTTGACATCTGTTTGGCTTAGCTACAAAAATGATGGATTATCTATAGTTTGGGAATGACCAGGCTAAAGGGAAGCAAGTCACAAGTAATTGATGGTGGGTTTTTAGTTTGCAGACACAAAAATGTCCCCTTTAATGAGGAGGATATGCTTCTCATTAACAAACCAGGACAAAGCAAAAACTCAGTTAGACAACGAGTCAACCAGAAGTTTATAAACTTATATTAATCAATAAGAAAGAAAAGGTACGCTGAAGTTACATGTTCAGTGGCAGAAACATGATATTTTAGTTTTATAGGGTAGCAAAAAAAATGTTTGAAACAGAGGATAAGAAACCATTGTTGACCACTGATAAAGAGACAAATTTGCTAAGAGATTTTGTGCTTTTCTAAGTGTCAGGTGAAAAAATGTGCAAAAGTTTGTGGGATACATGAACCACATGATATAACTCCAAATTAAAGAAAGTATACATTATAGGTGCTTTGTCAATACATTCGACAATGACATAAAAATATTTTCTTCTCTAACTCCTCTATAGGAAGTATGTAAGTACGGTT
>NW_005187427.1:3380548-3381878 GCF_000239375.1 Pundamilia nyererei | reverse complement strand
AACATTTAAGAGGACCTGGTGGTGAGTAGCCTCGCAGCAGCATTCTGAACCATTTGTAAGCTATCCGAGGATGATTGGATCTACTTGAATGAAGTATTTGGGTTAAAAGAAAAATCATGAAACTTATGATCTACCTGGACCATTGTTGTCAAGGTAATGGAAAGACTGCAGCCAGCCATTAAAAAAAACGACTCTGACTGTTGCTTGGAGACAGGCCATGAAAATCCAACTTTTTGTTAACACATCCATCTGAAATTGCCCTTTGGTTCATAGGGAATGTTTCACCCCTGAAAGGGTTTTTGAGTTAAACTCAAACATACGGTACAGTGAAATAACAATGCTTTGCTGAACCAGGAGAAAGCTTCACTAATAGAAGAACAATGTAGTAGAAGTACTGTATCTCCTTAGAGGAGACTCCTGTAACATTTTGCTGACATTAGATATTCTTGGGGGAAACGGTAGATGTTTGACGTTTGTCAAATCTTTTTCTTCTCATCTCGACCCACAAAAGTTTTAGCTTGCTGCGATCCTCAGGCCTGCTCTTTGTTCTCTGCCTGTTCTCCTCATAAACACTCTTGATCTCATCATAAATTAACATGGCAACATTAAAAAGAAGAACTAAAGCATATTAAATAAATCAGACAAATGCACAAAGATCAAATAGTGGTTTTGTAAAATATATCCTCATATTGGCATTGTATCGTCTCTACAGCTTAAACTGAGAAGTGGAAAATTTGCTAATCAATACTCCCCAACAGCATGTTTTTTTTTTCCCTTTTAATGTAGAAAACAGCAATCTAAAATATCATCCCTCACACATCTTCATGTACTTTTATGTTGCTTATGTTTTAAGAAATACCTC
Organism: Pundamilia nyererei; assembly: GCF_000239375.1. Lineage (NCBI taxonomy): Eukaryota > Metazoa > Chordata > Actinopteri > Cichliformes > Cichlidae > Pundamilia > Pundamilia nyererei. Next base: position 3,381,016 of record NW_005187427.1, on the reverse strand, counting down.
AATGATTGTTTCTTTCACTCTTGTAATTTGGTATATTTGTTTAGCCAGTCTCTTAGCCAGGCTACTTTAAAGAAGCCATAGGAGGAAACTGAGATCCTGTTACCATTCCTGGCTCCGCACCAACTGCTGAGGTTGTGACAGGCAAATCTCTTTTTTCTCTACGTTTTTCACAAATGAAATAATTAGACTTACAATATGGATGACTAGATTTCATTTTTGTTTCCTAGTTGCTGTTTAGAGCTTCTGTACAGGCTCCATATAACAACTAATGAATTTAAACTTCTGATTAATATGCTATGCAAGACAGACTAACTTTTGATTTAGTAGCATAAAGTAAAAGCTGCAGAGTTTTTGCCATGAATGAGCAATGCTTGTGTGGATCACATAGTGGGAGAGTCGCTACGCAACATTCAAAAAGTCAACATCATGTAAGGTTTAAAACACACAACAGCAGGCAGAAAAGACAAA
>NW_005187427.1:3378528-3380168 GCF_000239375.1 Pundamilia nyererei | reverse complement strand
CTTGCTTACTTGCCACAAGTGCACTGTGCCACCTACCAATAGAAAGGAAAAAATAATGTGCATATTTCCACGAGAGAAATCCCACGTCAATTCTAATAAGCTTGAAAATCAATATTCAATATATCCCCCACACTTATTAGTGTTGCTATTATTAGTGAGGATTTATTTGAGTTTCTTTCTAGTTTTCCGTTTCTTCTGTAATTCCTGATTTATAAGTCTGTTCTTATATTCTGTGTCAATATGTCATGTGTTTCTTGCCTGAGTGTTTAATGTTGTCAAGCTTGTTTGTCATGTCTACGTCTCTCAATGTTTCCTGTTTTATTTTGAAGAGTCTGGTGTCTCCTTCCGTGTCTGCAATTGGGTCCACTATTCTCACTCCCACGCAGTAGGTTTCCACACACTGTGACAGCTTTCTAGCAATTTCTTTAAGAAGTCCTCAGGAATAGTTTTCTGGAATTTTTGAGGGATGTCCCAAAACCCATGTGTGAATGTTTTATACAGGATATATATAACATTCATTCTGAAGAATAAAAAAAAACATTGACATCCAGGCTTTGGGGAGGCCAATACATGAAATTCCATTAATTTTGTCAGAGCTTCTACTGTGTTTGACAGAGGGCTGCAGACACTAACTGTTCGAGCTCTCTTCTAACCTTCTCTGTACATCTTAATGACAATTTTAACCACATTTACATTAATCACTTTATAAAACCTGTTGCTACTGATTTGCATTCCAGTTCTTGAGTAATTCAGCAGCCTTAGCTCCCCGCTTCCCTTCAATAAGAACAGGTTCTTAACAGCCGCCCTTCCACTGAGACCACTTGTGATAGGCTTCAGTGAACACTAAACGGATCAACTAAAGGGCCATGTGGGGATTTTGCAAATTACTTTCATATTATCTGCCTAGTTAGCAAGATGACCTATTATGGTGCTTTGCTAAACAAAGCTAAAAGTGTTGCTCTCATATTAAATTAGTTTAGTGAACCTGATAGTTTAAGTACTCTTGAATTCATAGTAAAATTCACTGATAAATTTTCATTAAGGTTTTCAGTTTCATTTGCATCTAAAAGACAATTAGGCTGTTGTGAGCATGTTATTAATTTATTAATTTATTAATTTATAACAATTGCCATACAGTTAACAATTGCCACAAGAAATTATGATGGCATCTCTGTTCATTTTCACACAGAGAAAACAAAGGAACCATGGCTTTGGGAAAGCTGCCTTACAGTGCTGAAAGCTCACAAATATAGGTCATTCCCTCTGCAGAAAATATAGGTCTCTGAGATAATAAATCATCAAGCAAAAAAAGTGCTCTGACAGCAATGGCGAGAACATATTTGTCTGTGCATCTAAGCGCAAAATGTACAGGATGTCCTAGGTTACCTTGTTTTTTGTGTGGCCACATTCAGTGTTCCTTCTGAAAACTTACGATCTCCTGGGAGTCTTTGTAAAAAATAATGTGAATAACATTTATTAAAGCCACCTACTGAGGGCTGTGGTAGAGGAAAAAATGAATAAAAATCATAATTAAAGTACTCTTAGACAGTACCTAGAACTCTCACTCGGACCCCTGAGTTTAGGATAGAGTTTAATATGTGTACAAAGGTAACAGACTCTTCAGTCTATTTTATTTATTC
>NW_005187427.1:3372187-3376762 GCF_000239375.1 Pundamilia nyererei | reverse complement strand
TAACTGCATGTCTGTGGACTGTGGGAGGAAGCCGGAGTACCTGGAGAGAACTCACAGAAACACAGGGAGAACATGCAAACTCCACACAGAACTCACTTTTCACACTGTCAGCACACTATAGTCCATGGTTAATTAATTCAACAAACGAGCTAAGCAACGATAACAAAGATGTGCGGTATTTATACCAGATCATTGATCAGCCACATATGGTAGTGGCAGTCTTTTGGTGGTAGCTGTTCTTCACAAACCCAGTCATTAAGCCACGCCAATGGATAAAGTAAAGTAGTGTGCAAGTCTCGAGTCACTGCTCACTTCTTTGTAGTTTGCTAGGAAAATGGGAACTAATTAGAGCAATTTACTGAAATATCTGCAAACATAAATGTAAATATAGTATAAAAAGCAAAATTAGAATTTATACAAGTCTAAGCTTGAAAGTCAATATTTGGTAGAACCATCTTTGTTTAACAACAAAGCCTGATTTCTTTTATAAGCCTCAGTCACATTAGAGTCAAAATAAGACAACCTCCACACCATGACGCAAAAAAATGTGATTGGAGATTGTTTGCATTGCGTTTTGTGTTACCTGGAATTATCTGCAAATAGTTGCACCCAGAAGTTCATTGAGCAACACCTCCAATCTCTGGATTACAATTTTTGGTCATAAATTGATTGCAACAGTTTTCTGTTTGGAAGTAACCTGTCTCAGTCTAACACAGACTGACTGCAAGTGTAGAGTGGTTTCCAGCATGCTGCAAAGTCAGACTGTGCTAATGAGGGCAACTTCTTTGCGCTATCAAATAATAAAGTAACACAAACATGCATTACTACAGTTTGTGGCAGACAATTTACTGTAAATTGTATTAAATTAAACACAAAAATTGCCTTGTTTTGAGCCCAATTTGTGTTCAATGGTTTCTGCCAGAGTTTATTTTTTTGAATGAAGTGTCTAATTGGGACTGGTGCATGCCTCGAATCTTTGAGTGCACTATATGCTGTCTCCTCTGCACTCCGTCTTTATGCTGAGTGTGCTCTGTAATAGTACTGGCATTATATTGAAATAAAGCAGAAATGAACTTAGCTGAGCTTCAAAGGACAGAGAAGAATCGCAATCCAAGATGCATCTTGGTTTTCTTTTTACAGTGAGCAGCGTAGGTTCCAGTACTTCAGGATTTTAGTCACATTTCTACACAGAGATTAGTGCACAATGAAAACACCTCTGCATGTCTTTCTCTTCATTTTTTTTTCTTTCCATAATAGGCACCATTATAACATATGCCTGTCAAAATGCACCAATTACTGGAACTGTGTTAGTATTAATTATAAGTGTTAAAATATGTTCAAGTTAGTCAAATTAAGAGATGCAATATTCACAGTCTCATGCTTTCCTCTTTAGATACTGCAAGTAAAGTAGCAATCTAGCTCTGTCACTTTCCTTAAATATTTAATAAGAAATCATTTCAAGATGCATCTCCACAAAATGCTGTTAAAGAAATAATTAATAAGTATTGCACTACAAATCTGCTTTAACAATGATTTTCTGCCCTTTTTTTTATAAATCCTCATACTGGGAACACTGGATCCTACTTCTTTTTTACTGAGATCAACAGGAGTGTTTCAGAGTTTGAGAGTTATTAAATATGTGAAAATTATTTGGTTTTACAAGGTGTTTTATAGCATCATAGACCAAATTTGCAAGTTATAACTGTGAATGATGCAGTGAGTAACATTCAGGTTAGGATTGATCTTTTCACTAAGGAGTGAGGTTGCTCCTCTCCATAAACCCATCACAGCAGCCAGACTGACAGTTGCAAAGCCAACACACCCCCACCCCATGCATATAACATTTCATCAGAGAAATGTAGCAAGGCCTTCCTAACTGCAAAATTTGAGACAGCTGCCCTGATGCATCACTCCAGTTCAGTTTCACGCACTTCAGAAAAACCCAGAGCAATGTGTATATTTAGTTACAACAGCTTCATGAACACAGGTCAAGATCTGATTTCAGGTTTATATGGAAGGACATCCTGTATCTTTAAAAATAAAGAAATGATGAGTGCCTCAGGACGACTCCACAGCACTGTATATGTAAAGGTGTTCATTGTGTTTTTTCTACCTCTTGTGTGTGCTTTATCCTTCCAAGTACAGTTCTAATAAAATGGTGATTTCATTTGGTAGCATCCTATCTCCCCAGTTCACAATCAGACTGACTGACTGGGACTTGTATTCATGACAGCTGGCTATACTGTATATCCCTGCAATGAGAGTTAAGATATGTAAAGCCACATCAGTTAGCTCAGAGTGAGACAGACTTCATCTTTAATTCAACTAGAAGGCACTTCATCACAGATGAATATGAGATCTTGAGATTCTTACAGAGCACTCGGCAGGAGGCCGTCTAGCAGCCCTGAGCCCTCTGGTAAAGGGTGTAATGTAAGTAGTGGCAGTGAGTGCCACTACAGTGAGCAAAATGACAAATAATGCCAGTTTATGATTGAAAGGACGCTAAACAGTAAGTCAGATACATGCAATGAAAAGGGGTAGGAGAGAAGTGAGAGCTTGGACCAGAATGAATGGAAAAACGTAGCCCAGTTTTGTTGCTGAATTTCAAAATCCCCAACTGTGAAGTGAAAAAAAACCCACTGATATCTTGTTAGCTAGATTGTGAGATGCCTCAGCTAAGATGAAAAAAGTAGAGTCTTTTCCAGCTGGCAAACTTGGCAGTTGGATAAGACTAGGAACTGTAAAAAGTTGCCTCTCATCAAAATTGTGAAACCTGCAGAAACAGATTGTAAAAGCAACACTGATATTTTTTCAGTGATTCTTGTAGATTCTAATTCTTATGAAGTGAATAGCGAAACAGTTCATTTTGGCATTCTCAGAAATTCAAGTCCACCTTCTTTTAGTATTTGTCTTCACAAACTCCTGACGGCCTGCAGGAGATATCGAGTGAAATGGACAACTACACACCAGTCGTGCCCGTCTACAGTTTGGTGTTTCACAGATAACATGCAGTGGAGTTTTTAAAGCTTTATCACTGAAAACAGCAGCTTGCTTCAAACATGAACAACACTGATGAGAGCAGTGAGAGTAAACTTGACAGGGTAAGATAGGACCGTGAAATACAAACGACAAGCTGGATGAATGAAGATGAATGCAGTTGATAAGAATTGTGCGGCTGGTGATTCTCCAAGGGAGCCCTTTCACATTGCTGTAGCCATTTATGTGATTATGTTTCTTCATATAAAAATATTCACAGCAATAAATTTAGACGGTAAAATTTAATGTTTAAAAGTGATTTTACCTGTTTAGCCAAGAAACCAAAACAAACGTTTTGGCTGAAAATAAAGTAAAAGCTATTGAATTACAATAACAGATAGTTCTTGCTGCACAAGTTCTACAGATTTAATTTTTTGATACTCATATTTTTTTGGAAGTCTGAAATGATTGTGTGCCTGTCCTTACTTCTCAGGTACACAGCGGCAGGCATCTGTCATGCTGACTATTGCAAAACTGAAAGCAGAGAGAAACTGGACAGAAACTGATATCAACAAAAATGACAGTGCAAAGTCAAAGCTGCTGAAAAATTGTGTTGATCAGGCCCAAGAGTTATCACTATTTACTCACACATACTTTACACAAAAGTTACACATAGATATACCTGAGAAATGTAATGCAATCCAAGACAATAGTTTATTTATATACTTAGTGATTAAGATTACAGTCTGAACTTGGGGTGAATTTGATTTCTTTGGGATGATTAACAACAGTTAAAAAAAAGCTGTGAAAGTTTTCCACTTGTGAATCATTTCTCACTGAGGATTGACTTGAAATTGCTTGGAAATGTCAATACAACCTTTCTCAAAATGACAGGGTGATGACGATGTCTTTGCTCAATGGAATTCTATTAAATCACCCCTTAATGCTCAAAAAATGTCTGCTTTTATAGGGGTGCCCGCACAGGTGGACCTGATAAGGTCCAGAGTATTTTATTATGTTTTGGCAAAAACCTTAGAGTAGAAAGAGGGTGTGCTGTCTTTTTCATCATGACTGTACATTAACATAGATGAGAAAGAAAAACTAATCTATGACAAAACTGTTGTGTTGGACTGCATTAGATTCTACTGGTGTAACAAAATGACCAGTCGATGTAACTTTAAAACAGTATACAACACAAAACACTTGCTCTTATACCCAACAAAATAAAGGGTTTATTGGAGTTAAGAGTGCAAATAGCTTGAAAGACCATATTAGCATAAGACAATATGATAATGACAAGAAGAAAAAGTGCATGAGCTCACATGCATAGAAGACTCAAACTGAGGGTACAACCTAGAGGAACATATAAGAAATTTTTCATGAATAAAACATAGTTTCTTAACACTAGAACAAAACAATGCTGCAGAGGTTACTGAGGGAACTTACCTCTCTAAGGTTTCCATGGCTCCCAAAGTTTGTTTTCTTTTGAAGGAACTGATGGTATATTCTCAGTAATAACGGAAAAAGTCACTCTGATAAATTTTTATGCTTGTTTTATATCTATATATATCTATATATATCTATATATATCTATATATA
>NW_005187427.1:3356267-3372167 GCF_000239375.1 Pundamilia nyererei | reverse complement strand
AGAGAGAGAGAGAGAGAGAGAGAGAGAGAGAGAGAGAGAGAGAGAGAGAGAGAGATTTATTCAAATGCTTAGAAATTTCCACACTGCGATGACCCTAAGTCTTTATGTTGCATCAATGGTTCTGCAATGCAACACCAATGCTGCTCACCAGCCCCAGGCTAACATTTTGTTTGGGCAACATGACAAGATGCATGGCTTGATCCATTTCTTGATGAGATAAAGCACTTCACAGCTAAAGGAGGGTGAGTCATAAAGCAGATGTGAAGGAAAGTCAAGGGGAAGGTGTGCTGTATGAATGCAAAGAGAAGAAGAGAGTTAAAAGGGGAATAAAGTAGAATCAAGGTTCAGCTGGTTTTAAAGCATGAAACATGGGCAGGAAGAGACACATTACAATGTAGGATATAAATGTGATGGCTTGTTTGATGATGGATGATTGTGTCTAAAAAGAACAGTTTTGCAAGCTGGGCACGAATCCATCTCAATCCAATGAGAGATAACATGTTTCTTTTCTGTTTTTTCCGTTTAAATTTGTATTTCTAAATTTGAAGCACACATTTAAAACTCAACAGGCAACCTACAAACAAGAAACATAACAACAAAAAAGAAAAAGAAAACCACAGACAAATTTAATGAAGAAGACAAGCAGAAGGCTCTGTATGAGACACTACACAACAAAAGACTTCAAATCCGCTATCACAGCCAAACATTGACTGATAGAATGACCCTATCTGTCACTGCTTGAGGCGACCTGTCAGCTGTGATGATCAATAATATTGAAAGCAAGGTCATAGTGATTCCTTAAAGTAAGGCCAGTGTCACTCTTTGATCCTCTGAGAATTTATTTTTGAATGTAACAACATTTACAGCATTGAAATGAAGCAATGAAACCGCCACGCTTCTGTTTTTTTTGTTGATCAAGGGAGTAGAAGAGTCAAGCAGATGCTATATAGGTGATCACATTCCCCAGTTTCTTCGTGCTGAAACAGAGGCACATGAGGAATGACGGAAGTAACTGTCAAAAAAGCCTCTGAAATTTCAAGCAGAGACCCGGGTAAAGATAGAGTTCAAGCATACTCAGAAACGTCAGACCAGAAAGACCATTAAAGGTTTCTTGGAGATAACATGCAAGAAAAACACCTCAAGGTCCACCATCTGGAGGAAATGCCATCTGCCTACAAATGTGAAGTATTGAAAGTTCAGGTAGTCTGCAACATTTAGTAGATAACATCATTTCCTGGAGAAACCTGTTTGATGCTCTAGTAATGTGTGTGTTTGGCACAGAGAGATAACACCGGTGATGTTGCTGGGTAAGAGTGAATTTATTAACCACCATCTGTTGTCCAATCCCTGTACACCAAAATGAACAAAAATACTACAGCAAATCTCTGTTGTGTATTTTATTTGCAACAGAATTTATGGACTTAATGGCAGCAACAGATCTCAGGAAAATTGGTCAGGGTCAACAAAAATCTGGAAATGTAAGTGGTGCTAAAGAGAAAGCTGTAGAAACATTTTGCAATTAATTGGGTTAATTAGTCATTAACATAAAGCATCTAAAATGAGCATCTCAGACATGCAGAAGCATCTACAAAATGTGTGAACAATGTTCTGTGAAAAGAATGTTTTGTGAGAACTTTGAATATATCATTATCAACAGTATATAATATCACTGAAAGATTCAAAAATTCTGGAGAAATCTCTGTGCGCAAGGGACAAGTGTGGAAATTTATACTGGATGCCTTTGACATTTTGGACAATGAATTCAAAGCTGATATAATTCTGCCATGGGAATCACTGAACGAGTTCAGGAAATATCATTGTCTCTGAACACAGTTTTTTATGCCATGCACACATAAAGAGCTGTCGTGCCAAGAAGAAACTATATGTGAACATGATCCACAAACACCGCAGTCTTATCTCTGCCAAAGCTTATTTAAAATAGACTGTGACAAAGTATAAAACGTTTCTGTGGTGAGATGGATCGTTTTCGCTAGACTAAAGAAAAGTGGGAACATTTAGCTTGTTAACAGCCCTTAGTTCAAAAGTTGCATTTATGGTGCAATATGGTGGTGGCAAAATATTCCCCCATCCAGATATCATCTTTTGCAGGGATGTTCTTGCATATTTATCAAAACAATACTAAACCACATACAGTGGGGCAAAAAAGTATTTAGTCAGCCACCGATTGTGCAAGTTCCCCCACCTAAATTGATGACAGAGGTCAGTAATTTGCACCAGAGGTACACTTCAACTGTGAGAGACAGAATGTGAAAAAAAATTCCTTGATTCCCCTTGTTGGGTTTGTAAAGAATTTATTCGTAAATCAGGGTGGAAAATAAGTATTTGGTCAATAACAAAAATACAACTCAATACTTTGTAACATAACCTTTGTTGGCAATAACAGAGGTCAAACGTTTACTATAGGTCTTTACCAGGTTTGCACACACAGTAGCTGGTATTTTGGCCCATTCCTCCATGCAGATCTTCTCGAGAGCAGTGATGTTTTGGGGCTGTCGCCGAGCAACACGGACTTTCAACTCCCGCCACAGATTTTCTATGGGGTTCAGATGGGCCTGGACATGCACTGGCTTCAGCAGCGGAACACGTCTGGCACTGCGGGATTTGATTCCCTGCCGTTGTAGTGTGTTACTGATGGTGACCTTTGTTACTTTGGTCCCAGCTCTCTGCAGGTCATTCACCAGGTCCCCCCGTGTGGTTCTGGGATCTTTGCTCACCGTTCTCATGATCATTTTGACCCCACGGGATGAGATCTTGCGTGGAGCCCCAGATCGAGGGAGATTATCAGTGGTCTTGTATGTCTTCCATTTTCTGATGATTGCTCCCACAGTTGATTTTTTCACACCAAGCTGCTTGCCTATTGTAGATTCACTCTTCCCAGTCTGCTGCAGGTCTACAATACTTTTCCTGATGTCCTTCGAAAGCTCTTTGGTCTTGGCCATGGCGGAGTTTGGAGTCTGACTGTTTGAGGCTGTGGACAGGTGTCTTTTATACAGATGATGAGTTCAAACAGGTGCCATTCATACAGGTAACGAGTGGGGGACAGAAAAGCCTTTTACAGAAGACGTTACAGGTCTGTGAGAGCCAGAGATTTTCCTTGTTTGAGGTGACCAAATACTTATTTTCCACCCTGATTTACGAATAAATTCTTTACAAATCCTACCATGTGAATTCATGAATTTTTTTTTTCACATTCTGTCTCTCACAGTTGAAGTGTACCTCTGGTGCAAATTACTGACCTCTGTCATCATTTTAAGTGGGGGAACTTGCACAATCGGTGGCTGACTAAATACTTTTTTGCCCCACTGTACTGCAACTATTACAGCAGCACGGCTTCATAAGTAGAAAAGTCCAGGTGCTCAACTGACCTGCCTTCAGTCCAGACCTTTGACCAACTGAAAACATTTGGAGCCATCAAATTCTAAATGACTATATTTTTACTTAAAATGGTACATTTACTCACTTTAAACATTTCATATTGTAAATAAAATGTGTGTTTGTGAGATTTGCAAATCAGTGCATTCATTGCATTGGTATTACCCTTTTGCACTTCATCCCAACAGATTTAACTCATCAAATTACTCTGACTCTTATGATATAGTATGAGAAATTACCCACAAAGCCTGTTATACCAATTTTCCACATATGCTGTAAAACTGTCAAAGAGCAACAAAACACTTTTATGTGAAAATTACAGTTAATGAGTTAAAGCTAAAAGTTAAACTTTTAATTATGACAACAACTTTCTATTTCATAAACATCAACTACAGACCAAAATCAAACTGGATTAACCCTGATTACCTCCATAGATGCATGCAGTGCACTGTATGTGTGCACCTTTAGACGCCAAAAGCAGTCCAGCAATGAATATTGGAGAAATTCTGAAACAACTCCAGAAGTGCATCAAAATTATATGAGCATGAGAGTGCCAAGGGGAAAGGGGCAAATTGAATGGCATGTTTCTAATCCTCTGGGTGCCCTCCCTTGACAAAAGGTGTTACTTTTGCAAATAAAATGATTTCACTATTAATGCGAGGTGATTCATTTTGCAAATTGAAATTCAGAAGTAATCATTTAAAGCAGGGAACAGAGTAATTCACTCATGAAGGCATGTTAAATATTTAAATTTTGACATTTTGATACATCTTTAATGGAAATAACATAACATCCAATATGACAGATTGATGATTTTAGACCTTTCAGCCATTTGTTTAACCTCTACCAAATTTACCAGCAAATCTGGATGGAAATGCTCTTTCTTTTAAGTTGTGAACCTAAATGAGCATTGCTGCAGTTACATAACCATTCTGTAGTGTTGTGCATGCATGCTCATTGCATTTTGCTGCCTGCAGTCAATCATTAACCTTAACTGTATTTCCACTGTGACCCCACCGTGCCCCTCAATCCCTCTCAGAATAGGTTAAATATCAATACAAAGGCTGATATGGGAGTTGCCAATGTGTCAGAAAAGCTAAGGTTCACCTTTTTATATTCTCTCTCTTCCTTTTTAAAATATCTTACAAATGTGTTATATCCAATCATTTCTGTGTGCACTGCAGCATAAGCTGATGGGTTTAGCTCTCAGAAATGTACCACTCTGCTGCAGCCTCTCACTGGGCACACTTCAGAAGGAAAATGGTTAAGCCTTCAAATACTATGTTAAATCTTCTTTTCAAGTATAATAAAGCATGTCTCTATATGTTCTATCAAATCAAGCGAGTACAAAGCTTGTTTTGCGTTTCAGTTTTCTACCAAATTTGTATCTCTTTATCTTTATCTCCACTTGAGGTTGTGCAAAGGCAAGGCACTTAAACAATGCATTACAACCACATTTAAAGAATATTTGGAGCTTCTTCTTTTCAGAAGGAGATTTAGCTTGGTGATTAGACGTTAAACCATTTATCTATGCACTTATATTTAATATCTTCACATTTAGAGCTCTGCTTCACTTTAAAGGGATTTTCAGATAATAAAAGGGTTTTCAAGTTTTCTGCAAATAAACCGAATTTCTTTTTTAAATCTACACACAAAAACTCACAATGACAAAGCAAAAGCAGGAAATGTTTTATAAAGTGATTACAAATTTCTTTAACGTCAGAAGGTCTGAGAAATGCTGAATTAAAAAAAAAAAGTAAAACAAGCCATGAAAACAGATTTAGAAAGAACTTTAGAAAGAGTTTCAAAACAAGTCATCATCAGCAGAGCATGGTAGTGTCTATTAGTCTCAAATGGCAAAAGGTCTCAACCACTAACTCTCTGTTTAGATCTGTCTACCCAGACTAAGAGTAATCGGGTCCTCAGTCAGAAAGGTAACAAAAAAGAAAATGAATGAGATCCACAGTTTGTTGGTAGTATGGACAGAACTGACTAAGCCATCCTGGAGGCTGCTTTCATTGCCCAGACAAAAGCCATTCCTCACTGAGCATGTCTCCATAACACCAGGAGAAGCAAAACCCTTTAAAAAAAAAATACAAAATAATGATCATTTTCAGTTGTGATGGTAACTGACAGGAGGGTTTGGGGCAGCTCCTTTTAATCTCACCTGTGTTTTCCATCCCAACTCGCTCTCTCACAGCAGCTTCTTATCTTCAATAACTGTTTCTTCCTGATTGCCTCTTGTTGCATCCACTCCCACAATAGCTCTAATTTACTTACTAACCTGATTCTGTCCAGGAGTTTCTTTTTAGTGTGGGATCTCTCGTATTAATGGAAAGCAATTTACTTTTTCCATGCTACTTTGTTATTGGTCCAAAATAAATGCTCCACCACAGGATATCCAATCAATTAACAACCTGAACAGAATGTGCAGGTCTATGATAGGCTCCTAATGTCATGATCAATTCTCCAAAAAATATGAATCAGAAAATCAGAAGTAATAAATTGGAAAAGAAATTTTGAAGCTATCAATTTTAACTCTAAGTGACATCACATGTGGGCAAAATTACACTGAGTTTTTTTTCCCTTCCTACTGATTTAGTTTCCCTTTTCCTAACTGTTAAGGGAACCGTTAAATGACTGATTCGGTTCATCGTTGCAGCCATCTGGGCTGAATCTACATCGGGATTACGTTAGAGTGAGGTCACCCAGCATGCTACCTAACTCTACTCACCTGGATCTAGGTACTGCATCATCCTCGGTTGGGCTTACAGGTTTCTAGTAACACATTATGCAGTAGCTGTCGTAGCTTTTTTTTTTAAGAAATCTTGCATACGTCTCACTTAATTTGTTTACTGAACACAGAGATAAGTGCCTAACTATAAATCAATCCATCCATTATCTATAAGTAAGGAATAATATGTTGTGGTTTAGTTTTCCACATGTTACTGATGGCTTTTAAGTCCCCAGCAGTTTAGACTTCTTCTTCTCCTTAAGAAGGAATGATAACAACTGTTAATTACAAATGTATAATCTTTTGCTTTATATTTGCTCCTAAGGCTAAAAGCTGACAAACCAAGTTACAGCCAAGCGAGCTGAAATTAAACTATTGATTATCAAACCTATTCTCCACAGGCACAAAGATAAACAGGGTAGGCCCTCACAGGAGGCCACACTTTAATTAGTTTTAAAAACTAAACAAAATTATTAAAGCGTTTTATTTTTGAAGGTGCAGTCTATTTGAGTGCACGCTGTTACAAGTGTATTTTAACTATCAGCGAAGATGCAATACAAAAAAAAAAGTGTATTTTTCATCTTGTTGTAGTCGGCTCAGCAGTATGTTACCGTATATCTGCGCCTGCAAGGGTTTCCACCCACATTGAAGTTAACAAATGAGGCAGGGGTGAGAGTGGAGGAAGAGGACATGTCAACTGTCAAGTGGCTGTCAGGTTATGTAAAGGCAGGGCGAAGGCAGGAGCAGCGAGGACACCACGCTCAGTGAGCTGGAAAAAAATATGCGTCACAATCAATCTGCATTGATCCTCTGCAGTGGCATGATCTTCCAATATCCACTGAGTGTCAGAGGTACATGACCACTCACACCCGTGCATCTCTTCAAAGTCAAAAAATTAGGAAAAAAAGGAGAGAGAAGTCACTGAACACCTATGAAAAAAAAAACATGTTTATTTTACAAGAAGGGCACGTTTTCTGTACAAACTGTAAACTAAATACTGTAATTATTCAGAGGGTTATAATCTTTGACATCACTTTCATGAATGAACACCAGAACCATGTAAATAAATAAATATATAAATAGCCAGTGACTGTTGCATCCTACTGTAAATTATATTCCCACACTGGAAAAAACGTTCAGCATGTAAGCTCGCTACACACATTAAGGATTTTTTTTTTCAAGATAAAAAGCACTTGTGTTCATCACGACTACATTTTGAACATCATTGTACAATACTCAATCCCTGCAAGCCCCTATCCAAAATACTGCCACTGAATTATTTTTTTACATCAAGCTCTGTCACTGAATCAAGGCTGAGGTAGGGACTCCATCATTACTCTAGACAGTTAAATAAGCTGAGACATCATTGTTGAAATGGCTCCACATTCCCAGGGCTGGGGAGTGTTGTTCAGCCCTGCGTCTGTTGCATCGCTTGGCCAGTCATTGGAGGAGATGGAGGAGGAGCGGGACGAGGATGAGGGATTGTGTACTGTCAGATTTGCTTAAGTTGTCATACATCATGTAACTACACTGATTGAGAGACCGTGTACTGTCAACTAAAGCTCCCCAAAGCAACTTGTAAGGCAGCCTAGAGGAAATGCTCCAGATCAAACAAAACATTTTGCTTGTGGGACTCTTGCCTGACATCGCCCTTCTCCAAAATCAAAGCAGTGGCAGCTGAAAAGATGAGTCACTGAGTTTACAAGGTGAAGGCTCAGGGGGCGGTTTACATGGAGCCATCATCTGAACTCTCAGCTGGAGGTATGTTTTCTATAAATGTCTACATACAGCATATACAAAAACATCTGGTAAAATGTGCGAATCCAATCATGTGGCATGAAATGGCAGATTAATCCCAGTCCCATTCAAGAGTACCCGCACCCACCCTGAATTTCAGCTTATAAAACACTGTTTAGATCACAGCTTACTCTACAGTACAACCACATTCAGCCAGAAATAAGAATTTTGGCAAAAAAAATAAAATATTAATAATAATAATAATAATAAAGTCAGCAGGTGGGAGTTTAATTCAGCGCTTCGACTTAGATTAGAGGCAGGAAACAGTATCTGCACTCTATTTAATAATAAATTCAATCAGTGTTAACATGAGGGGTTGACTCACGAAGTTGACAGAGCCAGCCGAGAGAAAAGAGAAAGAGATGGAGAAAAAAAAGGTGAGTGTGTAAAGGGGAAGGAGTGGGAGGGGCAATCTTCCCCAAGGCAGTTTCCTTCCATGTCCAATCCTGACAGATTATATGCACTTCATGTTTTATTGCATGTTTGAGTTGGCTTCTGTTTGACTAAGAGTGAATTTAGAGGAGCTGCTGCAAAGTGCTAAGCTGATATGGCTAATAATCTACAAAAGGCAAGAGCTGAGTATAATTGGGGCGAGTTACAGCACATTGTGGCACTTGAAATAGCTTGAGCACTTGTAAAATTGAGTTAATTCATTCTGAAAGATACCTAATCTAAACTGCTCTTAATGAAAAGAAAAATCTCATTTTTTTAATAGATGGACACGTGGGAGGTGACAGGGAAGCAGAGAGGACAATGTGTTGCTTTTGTGTCACAAGCCAAGCCACATATTGAACTAAAAGCTTTCCCCCTTTGTTGCCATCTAGATACTATTGGATTTTCCAGAGCAGGAAAATCAAATGCTTCGTTCAAGACCTACTGCTTTCTATTGGATCGGTTCTTCCCTTCCCTGATGTGCGACAGTTTCATGCCTTCATGGACACAAACTGCATGCGATGGACACTCAAAGTGCAAAGTGCCTGAAAGCGTGCTGCTGAGCACTATTTCCCAAGGAATGCAGAGCAGAAAAAGACTATATCTATATTTGGCTCTGACAGTCATGTTTGCCTAAATACTAGATTTGTTTTAAATACTACATGAAACTGAAATATGTTTCTAGTGTATAGGCAGTGATCCCTATAAATAGATATCTGCATAACTTCCTAAACTCAGCTTATTCCTTTATGCCCTCTGTAGTGGACACACAAATCTCAAAAAGTTAGACTAAAAAGGCGTTTTTTTCCCTTCAGTTCTCAGGAAGATATGAATCTGCAGATATCTATTTATGTTAGACCCTAACAGATATCTATACAGAAAAGGCTACGTGAACCTTTCTGGTTTCTTGTTTGTCGTCCTGCTCTGTAGCACTTTTGACCAAACACGTGTGAACAGCTTGCAGTTGCATGTAGGTGCACGCTCCACATGAAGAGCTGTCATCTTTTGATGATTTAGTTTTATATTAGCTTCTTAAAATGAAACTGTATTGGCAAATGCAAGGCCACTAAAAAAAAAAAAAAAAAAAAAAAAAAATCACCTGTTGTCTGTCTCCTAGGTTAAGGTAGCAGAGTAGTCGATTGGTTCTGTGTCAGTCAAGCCAATGAATAGACTTTAATCCTTCTCTCCCTATAGTTTCCCTATAGTTTCAGTTGTATGCTTGGAATACATAATTTCTTATGTTAGATTATAATATTATTTTATGCCATGTTATACCCCTAACTAAAGATTGTGAATTATTATGTAGTTTTAGTTTGCATTATTCTCCTGAATTAGAAGAACCTGATAACTATTGCATTCGTTAAACTGATTTGCATTACATTAGACTGCAGATTTATTGTGGATGAATGATATTGTTTTATGATGTTATAAGAAATACTGTTTGCAGAAAGTCATCACCTTATTTGTCTGATTAGAAGAGAACAGAATATACTGGAGTTTTCTGCCCCAACTCAGCAGGAGCAGATAAACAGGGAGGCAAGGTCGTAGCTTAGGCGCCGTGTGAGACAAAAGCATGTGAATGTTTAGGCTTTTATGATAAGGTGGGAGAACCAGAGGCTATAAGAGTTTGAGCAATGCTCCACCATTTTGAGATCTGAGGCTGTCTGCATACGGTGTCCATCTCCCATGCGTGTGTTCATTAAAATCATCGTTTGACTTAACCCGGCCTGACCAGTGTTGTTATTGTGGTTTTTTCTCTTGTCTCCATCCCCAATATTTGAACCTTAACACTTACTTTTTGTTTGCTTAGTTTTGCTACTACACTCTTAAGTGATCGTTGGCATTGGCATGCACTGGTATAATCAATACTATCTTTTAATGTAGCTAAGGCTAACTAAGATATTAGCAAAGTTCAGACTGATTTAGTGCTAAATTGGACCTTATGGAGTCAGTCTAACTGGTGCAAAAAGCAGAGCTGTTCAAAAACATGACAACGGGAAATGGATGGCAGCACATCAGAAGCACTCACTAATGAAAACTGTCTTATAAGATTTCTTACTTCCACAGTCCTACATAAATTATAATTAATGTTTAGTTTTCAAATTTAACTGCGTTCAGACTTGACTCTGCACAGAGAGATACTGTCAAGCTGCAGAACGAGCAGTTTACAAAATCATATATCTGCAAGCTTAGAAAAGGTCAGTAAAAGTCACTTGCATTACGGCTGAGTCGACTTAGTAGCTGCTGCTCTACCCTCTCTGTCCAAGTGCAGTTTTTAGTTTTACACATTTACAATCTTTTTTTAATTATGGGCTGACGGCATTTGCCAAGAATAGAATCACAAGCACCACTTTAAATGGATGGTGGTGGCGGGGGGAGGGGGTTAAAACGGAGGGCTGCCAAAAACAATGGTGCAGACAAAATGAAATTAAAAAGAAGATACGGTGCAGGTGTGAAGGACTAAACTAACAGGGAGAAGAGTGGAGGAAGGAGAGAGGCGCTTGGCATTACTCAAGACATAAGGGCAGCGTGAAAGGGGGAAGGGGATGAGAAGAAACTCCAAAGAGGTTTCACTGAAGAATGGATGACGGGAGGCAAAGCCAATGAAAACAGGGAGTAAGGAGTAGAAATGGAAGAAACTTCAGGTCAGTCCCAGCTGGCTGAAGAAAGATCAGCATACAAAGAAAAGAAAAGGCAGGAACTTTCCTCGTCTCTTTCTCTCTCAAGTACACCTCATTTGGATAACAGTGGGTGATGCAGAGGTGGGAGGATGAGTTAAGAATAAAAATTTTTGACAATTTGGCTTACAGCATCAAACTCTGTTGTTGGTTTTAGTTGTAATCAGAACAGTGTTGCTTTGGTATCAGTATTTTTTGTTCTTACTTCAAATAAACTGCCACTGGAATTTAGCGATTTTGCTTCCGCTGTCATTAGAAATGTGCTAAAGGAAAAAAAACTGCAATAGCTGACTAACAATACTGTAGCAAAACCAATTTACCCACTTTGTTTGCTTTTTCATGAAACACATACAAAGCACCTACCTACAAGATATTTTACTAATACTATATTTTCTCCCACTGTATATACTGTGTTTGAATCCCTCCAGAATAGTGTCATCACTGTACAGTATACACATGCAGATGTATACATTTTTGCAAAAACTAAAAAAAAATGTATACATGTGCCCATAGGTAGTATTCTGCTGTTAATATTCACATTATCAACATTTATCATCAAATGTGTCAATGTCATCAATAAATGCTGAATATATTTTGCAGATAGTTATATCCAGGATAAAGTGCCTGTACTTTAAAACATTCTGTAGGTTTTTCATGTAGGTTTTTTTGACAGTCTTAAGGACTTGTATAACACACTCACTGGTTTCTTGTTCCTATAGACATGTGTCTCTGCCGTTTGTTTTTGCTGTCCTCCTGTGTAATCGTTTCTTGCCTTTGTGCATACGTGCATGCCTCACTGAATTTCAATGCACCTTTGCCTTTTCTCAACATGTCATGGCTTTGTGCTGTCCGTTCTGTGTTATGGGGTTGATCTTTTCCAGGGTGACTTCAGCATCGCTGTCTAAATTCCCAGAGATGGCTGGTGAGTGTTTCTCAAGGGTGTTGTTTGCCACGCCCACCTCGACCTCCCCTCCACTTCCGTCTTTCTTCTGTAATTCCTCCTCCTGACACAGGATGCTGTGAGGAATCACATAGTTTGCTGAGCTGTTGCCCTCCTTTGGGATGTGGCTCTTGGGCTCATACTGACAGTTGGGGTTCGAGGTAGGAGCACCCATATTGTTGTTAATACTGACGATCTCAATGGCGTTGCTCCCCGGGCACAGCTGATGGCAACCCAGGAGGATGGAGAAGGCCTTGCGGAAGTCGGCATTGAAGGCATAGATGATTGGGTTGAGCGAAGAGTTTGCCCAGCCAAACCACACAAACACATCAAAGGTGGTGGAGCTGATGCAGGGGAATTCTGTGGATCCATCTGGCATGTGTGTTTCACAGAATGGAACCATGCAGTTTAGGATGAAGAAGGGCAACCAGCAGCACACAAACACACCCATAATGACAGAGAGCGTCTTTAAGACTTTGGTTTCTCTTTTGAATGACATTTTAAATGAGCTCTCACTGTCCATGTTTGAACTGTTTCCCATGCTGCTGTGTCGGTTTTTGGCACTCTCTGCTGCTCGCTCCAAAGCAGATATTCTCCTTATCTGTGTCTGGGCGATACGGTAGATCCGGGTGTAGGTGACGATCATAATTGCCACGGGGATGTAGAAGCTGATAAGGGAGGAGGAGATGGCATAGGTCCTGTTAAGACTGAAGTCACAGTTGTCAGGGGGCAAATCATCAGGGTAGGTTCCATTTAGCTCGACATAGCTGGTGGTCTGAGCTTTGTGCCAGTTAAGCTGAACAGGAATGAAGGAGATGAGGACAGACAAGGTCCATGCCACACTGATCATCAGACACGCTACTTTAGGGGTCATCTTGCGTTCATAGCGGAATGGGCTTGAAATGGCCCAGTAACGATCGACACTAATCACACACAAGTTCAAGATGGAGGCAGTGGAGCACATTATGTCAAATGCCACCCACATGTTGCAGAATGCACCAAATGGCCAAAACCCCACAATCTCTGTCGCTGCCTTCCATGGCATTACCAAAATAGCTACCAGGAGGTCAGAGATGGCCAGCGAGATGACAAAGAAATTGGTGACCTTCGACCTCAGGTGTCGGAACTTGGTGACGGCAGCGCACACCAGGGTGTTGCCTAGCAGCGTGGTGAAGATGAGCAGGGAGAGAAAGCATCCTGTCAGAACACGTTTCGAGGAGTCTCTCTCTGGCGTAAGCTGCTTTCCATCTCGAACCGTTGAGAAATTCTGATCCATTGTTTATGTTACAGTTTTAATAAAGAGAGAGAGGGGATGGGTGAGGGGGATGTCAGCAGTCACCCCATCACATCCCCAGCCTGCAGCAGCTGTGCTCCTCCAAGGACGACTCTCAGACGGAGAGCGTAGCTGGTGGAGAGGTAAATTGTCTTGGCACCAGCTCTCTCACTGACTGGGTCATCAATAGGTTCCTTGTCACAACCACCATTCTTGCACAAGGGATGCTATAAATATTTCAAAATTCTCTCCTCAGGAACGTTTCCCTTAAAAATCTCTGGTTCATAAATTCCTGCAGCAGCAGCACAGAAGGCAGACATTCTAGTTTGCAGAGGAAGAAGAATATTCCAGCAATTTGCAAATGTTTTCTTTTTTTCAATCGCAAATTGAGTCCTAAAAAATGAGTAAAGCAGCAATAAAAATGAGTTTTAAAGACAAGTTCTTGGTCCCTTTTCTCTTGGCATTGTATGCCTCAGCTGTCAAGCCCTCAGCGAAAAGTTTCACAACATACTGTTGCTAAGCTTTTGAGTAAACAGAGGCTCAGCCAATCATTAGCCTTATATACCACCTCATCAATAACTTCTATTGATGGTTTTCGCACCGCGTTTATCTGATTTGTTTAATGATCTGCGAGGCGTGTCCCTGTGATTGTCCCAGTATCGACGCTGATCCAACCGACTACTAGGTAATGTCCTCTGTGTTATTCTTTTTAAACGTTCCTCTCTCCTAGTAAATGGCACTGTCCCCAGCTAAACATAACACCTGAGTGTTGAGGAAAAATAAGAAATAAATAAAATAAAAATGCATTCAAAAGTCTTAACGATGCGTTTTCAAAGAAGAGAGATGCAGATTAAACGAGAAAACCAGAAAAAAAAACGCATCACTCTCGCAGCGCTTTATATTCTGACACGATGCTTCAATTCAAACGCGTTTAGTTTCCTTTTGGCTGAATTTTGTAGCAATTTACCAAAAGCCTTTCATCCTTTAAAGTGCAGAGTTTTCATCCGGACATCAGCCCAAATCCCTGGATTTGAAATAAAGGCTCACTTCATTTATTTATTTTATTATCATTATTATTATTATTATCGATTTTTGTAGACAGCGTTTGCTTCGCTCTTTGGATGTGGATAGCTCCGGGCAAGTTTTAAGCGTCTTGGGTTAGCTTTGAAAACAACAGAATCCAAAACGAACCAATGAAATCATCCGTTAATTTTTAACTAATAAAAAAAAGTTCCGTTCCGAATCCACATTTCTTCGGTATACATCCAACTTGTATCTTGGTAGTGAAGGAGAAGGAGCTCACCCTCTCTGCGCGCTCCTCTATGCCAAGAAAGTCACGCTCTCCCTTTTTGCGGCGTTTCCTTGGGTGTTTAAATTAGTCTTTATGCTTTTCTTTTTGGGGGCCATCCTTTGTGATGCAACATTCAGATACACTGCGATGTGTCTTCGGTGTGACTGGCAAGCGGAGAGAGATAGGAATGACTCTGGTCTCTCCAAGAGCGTGTTTCTACGCGCTCCTCTCTCTCCGCTCAGCTGCTGCCTGCTGCTGCGCACCACGGTCCCTGCCACAACTGCTCCATCTATTCAAGCAGGATCAGAAGGGTAAAGCTGCACAAATTCAGCCTATACTGCACACCGTTTGCTTCTGAAAGTGTTTAACCAAATAATTTACGGCAACCTTTATGATTGTGAATTTATAAGTGTCCGATACCTGCAAGGCTCATTCTGAAAAAAAGAGAGAGGGAGTGCGTGTATTCTCTGCTCTCCAAATTACGCGGATTTCTGTCTTTGAAATTACGCATTTGAATTTTGGTGACTCTTGTCTTACAGTTTTTATAAGTACCTGAATTACTATTTTACACTAGGCTACCATTAACTGTGGCATTTTCAGCTTCTTCTTCGTCTTCTTTTATCACCTGCACTTCACCTACACAGACCTATAAAAAGCCATCACTACCATAAAGTCGCGAAAAGACATGAGCTATAAACGAATCTACCGCGATATCCTGGGATGAACTTGTAGCCAGCAGACACACAGAGGCACAATGAGGCCATCTACAGGATACAAGACTGCAGGAGGCTATGTGAGAGTGGGAGCCGACAGACTGAGCCGCAGCGTTGCATTAACGTCACCTCAGTAAACATGACTGACCAACTTTGAATTAAATTAGGTTCCCAGGAGCCGTGCTGCAGCATGAAGAGCCATAAATTAAGAGAGGTACAGAGTGTTGGTGTGTGTGTGTGTGTGTGTGTGTGTGTGTGTGTGTGTGTGTACGTACTTCTGTTTACTATGGGGACACAATCTGTTTATACTGTCAGCTGTGGTGAACCCCCCCGCCCCACCCCCCATTTTGGGACAAAAAGCAAGTTCCCATAAAGTAAAACATTAAACCGAAAAGGTTTAGATTAAGTTTTAAGTTCAAGAAATAAATATAAGCCAAAGTAATGTCCTCTGAAGTGATGTTTGTATGTGAGTCAGTGACTGAGAGAGAGCGAGATAGAGATGTGTACTACTCAAGCTATGCTATCATGCCACTGGCTGCCTGACAGGCTTGGCCAATTTGAATATTAACTATTTAGCAAGATGAAATCCTCAATGGACGCTCTCTCACTGTGTGTGTGTGTGTGTGTGTGTGTGTGTGTGTGTGTGTGT
>NW_005187427.1:3350635-3356247 GCF_000239375.1 Pundamilia nyererei | reverse complement strand
TGTGTGTGTGTGTCTATGTGCAAGTATGACTGTGCACATCTGTGTGGGGGTTTGCAGATGTGCATGTGTGTGTATGCGTGTGTGAAGTGAGTGAGTAATGCATGTAGACAAGCCAAGTGTAAGAGGCCTAGCAGACACAACGCCCACATTTCCCCGTAGCACAGAGCCAGGGTGTGCGTGCAGCCGAAAAAGTTCAAACCAAGACCATGTCACACACAAACAGAAACACACACACACACACACACACAGTCTCACTCATTCACTCACACAAGACCAACCATGCAATGGAATTTACGTCTGCTCCAAAAAGCAAATAGAATAGAATAGAATATGGTTTTCAAAATTAAATTCCAGTGGTCAATTTTTCTCACAAGCAAACAGGAAATGTAAATAATATGGTGCTGTTTAAATGAATACGATGATTCACTTTATGGCTTGTTTGTAATCTCTGTACATACAACAGCACACAGTTCAGTTGTAATCGTCAAAAATCAATTTAAAATCAGTCTTGCTTTTCAAAGTCAGCAGCAAAAGTTGCATGAGGTCAGCCGTTTCAAAAGATATGAGTACTATAAGTACTGTGTTTTCTAATGAACTAGCGTTGCAAAACTTTGCATGACTTTATATGACACCACAGTGAAAATTTGCCATTGTGCTGGCCCTCAGTTATTCCTAGAGGCAATGATTTGGAGGAGATGATCTAAAAACTGTCCAAAAAGCTTCTCATCATGACTCCACGGTCCATGCTAATATCTGTTGGGGGCTTTCCAAGCCCCATTTAAAAACATTACCACAATGCATGGATTCACCCATTCAAACCAGGAAGTATCAAACAATTCAAGTTGTCAGGAGGAGTAGGGGCAAAAGCGATGAGGGAAAACTCAAAGACTACATCTTTAACGCTCATTGCAAAACATTTGACTACTGAATAAGATTCACAAAGCAGCATCTTACACATGCATTAACATCTGTATGCATTGCTGTCATGAAAAACTAGCATCAGGACATATATGATGCCAAGCTGCATAATCAGCATCACACAGATGACTGTATATTAAAATTAGCCATTGGACGCTAAACAGGAAGTTCCTATAGCTTCATTAAAATATAGCTTTTTTTTTTTTTTTTACATGGCTACTTATATAAGAGACTGTCTGGTGCCTGGTTTCCTTTCTCTAAAATAGAGAAACTAGTAATTACTGTGCATAGCCTTGAAATGCTATAATCATCTGTCAAGTGTGTGCAAAAGCTCTGTTCTTCCTTGCAATCTATTCAGCCTTCTATACAAAACAATGTCTTTTTGAATCTGGGAAAAAGCTGTCAGTTGATACTGATAGCATGTTTCATTTAGTTTTGAATAGTTTAGCATTTAAAATTATTAGGGGCATCCGGTACCCATCTGTAACTTAGAGTCCAGCAAGCAAAAGTACAAAAACAGGTAACATGCATCTCTCAAAAATGTGGTCTTAAAAAAGAGCAACAATATTTATTCCTCTTGGCCCAGCCAAACCACCGACGTTTGCTGTCGGAAACGATTGCATTTTAAAAGCACATTGTTTTCCTTTGTGGTTCGAGAAATTCACTTTAAACACTGATAATGAAATATGAGTAATGAAAAAAAGAAAATGATGACACTTGTGTCAAGTTGATGCTTGCATTATGACACAGTTTTTCAAGCCTGTCAACAGCATTAGATAATTCTCTGTGAAATGTCCAACTGCAAATAGAATTTAAAAACAAGACCTGTCAGGCATTTCTGATTCATGCTTTTCCAATTCTTAACCGACATACAAGGCATGGAGGAGCTTGTATGTGTTTCTGTGTGTTTTCATATGTGTAAGGTGACAGGAGACAGAAAGTGAGATAAATGAATATGACACTATAAGATTGACCCTGTCTTTGTCACACACATTTTCACTCTTTCTTCCTCTCTGCCCTGCTCTAAATCCTCCGTGTCGGTGTGACATCCATCAGGTCCCACAATCTGCTTGTGAAGCCTTTAACCTCCCAGTTGTGCACTAATCCCACCACTGAGATTTATCATCTTACACTCATATAAAAGCTGGTGTTACACTCGACTATAACTGCATAATTATCCTCACTGTGGAAATCTGAGGTCTGTCTAATCTGTCTAATCAACCTATACTGTTTTTGCATCTGTGCATTATAAGTTTATGACATCTTTTCACGCATCAGGAAACTGAAAAGATCTCTAAATGACCTCACTGAGCCATTAGGCCCTTAATTACTGCTTTAAATGATTTCTCTCAGAGCTAAAAGGGTACTTATTTACACCAAATATGATAATGAGGACAGAGGTGAAAGCAAAAAGATGGTATTCTTGCATGATCAAAAACCCCCAGAAATTATTATTAGCTGATAGGCTTCAAAAGTCTAATTTATAAAATGTAAATTTAAAACATTTATATGCCACATCTTATTTACAATTGTATTTACTTTGGTGGAACAACTTCAATGGATACCATTATAATCAGGCAAGTCTTACTATCAAATGTATAATGCAACCTGTTGAGATTTTCTGTCCCTTTCTTCTTCTCAGTCTCTTTTGCCTCTTCCTTTATACCCCAGGATAAAAGAATCACTGCATCAGGACCATCTGTCTGCACTTTCATTTGCTAGAGTAGGTTTATAAAGAAGGGGAAGCATCAGTCATGTAAAAGGTTAATCTCTAAGCATTCTGCAAACATATTTAGATTACTATTTTGATATAATGCAATGCTAATCCCTTTACTCTAACATTAAGCATCACAACTTAATGCCTCACTCCAATTTTTTACCTTATCCCCAAAACCAAGTGTTACGCTTATTGTCTCTGACTCAATCTCATGAAGCCTTTATGGCTATCTGTGTCATGTACCGGGTCTATGACTCAGTGTTTCTATGTTTCTTATGTTCTTATTTGGTATCGTTTAGTTCCTTGTTCTTCCCAGTTTATCCATTTGTATTTCTAGTTCTGAGTTTCTTGTTCATGTAGGTTATTCCATTTTGTTCCTGCCTGCGTAGTCAGTCATGTATGTTAACTTCTATCTCCATGTTGAGTCATCTGTTTCCCAGTCATGTCTCTCGCGCCCTCTGTTCCCTCTATTCACTCAGTCCGTGTCTCAGTGTGTTTCTTGTGTTTCCTGTTTTATTTTGATAGTCCCTTGTCCTGTGTTCACTGTGTTCAGTTTTGCTTCCTTCCTGTTTTATTGTGTCTGATTAGGTGCAGCTGTTTTCCCTTGTGTTTCCCATCCTGTCATTAGTCGTTAGTCCTCTGTCTGTGGTCATGTTGTCCCTCATTGCTGTGTGTGTTTCTCTGTGGTCCTTGTTTGGCTCACAGCTCCTAGTTCTTGTTCCCAGTTCAGTTCACCCCTTTGTGTTTTGAGTTCTGCATTTGGGTCCTACTAATGCCTGCCACACAGCTACATCGTGTGAATCTGACAAAGGATTTCAGAAAATGCTGATCTAATGAGATTTTCCAGAACACCTATCTCTTGGGTTTACAGAGAATGGTCTTAAAAAGGACAAAGTATCTAGTGAGTGGCAGTTATGAGTGGTTAGAGTAACAGGTTTCACATGTTAACGCATTTAAAGTGAGAGAATTAATTCAATTTAAATACAAAAATACAGTAAAAAATGAAAAAACAACTTCACTTTCAGTACATTTTGCTTGTTACACTTTTGTTTGTTGCACTCTATCAACCAGTGATATGACTTTTACAGAAAGGTAAGCACATCTCAGAAAAACAGGGTTATGTCTTGATTTAAAGAAAGTTTATTATATCACATGTTTACCAAGGTAGTTAGCAGGAGGAAACTCATCTGCTACAAAGATAAATAACTGAAGCTCATTTACCTGCCATTGCTAGCTGTGTTTGTTTACGATAAGCAGATCATAACTGATCTCAGGGCAGTGAAAGCTAGAACAATGGCAGCTTTTCTTGCATATCTCCCTTCGTCTCCCATCAATTTATCCACAATGTTTATCCATAATGTGCAAGCGCAAAACACCAGAAAAAAAAAAGATTACTGGCCTCTGCACCTGCCCAGCTCAATTATTGTTAAAGGGAGCGGACACGACCATGACATGCAGACATCTACAGTTTCCTATGTACATGAAACAAGTGGAGCTTTCACACACATTCATGTGATGCAAAAAAAATAAATAAATCAAACAAGCAGGCAGACAAGTGACTGTAGATTTTCCTTACTGAACTTACAGTGAGCTTCATTAGAGAAACAATTCAGCAGGAGAAAGACTCAAACATAGAAAACATAGAAAAATTCAAGTCTGAAATCCAAATTTTTCATCCAAAAACAGGTAACGGTCATACATCGTGCGGCAGTCAGTAAGACAACTACTCCAGAAGAGGAGCAGTTAAAAGTCTAATAAACAGTTGAGAAGTTCGTACACAAGAAAACAAGAAAAACTAGGAACTCTAGAAAGCTAGAAGAAATAATAGCTAGAAATCTTGAGTAAGGAATCAAAATGTTCCTGCAAACGAAAGAATAACTGCAGGTATAATGACTAATTACTGGTTGAACACAGGTGGCAAAGAAAGTGGGGGAAACAGAACAAAGACTGAGGAATAAGACGAAAATTTCAGGAAAAAATATGTGACTAACACAAACTGAGTAAACAGTAAAAACTAAAGTAGACCAAAAAAATGATCTCCTGCCTCCTTTAACCAATCACTTTTCTTTGACTTCAATGAGAAATGTCAGGAGGTCACGGAAAGGCGTGACGGAGAATTTATAAGGATTTTACTCATGAACGCTCATTTTGCTATGAACTGTGAGACAAAATTAGCCCACCTCCTTTCATAATGGAAAGTTCATTGCTTAAGGAAGCAATAAAAGAAGCACTGAACCATCTTAGTATTTAGAGGATTTACATAGTAATTAGAATGTCTGTCACACGAATACTTCCAGGTCACTTCACTCAGAAGTCTTTCTAAGTGAAATTGACTATTTGACTGCATCCTAACACAAGGATGGAAAACTGACGGCAATATGCAATGACTAAGAAGCTAAGCATGACATATCTAAACAGTAAACTCCACATCATGACAAATAGTCTCTCTTTTGGCAGCTTGTGAAATGTCAAACAGTATCAACAGAAGCCTCACTTCTTGATGCATTCTCAATCATCCAGGTAAGTAATCTCCAAAAAGTTGATTCTCTTCATCTGGATGTAGCGTTTTCACTACATCCAGTGAGATGCAGTGAGACCACACTTGTGACAACAGGTCTCACCAAAAATCTCAGCTGCACAACTTTTTGACACACTTGTGGTTACGGTAACTAGTAACACTGAAAATCTTACTAGTTAACTCCAACAGTCAAAACACTGAACTTAAACTCTAACTAGTAAAGAACAAAATGCAGGGATGTTCCGGGTTAGGCAGTAAATTGTTGTATCACTAGTAAAGGAGGCAAGCATGAAGTAGTCTGAAATAAGGAATTACACTGAAGATGATGTTGTTGAATGAAGCATCTCAAGATACAATTCTGATGATTAATATTAACATATGTATATGCATAAGTATTAACATATGTATATGCATAAGTATTAACATATGTATATGCATAAGTATTAACATATGTATATG
>NW_005187427.1:3345168-3350615 GCF_000239375.1 Pundamilia nyererei | reverse complement strand
TATTAACATATGTATATGCATAAGTATTAACATATGTATATGCATAAGTATTAACATATGTATATGCATAAGTATTAACATATGTATATGAAGTCAGTGCTTCTCAGCTAGGGCAGCTAGGGAGGAGGAATGTAATCAGCAGAGATGAATGGAAACAGAAAAGCCAACACTGGGCAGGATATTTGATGGAAAATGCAAAAGTTGAAATGGTACTGAGTGAAAATAATGTTTCCTGAGATGATCAAGCTTATAATAATGGTGATATCAGATAGGGCATTTGCAGGGTTACGGTGCACATCTGCATATGGTTATCACACAGGTCAAACACATAGTGATATGCTGAGGTAGACTTATACAGAAGAACAAGGTGGACAAAAACATACAGACACATACCAGTCACACATGTGTAAGCATGTTAAAAAGAAAAAACATCTTTTCACGAATTGCACGATTTTGCACTAATTTATCCTGCACGTGTTTTAAAAGTACATACATGCTTTCCAAAAAGTTACAAATTTAGACAAGTCAGCCAAGAAGTGATTACAAGGCGAACTCCCAACTCTTGAGCCACGATTGCCCCAATAATTTCAACTTCTTGTTAACACAAATATCTAAACAGTCACATGGCAGCAGCTCAATGCATGTAGACATTGTCAAGGCAATCTGCTGAATGCAAATCAAGCATCAGCATGGGGAAGGGTACAGGTAGTACCAACAAAGCTTTAAGCGTCCAGGCTGACCTGAGTATTGTAGCAGACCATAGCCATTCTTTTTTGATCACAGTGTACTCATCTTCTACTACCTTGGGTCCACAATCACTGTTGGGATGTACAGCCAGTAGGCCTGTAGGAACTGTGTGAAACTGTGATGCGCTCCCAAAAGGTTGATTCTGTTCATCTGGATGTAGCATTTTTCAGTGGGAGAAATGTTTCGTCACTCATCCAAGTGACTTCTTCAGTCTCAGGTGACTGCAGGTTTTCCCAACCTTATAAACAGTACATTGCACAATGACTGAAACTACCACCACTGAATGAATAATGGACTGGGAGGTCAATATGGACCAAAATGGAAATGTTCAAGAAATGTTTCTAGCAGCTTGTTGAATCTATGTCTCAAATTATTAAGGCTTTTTCTAAAGGGCAAATGAGGGTCCAACACAGCACTAGCAAGCTGTACCTAATGAAGTGGCCGGTGATTGTAGAGAGGAATGGAAGAAAGCAGAACTGTCCATGTAGCAAGTGTCCAGGGCAGCCAGGAATTGAGCTAGGGACTTTTTCCTTGAAGAGATTTGTGCTTATATAGTATGTGCACCACAACTCAGCTTTAACTTTGTTAAGGTTTCTTTTTTTTTTAACCTCTATTCACGCTCCTTCTTCCTAAAGTCACTGTCAGTTGAGATCGATCGTCACATCTATCACAAGTACTTTTCCTGCATCTTGTCAGCCACCCGGACTGTCTGGTTAGTCTGTCTGGAACTTGAAGTCCCAAAGGACTTTAACTCTGCTATTCTTACCCACTTTTGGTGGTGTGTTTTATTGGGATTTGGGGACTTCCAACCCGCAGATGTTCCTTTTCACTGTCCCAGCTAATTTGTTACACCTGTCAGTGTTTGCTGTCCCAGTACACAGCCTGGAACTTATGTCCTGTCTACTGCTGTCTCCGTGTACTGAGGGCCTGTTTTTGTTCTGCCATGATCAGAACCTAAGAGCTGTTCATCAAGCAGCCTTTTTTTTTATCCACAGGCAGTTTAAAAAAAAAATTATAAAATAATTTAATAAGAAGAAAAGCAGAGACAGCTCACTACAGATTAACTAAGAGACATGAGCACACAAAGCATTGCTTTGTTCTGCACTAGTAATGAGGGATTTTAAAACAACAAAATCATCAGTAATATTTACAACATCTGAGTGTTTCCTACGATAAAAAATCACAAATGGACACTAATACGTATAAAAAACAGTGTACTGTTAAAATACAGTACACTTTTATTCTTGTTTCTACAAATACTCAATTTTGTAATAGGATGTAATGATCTTCTTTTATTGTTCTACCAAGTACTTGGCTTTTTCTAAGCTCCTTGGCTATAACAAGAACAGAATGAAGTTGATCCTTTCATCCAAGATGCTTTATCAACTTCCCCTTTATCATCAGATGAGAAAGTGCTTCTTTACTGGCAATTTTGCCATGATGCCAAATGTTATGTGGCTAACTGCTTTGACAAAGGGCCATATTCAAAACCCTTCTGTATGAGCACAGAATTGCTTGGATAGACCTTTTCATGAAAGTGTCTCTGTGGGATAAACGTAGCTGCAGCTATGATAAATAACAGTTCTGTCTGATACAGGTGTGCCAGTGTGCGAGCACTGAATAGTCAATTGTATTGTGAAGCAAATGTCGATAATTAGCCCACCTAAATGAAGCATGCACACAAGGTTTATCAGATGCAGCTGCTCATTATATGTCCTTAAGCAGATTTTTAGGTTATGCTTCATTGTTTTAATGTACAAAGTAATTTCTAGGGAATGGAAAAAAAGATATCTGACTGGACATGAGCCTGCAGACATACAGGAAGGACACTCTGTGACCTCATTACTGTTACTCACCCACGCCCATTTTCATTATTCCCATCCTCTTCACTAATTTCACTTGTTTATAGCCACCAATCTTTCTCCGTTCTCATAATTACTTGGTTCAAAATCGATGAACTCCTCTTGCCCTAATGATTAGAACGTCACCAGGAGTGGTAACACACCCAAGGGCCTAAAAGCAAGCATGCAGACAAGCAGTTGCTTAGTAAGAAGCGTGTAATTGCTATGCAGACCAAAACAAATGGTCCAGCAAGGCCTATTTATTCTTCAGTTATGGATTTGACTTATTGGGATGCAAAGGACATCTCTGAAATACAGAGATGAAATTAAAGTGTGCAAATATGTTGAGTGGGTAGAAACTGATAGCATGTATTGCATCAGTAAACAGCACAAGCCACTTACAGTTTATCGTAGAAACCTACAGAAGTGCTGTAAAAGAACTTTAAATGAACTCTTCACAAACACCTTTGAATTTTCTCCTTTTCATTTCTTATTGGACTCGATCCTTTTCTTCTGGTATTACACTCTGTCTCTTCTGAGATGATTTTATTTTATTTTTTTTGCTTAAATAGTTCACTTTTCATTCCCAGTTTGTTTTTCTTTTTAATAAACATAATTTTAAAAAGTTTTTGCTGTTTCCAGCAATTGGATATTGTGTATTTGTTCCTAAGCTTGGCTTTAAACAAATAAACAAATATTAGACAAGTAGAGAAAAAATTCAATATAGATTCACATTATTTCAAGTCTGCCTTAAAAAAATGCTTTGATCCCCATATAGACATTGATTATAACATTATGGTGCTGCAGCTGGGTTACAGGAGTGATGCAGGACCCTTTTTCTTTGACAATGTAGTGTTCAGGTTTGCAAAAACAGAAATCCCTGAAGTAAAATACGATGAGCAATTCATTTGTCTACCATTTATTCTTTTGCATTTGAAAAGCAGAACTGGGCCATGAGAATGACAAAGACATATAGAGTTAAAATGCAACACTATGGTGAAGATTGCTCTTTATGTTTTTACTTTCCCCAATTTTGTCAGCTGAAGCACTTTCAGAAGTGCTTCAGCTGACAAAATCCCACAAATAAGTGTAGCTGTCACCCACACCAAGTGCAGAGCTATAAAGCTGTGTAGTGCCTGCACAATAACCACAAGCAAGGGACTATCAGCCCTGATAACTATGCTGACTAATTTGTGTGTATCACTACACAGTGTCACTCTCTGTCTATGTGTCTTCACATACAGCACTTTGCTGCCCTTTCTTTGGAGCTTTGGACTCAACAATCAGGTGTTGCTATTTGGAACAGGTATAAAAGTTAAGAAGCTATGAAAAACAGTTCAAAAATCACCTTTGAACTCTGTCTGTCTTTGTTAGAAAAGGTATGTTCAGCTGGGGACAGCCTAGCCGTTTCCTCTTTTTACCTTACATAATATTTAATCCTGTCATCAGTCATGTCCTTTCCTGCCTTTTTGACCCAAACTGAGTGGATAAATGTGTAGCCATGCATGAAGACAAAGGGCAGAGTCTTTACTGAAGAACAACAAAATAGAAAAAAAAGAAGGAAAACGTCAGACTATGTCAAGGGAGTATTTGTGTTTGTGTTAGCCAAAATTAGCAAAGTGAAGTTCAAAAAGTGTACTGTGAATGGAGAGATGAAAGACAAAACCCTTTAATGTTATCCTTAAAATGTTATGAAGCCTTACCAATAGAAAAAGTCAAAGAGATCGATTGATTGTTACTTTTTAATGCAAAAACATAAATATTTTTGCTCTTTTTCTATTTTTATTTCTTCCCCTTACCTGAAACCCATCAAGTGATTTTTATAGACAGACTCCTCCAGTGAAACTAAAAGTCGTTTTGACAAATCCTGACTGTGTGGGAGGTGCTGTGATGGATATGCACAAACACCGGGATTTTGAAATCATAAATAAGAAAAAAAAAAGTGTTTGCATGCCAGGGCTCATGTTATAAAGCCCTCAGCCTGCCATGAGAAGTAAAACAGTCAAAAATGTCTCTCTGACACTGTCACAGTCTGACAAAGAGACTCAAATGTACTGTAGATATCAAGCTGGGAGACGATTAACTGTGTATTTGAAAATGTAACACATGCACCACAGAGGTACGATTTAAATGACGTGATTTTTTTTCCCCCCTTGGTTTTGAAAGGGGTTTCTGTCTACACTGTAAGTTAAAAATACATGTAGAAAGAAACAGTAGAAAAAGTGAGGCTGAGGGTGGCAAGAAGAGGACAAGTCACTATTCATTGGATGCTGGTAAGATGATGGGAAAATGTTGCTTTTTCAGAATGTGTTCCTATTTTTGTCTCAGAACACTCTTAAGGCCACTGACCAAAATGGTCCATCCTCAGAGCTCTCAGTAAGGTCGAAACAAGTGTAAAGATCACAGAGGAAGATTCTTTTTGAAAATGTCTAATGTATAGATTACTTAATGTATAATTTGGTTCCATCACACAGCATTCAGACTGACAAAACACACTTTTTTTTTTTTTGGACACTTGACGCCTCACCGATTCTAGGAGCTTTTCTGCTTTTTGTCTTTCTCTATTTCAAGAAGCTTTCCAGTGAGTGGGCAGCACCAAGTCCCCAAAGATTTAATGAAATTTCTTTTTTTGTGAGACAATTTTTAAAATGTCAAAAACAGACGGTTCACGGAAAGGCGGGTCTGTCAGTCTGGCTTGTGAAATGGCGACTGATGTTGACCGTCATATCAAAATGTTTTATTTATTGATTTTATTTATTTATTTATTGAGCAGAAAAATATAGCTGCTGCTTTTATTATATCAGTTCATTTCATTCATACTTTCTTCCTCTCTACAACCTCTTCTCCAGGTTAGGGTGC
>NW_005187427.1:3332502-3345147 GCF_000239375.1 Pundamilia nyererei | reverse complement strand
AGATAGATAGATAGATAGATAGATAGATAGATAGATAGATAGATAGATAGATAGATAGATAGATAGATAGATAGATAGATAGATCTCCAGTGGTTCAGTGCAAGGCACAAGGTCATGGCATTTTATGTCAGGACAGGATGAAGATAGAAAGAAGGCCAGGAGCTGGACAGATTGAGGCACAATGAGTCAGTCTGATAACACAGACGGGCTGAATCAGTGGGTTGAAAGCAGAAGGCAGTTCGCGGAAGTAAGTGTGTGTCTGTGTGTGTGTGTCTGCTGCAGTTTTTCAGAGGGGAGGGAAATGAGAGGACATCAGAGAGATGATGTTCTTGGGTTTTAGGGGTTAGCTGCAGGTGGGGAACACCAGTCCTGCAGGTCCCTGCGGATGTCTTCAAACTGTTCTTCAACCCCAAACACTTGCTGAAAATAACTCCTCTCCCTTTCTTCCAATTAGATTCCTTCTCTCCCTCTTTTTCTGAAGCCATCTGTTTTCTGTCCAGTTTTACTTCCAGACTACAATTTGGAAAAATTTGTCTTTTAGCTTTTACATTACATTACAGCTGATTTTAATTTGTGATGTTAAATGTAGAAATGTTAGCATGTTAGAAATAAACACCATCGGCATCCTAACTGATCAAACTGGCTGGGATACTAGTGACCAACCTCCTCACTGCAAATTTATCTTACGTTTGTCTTATGTTTTATCTTGTCACAGGAATACTGAAAGAAATGGTTGCCAAGCTGTGACGAGGGGAGAAGGAGAAGAGAGAACCTTGGGCAGCACTTAAATTTCCGCAACTTAACACTGCCCTCCTGTGGTATATCTAGTGAAGAAGAACAGATCGAGCTTAGTCACAGGGAATAGTAAGTATTTCGGTCCAGGATTTTTCAATAATATAATATAATTTTATTATATTTTTTTCTAAAAATTTATATATTGTTATTGATTACATGCAAAAACTTGTTTTAATTAACATTTTTAACACTATGTACTACAAAGCGACAACCAACAAATTAAGTAGCTACTTACATCATATTTTAAGGCATGTTTACTTAAACATGTTGCTGAATATACAAGCACAGGATAATCAGTTATAACCACAAAATTATAAATATCACATCTAAGCTTTTTTTAAATTTTTTTGTTTGTTTTTTTTAAATTATTTTTAAGAGTGAACATTGTTCCATCCTTTGATAACATCACCACAATGGGGCCAGGAGAAACGCTGCTCGCAACATATTGTGACAAAACGTATACATTCACATGACTGGAGCTACTCATTCTGAATCTGAGGGCGACGTGTGGGAATGGGGTTATAGCTGCAGAAAAGTTTCCATGCAGGTGTAAAATGTTTTCAACATTCAAACAGATACTAGATGGTAGATAACACAAACACTGAAAGTGGCACAGAAAAGGCTGGCATTTTGTCATTTTGTCATTTTGTTTAAATAATTGGGGTCAACCATCCAAAAGCAACAGACTGTGCACAAGAGAGGTGAAGAAGAGAGTGCAGGGTGGGGTGTGTGGAGATTAGTGTCAGGGGTGATTTCTGACAGAAGGACAACAGCAAGAGTGAAAGGAATGTTTTACAAGATAGCAGTGAGGCCTGCTGTGATATATGGTTTGAAGATGGTAACACCTACAAAAAAAAAAGAAGGCAGAGCTGCTAATATGCTAAGATTTTTAATGGGAGTGACCAAAATGGACATGAGTAGATCAGAGGGAAAGCTCAGGTTGAGCTGTTTGTAGACAAAGTTAGAGAGGCAAGGCTGAGATGGTCTGGACATGTGCACTGGAGTGAAAGCAGATGTAATGGAAAACATGTAGCAGCCAGGTTTATGGATGTAAATGTGAAGGAGGGTTAGTTTGAAAGTGGAGGATGCTAAAGAAAAGGTGAGATGGAGGCAGATGGTCTGCTGTGGCGATCCCTAAAGCGAGCAGCTGAAAGAAGAAGAGAAAGTTATGTCCTGTGTGGAGAAAGGATGAACTCATTCAGTGTATAGCAATGTTTTTATATTCCGAGTAATCAAATAAAACTAGTTAACTGAAAACAAACACGGTTTGGAAAAGTAACTAAAACTACACTGCACAGATATAAAACAAACGTTTAAAAAAGTGTTTTCAGCCTTGTTCTAGGTCGTGGATATCAAACTCATTTTACATGATGGGCCACATGCAGCCCATTTTAATCTTAAGATGACCAGAAAAGTGAAACTTTCCTTTCTGTCACTGTATAGAAATTTCATTGCATCTTAGAGATATCTTAGTTAAAGAAAAGCAAGTGCAACTGCTACAGCAGCTTGTTTTTCTACACAATGAAGAAATGCTGACGTACAAAATGAAAGAAATCTGTCAGCAAAAAGCTTAAATTAAGAAATAAATATGTACAATTACATTTTTATTTTTACTGTGGACACATTGAAAAAAAGTCTATATTTATATAGTGAAAACAATTTATTTTCTGTAATGTAATTTTTGATCTATTACTTAATTACTTTAGTGTAGTATGGCTGTGGGAGAGGCCTATCAGCATGAAAAGGTGTAAGACCTACAGTTAAAAGTCACATTTTCCAAAGCACTCCAGCGGGCAGGATTGGAGTCTTTGTTTTGGCCGATTCTGGCCCTTGGGCCTTATGTTTGACACCTCTGTTCCAGATATTACATCCGTTCCAGATATTAGAATCGAACAAATACCCCCATGTTGTGATAAAACGAGTAAAAAAAGTTATTACTTAAATGATAATTAAAAACTACAAAAAATACAATGAAATTAAACATTTGCACAATAAAAAAATAACTGCAAAAGGGAAACTACTTTAAAAAGGGTGAAACGTTTGCAAAAGAAACAAACATATTCTAACTAATGAAACTTATAACTAACTTTAAGAACTTTCGTCCATACTGTAACTTGCAGAATAAAACACAAACACGGGCTACAGATGGACAGATCTATGGCGTAAGCTTGCCGCTCTATGTTCATATTCTATATTGACGTTCCTCCTCCCGGAAGTCAGCCTCTGCCTGTCTCACGCTGCCTCCTTCCCAAGCAGCGCGAAAACTGTAGTTACACGTCCGAGTTGCACGGGGGTAAAAATTGTCTGTTGTGAGTTGAATTCACGTCGTATCTGTGGCTGTACACTACTGTTGTGAGCGAAATTAAACCCTGTGTCACGCTGCTGTGGGTCAGTGTGGCGCTAACTGCTAAAAACACTGGGACGTAGCATGAAAGCTAGCCTCCTGAGTTAACCAACACTTAGTAAGTACTTTGTTCTGCCAGCTTTCCAGATATACCCAATATACTGAACGTCGGGTACATGTTACTAAGATAGCTAGTTTATTTAAATGTATCCTAAAAGAATATTTATTTCAGTTTATTGAACGCCGAAGCACCTTTGAAATAATTAATCACCGCTAACTCTGTAGTTAAGCTTTATTATAGTCTGTTGTTGAAGAAATTAATTAGCATAACAGGTAAAGATTCCAGTTTTCAGCTCAGGTCTTTTTAAGTCATCAAATATTATAGCGGAAGGTTTGTTTTGCTGAAAGACTTGTCAGTGTAGATTAGTGGTTACGCAGCACAAACTGATAACAGTTGAAAACAACAAACGCTGCAGCGAGCACATCATCTGATGTTAGTTATTCTTTTGATAAGACCTGTTTGTTAATGTGGCTACTGCCAATAAGAAACCAATAATCTGTCACTCCTGCTATATTTCGTTGACTCACAGGGAAGAGAATCCCTGTGTGTCTTATTTTCATCACCTCTCCTTCTTTTCTCTTTCAGAAAGCAAAAATGTCAAAGATCGACAAGATGAGCATCCTGGGGGTGAGGAGCTTTGGGATTGAGGATAAAGACAAACAAGTGATCTCTTTCTTCACTCCTCTGACTGTTCTGGTCGGACCCAATGGAGCGGGGAAAACAGTACGAAAGCATTTCTGACAAAAGCAATACTTGACTTATTGAAACATGACAGCGAACACAAGGGTCGACATAGCACTTTTTGTATTTTCCAAAGGCTTACAGGAAGTTGAAGAATAATATTCCAGAATGATAAATGCTGCTGTCATGTATTCATTTCTTTTTGATGCTTTCAGACTATTATTGAATGCTTAAAGTATGCAACATCTGGAGAACTTCCCCCTGGATCTAAAGGAGGTGCATTTGTTCATGATCCAAAGGTTTGTTTGTGTTGAACTAAAAGTACATTTCTCTATTTCTGACTGCAGTGCTACACTTAAGACTCATAATGTGTGGCATGCATCTGAAATTACTTTTTGCAACAGATTTGTTTGTGTATTTGTAATATTTTTATATGTTTTAAATGCAAATTTAATACTAGAAAACATAAGACAGGGATGAAGTGTGTGAAAAAGCCTGATTTAAGTCACTTGTGAAAATGACAATAAAACTCCTAACTGCTTGGTGCTAAATATCTTTATCAGGTTTAGTTTGTCTTCATACCTTAAGAATTGTTATGATTTCTCAAATTTAGCATTTTCTGAACATGTTAAAATTCAGTCTTAGCCTTTACATCTTCTTCAGGTCCTTGTCGGATGATTTTTTCACCTTTATTCACGTATAGCGATGTTCATATGATTCCAGGATGCCCATGAGACGGATGTGCGTGCTCAAATTCGCCTCTTATTCTCAGATGTCAATGGAGAGAAAGTGACCATCCAACGCTCTATGTCATGCACTCAGAAGGCAAAAAGCTACACCTTCAAAAGCTTAGAGCAGGTCATTACCAGATGGAAGTAAGCCAAAATCTTATGTTTCTTATGTAAAGTTTTGTTTAAACTTAAAAAAAAAAAGAGAAATATTTGTGGATTGTATACTAAGGTTTCCTGACCTTTTTCTTATGCGACTGTCTATTATAATTCATCCAGAGATGGTGAGAAAGTCAGCTTGTCTTCTAAGTGTGGTGAGCTGGACCGGGAGATGATTTCTGCATTGGGTGTGTCGAAGCCTGTCCTAAATCATGTCATCTTCTGCCACCAAGAAGAGTCTAACTGGCCCCTTAGTGAGGGAAAAGCACTCAAAGACAAATTTGACTCCATTTTTGCTGCAACCAAGTAAATGGACGACACAAGTGTTGCATTACCCAGTTTTAGCCTAAAAGGAATTTCTGTTAATGTCAATTTCTCTCTCCTGATCAGGTATATCAAAGCTCTAGAGACAATGCGTCAGCTGCGACTCAAACAGAGTCAGACAGTCAAAGAGTGTCAGGTGGAGCTGCGCTACCTGAAGCAGAACAAGGAGAAGGCCCAGCAAATTCGAGAAACTGTGGACACCAAGGAAGCCCAACTGATGGCCTCAAAAGCCAGCGTCCAGCAGATAGAGAACCAGATTGAGCCGCTTGAGGTGGGCTGGTGTATGTGTGTTTTGTGTATTTATTTATTTGTTGGCTGCATATCCATGAGGCCAAGCTTCCATCCCATCACATTCCAAAGGTGCTCTGTTGGGTTGAGATTTGATGACGGTGGAGGCCATTTGACTGCACTGAACTCATTGCCATGTTCAGTAAGCCAGTTTGAGAAGATCTGAGCTTTGTGACAGTGTGTGTTATCCTGCCGGAAGCAGCCATCAGAAGATGGGCACGCTGTGGTTATAAAAGGATGGATATGATCAGCACTCAGAGAGGCGGTGGTGTTTAAACGATGCTCAATTGTTACAATGGAGTCCAAAATGTGCCAAGAAAATCTTGGCGAGTGGTTATTTAAGTTATTGTTGTCTGGAAGCAATCCAGTCATTCTCCTCTGTCCGCTTACATCAAAAGGCATTTTAAGCCAGAGAACTGCCGATCTCTGGATATTTTCTCTTTTTCAGACCATCATCATCACCTTTCTTCCCCATTCTGAAGCTCAGTTTAAATTTCACCAGGCTGTTTTGACTGTGTCTGCAATGAATGTGTCTAAGTCTAAATGCATTGCTGCCATGCGATTTGCTGGTTACATACTTGTGCCACTGAGCAGTGCAAGAGGTTTACCTAATGAAGTGTATGTATACATGCATACATATTTTGGTGCAAGCAGATTTCAAGCCTTGCAAGTATTTCTTCTTGAGTGGAAGAAGTTGAGGAACACGGATAAATTATTTGGGTGTGCTATGATTAAAAGTTTTTGTTTTTTTTTTTAAATCCTGTGTCAAAGCATATGGGTGCAATGAGCACCTTGGAAGGGGATAAAATATATAAAATAACTTAAATATCTTATTCTTATTAAATCAACTGACCAAATATATTTTTTATATTTCACTGCAAATACATCCCTGTAGGAGTCTGTTACAAGTTTATTGTATTTCACTGCAAATGAACAACCAGTAATGCTTTAAGTAACTTCATTCACTGAATCAGCTGAATAAAGCTTATAGCACAATAATATTTAAGGTATAATGGTAATCGTCCTGTTTTCTCTTTTTTTTTGTAATATTTCTTTTTCAGAATCGACTGATGGATATTGACCTTAAACTCGGGAAAGTGATGAAGCTAGATAATGAGATCAAGGCTTTAGACAGCAGGAAGAAACAGATGGAGGAGGACAATAAGGAGCTGGAGGAAACAATGGAGCAGGTAATTTGATAATATACGTAGTATATATATTTTTTTATTTTATTTTGTGATGAAAAACCTAAAGCAGAAGAACAATTAGAAATGACAACTTTTCGTAAAGGAGGAATGCCGGGATGAAAAAGACTGAAAAATTAGGTATGAGATAAATAATAAAATGCATGATCAAAGTTAATGAGGTTGTATTATTAATGTTTTTCCCCCCTATAATAGGCTTAATTATATTTATGTATTCATGTAAATATGCCAGACTTGGCCACACAGGCTAATTTTCTTCTTCAGGAAAAGCTTAGCAGTTGCCTCATTGTACTCTAGAGTCCACTTTGTGTCATTATCTTCAGTGAGGAACTAATAAAAATTAAAAAAAAAAAAGCTACAGAGGGTGAATGAGATTGTTTAACTTAACAATGAGCCAGTTAACCTTTGGCTAGCATGACTACTCTATCTTTTCACTTCTGTTTGTTGGGTGATGGGATCTATTCCTATAGTTAACAGTATCAGGACTTTGAACTATATGGAACCAGAGCAATTGGGGCAGATTTATGACTGAAAGACCAAATTTATTACCACTATATACTGTTTTATTTTAAAGCATTTATAAAAGCAGGTCCAAATGTCTATATTAATTGCACTCGGTGAGCCACTCTGAAACCAGTTTACTGTGTGTGGCAGGTGTTTCAGGGTTCAGATGAGGAGCTGCAGGACATTTACCAGAACCACCAGGGGACAGTGAGGGAGAAGGAGCGAAGGCTGACCGAGTGCCAGAAGGAGCTGGAGAGAGCTGGCAGAGAGTGTCAGAGACTCAACAGAATCAAAGCTGAACTTCTGGGTGAACAAGGTACCCACAGCTGTACACCTGGTGCTACCAGGGTAGCTAAACATCTGTATCTGAATGTGAAAGCACACGCACGATTGAATATATTCCAGCATTCTGGCAGAATATCACACTCAATGCTAAATAAATGATTAAGCTGAAAATATTCGTATTATTAAGGCTATTTTTTTCAGCATAAACTTTATTTTTCTTTAGTACAAGACTAGCTTCTTACACCTATTTTGCTTTTGTTTTTCCTTCTTCCCAGGTCGTCTACAGTCGGAAGCTGACCACCATACACAAAACATCAGGAAACGTGACACTCAGGTAATGGGGGCACAGTCGCAGTTGTTGTAATGGAGGCTTTAAATGAATATAATCGAGTGACAGAGACTAGGAAAATTTCATCACAGCAGTGTCAAGCGAATGTTAGGTTGTTCCTTGAACAAATCACACATGTTGGTATATTTTTCCTCCCCTTTCCCACACAGGTTCGCTCTCTGTCAACCTACCTGGAGATGGAGGGCTATGACCGACCACCCTTCACTGCTCTTCAGCTTGAGAGCTTTCATCGTCACGTAACGCAGAGACTGGAGCAGGAAAAAGGGACACTTGGCCAAGTTATGGTAAGAAATTCTCAGTTGAAATAAAAAACCAAGAGTTTTCCTGAATTCATGTTATTTACAAACAGAGTTGAAAAACAAAATGGACAAGAATTCTTTTAAATATTTTCATTTTTTCATTTCTGGTTAATGCTGTTAAGCAGTGCTATTGTTTTCTCTCTGTCTGATCATCTGCACATAAATATATCTTTATTATTCACTAGTGTCTTAGAAGGTTTTTCCATAAAACATTCAGTAATATAGACAGAAACTGTTAAGACGATGTTGGCATTTCATGTGCAGTTTTCTCTTTTGTGAAAGATTTTAACTACTGAACACAAGAAGCCACTGAAAATTCCACTCTTACTATATTCACAGAAGTTTTTACATCACTCGTGAATTTTGGACTGTGCAATTAAAAATAAATATGCAGGTCATGTTCATGGTGCCTTATTCCTGCGTTTGCTTTTGTGTCATAAGGTCGATCTGCAGGAAAAGGAGCAGCAGAAGCAGCAGTCTATTGATGAAATGAGGGATAAGAAAACTGGCCTGGAGAGAACAGTGGAGCTGAAGAGAGACATGCAGGGAAAGAAGCAGCAAGAACTGAGGAGTGTCAGAGCAGAGCTGCAGAGGCTGGAGGGTTCGTCTACTCGACTGCAGGATCTGGAAAATGAATTGGCTAAAGTGGTGAGAGTATTTTGTTTTGCTGTGATTTTTAACAGGTGGTTGTTTTTTGGTTAATTTGCAGAATTCCATATTAAGGATTACACTTTGTTTGGGACACACAGAGCATGTGAACCTACACACAGTTATTCTGGAAAAAGATGTTGGTGCCCTCCCTACACATTCCCTCAAAAAATGTTTTTAATTTGTAGCATGTTTGACTCTTTATTCACACCAGACAAAGAAGTAGCAATGCTCAGGTTGTAACTTGATGTTTTGTCAGTAATGGTGATAACACTCGAATAGGGCAGTGCCTTTGTTTTCATACGCACATGGCGGAAAAAGCATTTCGGCGACGGAGAATGAGAAGGCCGAAAGCGGATCATTGAATGAAACGGATGAACCAGAACTGGTTTGTAAAAATGCTGCAACTTCAGTGGTGTGGAACTGGTTTGGCTTTCGTCCGTCAGATACACCACAAAGCGCTATTTTTGGTAGAGCATGCTAGCGGGCCGTCGTTATTACCGTGTTTTTTGGAAAATACGGCACACTTAAAATCAATCCTTTGATTTTTCTGAAAATTGACAGTGCCCCTTATTATCCCGTGTGCCTTATGTATGACTTCTGGTTGTGTTTACTGACCTCGAAACGATTTTATGTTATACATGGTGCTCGAAAATCTGTCAAATGTTTTAGTACAACTTTGCTAAGCTACGAACCCGCACCGCTTGATGGGTTGTCGGAGCATTACGGCTATCGTAGGCAGGAGCCTCGCGGAGTGATACGTACTGTGCTTCAACATAATATTACCGTATTGTGTGTGTGTGTGTGTATATACTTTTTTTAAGTTTTGTGGATATTCTACATGGTTATGCTGAGGATATGTCGGCCAATTTCCACTGGAAATGCCTTTTGGTTAAACTGTCAGTAAGGAATTTGCATTTGTACTGTTAAATATTTATATAACTTTAATGCACATAAAAAAACAGCTGCTTGTTTAAGTAAAAATATATTGATGTTTTGGGGTTTTTTTGCACTAATAAAATTGTGGAGTCGTAAAGTATTTTGTCTAGCGTCAATTATATCGTCAGTTATATCGTTATCGCAAATTTTCAAATGTATATAGTGATAAATATTTTTGGTCATATCGCCCTGCTCTACACTCGAATAACAGATAACAGAGAGGACACACAGAAAGGGAGTAAGACAGAGAGATATACATTTCCTGAGCTTTCTCGAAGAGATTGTTTGCATAATGTTCAGAAATTTTTTTGTCAAACAGTTGTGCATTATTCCTGCGATTTGTTATTATCATTTTTGTGAATGAAGTTTTAAAATTTCTGCCATAGAAAGTTTAACTGGAACTATACTGCTGACACACTGTGGTCTTTTGTTGTATAATTGATGCCATTTTTTTCAATGTTTGTTTTCCTGTTCAGGAGCGTGAGCTGCAGAGTGCAATCCAGAACTCCAACGTGGAAGAGCTGAAGGCTGAGGTTTCGGAGCTCCAGAGAGAAAAAGCTGAACTTGACCGCAAACAGAGACGGCTAGATCAAGAGATGGAGACGCTCAACACACACATGACTGCACGCACGGAGATGGACATGCTGAAAAAGAATAAGGTAATGTGTCATCTACAGTTAAAGAAAAAGAGTCAACGTTGATTACTGCAGCCTTTCTTAGAGTTGACCCCCTCGAAGGTGATGTTAAAAAAATGTTGCAGAAACTCATCCAACTGTACTGTAGTGGTAGTAAAACCAAGTAACCCTGCATGGTAATCTAACCTTCTTTCTAACCTCTAACCTCCCTTCTTTGTCGTTCCCTTTTATGCCAGCTGCCACATCATGTTTCCTTTCTCTGTAGACTCTCATTTCTCCGTTTGCTCTTTTAATCTTTTA
Source organism: Pundamilia nyererei (assembly GCF_000239375.1). NCBI lineage: Eukaryota > Metazoa > Chordata > Actinopteri > Cichliformes > Cichlidae > Pundamilia > Pundamilia nyererei. The sequence continues at coordinate 3,334,603 of NW_005187427.1, read as the reverse complement.
GGGCGAAAGGGAGGAGCAGGTACGCAAGTTCAAGTCCCGTCACAGTGAGGATCTGGTGTCCTTACTGGGCCACTTTCCCAACAAGAGAGAGCTGGAGGACTGGATCTATTCCAAGTCCAAGGAAATTAACAGCACCAGGAACAGACTTGCAAAACTCAAGTTAGCAAAATGCATTTACGTTGAAGCACACACACGATGAAAGAAAATGCTTTTAAAAAGACGTTTTTCAGAGGGACTGATTGGTGTTGTATTGCTGTTTTTTCCTACATTTCAGTAAGGACTTGGCTTCAAGTGAGCAGAACAAAAGTCACATTTCTGCTGAGCTGCGTAAGAAGGAGCAGCAGTTAACCAGTGACGAAGAGAAGTTCTTCAATGTGTGTGGTAGTCAAGATCTAGACCAGGACCTGGGCAAACTGCAAGAAGATCTGGAGAAGATATCCAAACAAAGAGGTTAATGGCCTAAAAAAATTAACTAGAATTGGCACCTTGGAGTTGACAAGATCCTTAATTGCAGTGTGGACCTTAACTGTAAACTATAAAAATGCCTCTTTTTCACTAGTGCTCTGGCTGCAAAAAGTCCAGTTGTTATAGAACTTACTTTGTCATAATTACTTTCCCAATAAGTTGCTAGTTGTTATTCCTGTTTTATATAGTGGTGTTCATTGTAATAACCCAATGTAGTGTAAAAATGAGGATAAAGCAGAGTAGCTACTTATTGATTAGTCCTTGATCATCATGTCTTGTCTAAAAAAACTAAAAAAAAAAAACCCAAGATGGCCACAGCCAAAGTGCCAGACTTATTCTTTAAAACTTGGCAGATCAACAGGTGATGAACATGTCCATCATTAATATACATTTTATCTTTTATGTAGATAAGATGTTACAGAGGTTGATGAGGTTCATTCTAAAGAAATACAGAATCCTTTGTGTTGCTGGGTGGATTTAACAGGTTCAGTGTGTCGCTCTTTAAATGCATCTTCTGTGCGTTTGACTACATTATAAATTAATGTAACAACATCTTTCCATCTGCGCTATAATCTCGAGTGAATCAACTTTGTTAAAATTGGTTGACATATTCAAAAGCATCACACAATCAAGAAAAGTATTTCCTATTGAATATAACTATATATGTATTCTCTGGGTATGCAGTAAGTTAACCAAGGAAGTGATTACTTGACTTTAGTGTGTATGCCCATTTTAACTAAAAGCCTAATGTACAGTGTGGTTGGTTGGCGTCTTTTCTAGTAATAATTGGCAAATGATTAATAAATTTTCTCTTTCTGCACCTGTCCTGGTATAGCCATGCTAGCTGGAGCCACAGCAGTGTACACCCAATTCATCAGTCAGCTGACAGAGGACAGGGAGCCCTGCTGCCCAGTGTGCCAGCGGACGTTCCCCTCTGAGTCTGATCTGCAGGAGGTTATCAACGACATGCAGTCGAAGTTACGCCTGGTGCCGGACAAACTGAAAAATACAGAGCAGGACCTGAAGAGGAAGGAGAGGAAGAAAGATGAGATGATGGCTCTCAAACCTGTGAGGTACTGAACCAGAGGGGTCTCTGATCTGAGTTTGAGTGGGTTTTTTTTCTGCTTCTAAACTCAAGTAAAAACAAATGTCAGGTGATACCGTCAACAATATTAGAACTAGAAAAAAATTGAAAAAATAAAGAGTAATAAAAAATAGAAGACCAGAACTGTTGTTGTTTAGCATCATAGTAATTTAAAACTCTACCATAAAACAGTGCAAAGAACAAATCCCTGATGTCTTTTCTGTAGTCACCCAGTTGTAATAAGCAAAAGGCATTTAAGCAGCACTGCATATAGACTGATAAACACCAGTCTATAGGACTGTGTAGCATAAGGTTCCTATACTGAGTTTGATTTTTTAAATAAATAAATGACCATAAAAGTAAATATCTTTAATAGATTTTTCCAAAATTTACAGAGTTACCATTTTTCTTCCTAACAAGGAAATAAATTAGCCTGTGGACAGTCTCTTGTTCTCTTTCCTTTCCAGTAGATGGAGCTAGAGTGTCATAGTTCTAAATTCTGGACACACACACACACACACACACACACACACACACACACACACACACACA
>NW_005187427.1:3297576-3332245 GCF_000239375.1 Pundamilia nyererei | reverse complement strand
TGAATATTCTGCTACAGGGCCGTGTGACAATGTATCCAATGAGTTCATGTGAGCTGATTTTATGTGTGCATACTTAATTAATTCACCTTATATAGCTGTGATCTCTACAACCAGAGTCTGAGTCGAGCCTCTGAGTCATCTGATATGCCATTACTTTTTCTTTTGATTGTATTATCATATGAGGCACAGCCTGTCTTCAGTGACCCTGCAATGCACCAAATGTCTTGGCTGCCTGTGGTTCAAATTTAGGACATTGAAGTAGGCCAAGTGTCTCTCAAAAGGGATTTTTGTTTTTATTAGGTCTCTTTAACTTGGAAGCAATAAGATGATTAAATGCTTAGCTAAATGTAGCTAAACTCATTAGTAGGTGCAGCTTTACAGTGGAAACACTAGATAAAGTTAAATTAGTTAACTCTGATGAGTGTTTCCACTTAAGTTAAGTAGAAACACTAGTTTAAGAGGTGTCCCCTTTCAGCACATATAGTATTGCCACTGTGTGTCGTGGGACAGGATATCTTATATTATATGTGTGTTATCTCTCTCCTCTCCTCTCCTCTCCTTCAGAAAACAGACATTATAGACACAACAGTTTGCTTTCAAGAGTTTCACAAAGTTATCAGCGGTTTGTTTTCCTAATGTTTTCAGGTGGGCTATTCCACAGTTTGGGACATAAAAGTCAAAAACTGTAGTAGCAAACTTCTGAAAATCTATTTATGAAGATAAAATGCAGTAATCTTTTTGTTAATGTCTTTTTGTTAATGGGGGTGGCTGTAGCTCAGGTGGCAGAGCAGGTCAGCCACTAATCAGAAGGTCGGTGGTTCGATCCCAGGCTGCCTCCTGCCTGCATGCCAAATATCCTTGGGCAAGATACTAACCCCGTGTTTGCCTACTGGTGGTGGTCAGTGTCCGGCAGCCTCACCTCTGTCAGTGCGCCCCAGGGCAGCTGTGGCTACAATGTAGCTTGCCATCGCCATTGTGTGAATGTGTGTGTGAATGGGTGGATGACTGAATGTAGTGTGAAGCGCTTTGGGGTCCTTAGGGACTAGAAAAGCGCTATACAAATGCAGGCCATTTACCATTTACCATTTAAATGTATGGCCAGATAGTTCAGTACATCATTGTCATGGTAACAAATGTTATGCTGTCTGATAAGGGTGGTAAATAGCAACATGTACAGTAATGTGAGAAATGTAACTACTGTCAACTTCAATGACAACTGCCGTGTAGAACATCACAGAGTGATACTCAATCTCTGCCAAAGATGAAGAATTTCCTGTCAGTGATACGTGATTTGAGCCATTCAGGAACGTTATCTGAAAAATCTACCCAGCGATTACACAGTCTCTTAAAGGCTGCCTTTATTCAAGTGAAATGAGGTTAGCAACCTTATCAGAATTGTTAGTCTGAGAACACTTACCTTTTTGTGGGATGTAGTACACCTTTTTAAGGCGTTTTTCTTTTTACATGAATTCAACTTTGTCAGATAACAAAAGGTTGACTATTGGTTTATAAATTGGTATATTAACAGCCATTTCTATGACAGAGACTGATGAAAAGGTGGTTTTTCACAAGATGAATCGTGAGAACTGTGGGGGTTTAAGAGTTTTCTTTTTTTCCCGCACCCCCACCATCCGCTCAAATGCCCTTAAGGTTTATTTTGGTTTGGTTTGGTTTTTTGGGGTGGAGATTGACGTCTTTTAACTATTAATAATGTTGAATAATAATTCTGTTGTGTTCTGCAGTTGTATATTATAATAACTCGAGTGTACGTACGACATGACTCCAAAACTCTTCTTTCATAGTTTTGTGACAGATATTTGAAAATGTGCCTCCAAATATGCTTGTAGACTTTAATAACAAGGTGTCAAAAGGAGACATTGTTGTACATACAGGTTTTTAATAAGTGTCACACTTTCAAAGTATATTTACTTTTCATTGTCATGTCTCTCAGACAGTCCATTGTACAGCTTCAGGAAAAGGAGCTACCGGAGTTGAAAAACCGTCTACAGACTGTGAATAGAGAAATTGAGAGGTTGAAGGGTGACGTGGAGGAGCAGGAGACTCTGCTTGGCACGCTGATGTCTGAGGAAGAAACTGCCAAGGCCTGCTTGCAGGACATTTCTCTCATGGACAGATATCTGGTATTAACCTCCTGCCTGTCGTTCTGGACTTGCACTTATATCTTTCCTGATCTCTCTTTACCCAGCTTAAACCTTTGTGGGCCTTTGTTTTCTCACCTTTCTTCATTCTCTTCTTTATTTTCCTGATATTTAATTGGCTATAAATTATTCTTGTTGATTGATGTTGTTATTAGAGTTCCATTTAAGCAATGTCCTTTTTTGGATTTTCTTTTGCTTTTCAGATGGACCTTAAGGACGTGGAGAGGAAAATCGCTCAGCATGCAGCAAAACTCCAAGGAGTAGACCTGACCAGAACCACACAACAAGTCAGTCAGGAGAAACAAGAAACTCAGCACAAGTTAGACACCAGTAAGATGACACAAAGCAAGCACATCCATTCACGGGGAAGTTGTGTCTCTTACATTCTTAATTTTCTAACTTTGGCACTCAAAATCTTTTATTTCTTTCTTTTTTTTAATTTAAGAATTTGGCTCAATTATCATGCTCTGAGGACCTACATAAGGAGTGTGACTGGGAGGGGGGTATGAAGATATAGAAGCAGTTATTCGAGAAGGGCTGTTTTATTGATTTTGCTCAAACACTAGATTACTTTTCTCACTGAAACAGCTTAAACAGTTTTACTGCTTTGATTCTTTGCTCATACCAAGGCTTCTAGCCATTTGTTAGCTTCTTTAAGATGTCCTCGTTCAGCCTGTTGACGATGATCTAAGTGTCTGATTGGATTTATTGTTAAAAACATTTTTGTTCCACCTGCGATTTACTCTCATATAACTGTTCGCTTGCACTGCTGTATGCATGTTGTTCATGAATAAAATGATATGCATTGACCCTGCCGGTCATCAGTGACCAAAGATGCTGGAAATCGTGTGATATGGGTCCCTGGCTGGTTTGTTGATGTGTCTCTAGTTGCTAGTTGTTTTTTCTTTCTCTTTACCTCTTTGTATATTTTCAGCTTCCAGCAAGATGGAGTTGAAACGTAAGCTGATCCAGGACCAGCAGGATCAGATACAGATGCTTAGAAGTGCAGTGAATGAGACACGAGCAGAAAAGCTCCAGCTGAGCAGTGACATGCAGAAACAGCAGCAGCTGGAGGAGCAGTGTGCCGAGTTCACCACTGAGATCCAATCCTTGACCAGAGACATCAGGGTATTTTTTTTTTCTTTTTTTGTTGTGCTTACATATTTTATATTCACATGAAGATTAAAATGTTTCACACTTTATTCTCATACTTATAACACAAAATAACAGAAATGTACCATAATCATACAATCAAGTCTTATATATTCATTATATATGGCTACCAGATGTTTGGTGAACATTGTTTATTTTTAGTTGCATGGTTTAAAAAAAAATTTCTATAAATTTTCTATGTTGTCCCTTTTTTGTGTGTGGGTTTTTTTTTCCTGTTCCACTTTGTGGTTTACCAGGAGGCAAAGGAACAGCTGTCCCCTCTGTCTGCCGCTCTGGAGAAGCTACAGCAGGAGAAACAAGAGTTGCTGGAGCGCAAGAGGCAGAAGCAGGAAGAAGGGCAGGAGAAGGTGGGCACAGTCTCACTTTTGTCTCTTTTGGAACGTGCGTTCTCTATAATGAAAAAACAGCACAGAACTTTACATTTACGGAGCAATTACTTGTTATCGGTTTTCATTTAAAGTTTTTTTTCCATTTAATTTGCTGTGCATGTCATGTCATAGTTTTTTGTATTGTACACACACACACACACACACACACACACACACACACACACACACACACACACATATTAATAGATAATGACAGAGCATTATGTTTTTGTAAGACCTTTGTTCTGCCACAAATAAACTGTGAATATCTGTTCATCTAAGTCTGAATTCTGACTGTGTTTCTGACAGATCAGCTCCATTAAAGAGAAATTAAAGGCGATCACCACTTTGGAAAAAGACATCACTAAATATGTCGATGAGGGCAAAGATGAATATAAAGAGGTAACATGTTTGGCACTGTTGTAAGATGCATCACAACCCCCACCCCCAGTGATTTATTCTGTGACATATATTGAATTGTAGCCTCGGAGTAAAAGGTACGCATATATTTTATATAACTTTGAAACACCAACTTTTTCATTTTAACACTTTAGCATTGTTTCTTGTGAGATTAGCTGTAGAAGCTTGACTGTAGATGTGTTGATTTTATTATTTCTAATGTGTTTAACCCTTTCACGGACCCTATCATTGCAGCAAAAAGAGTCTGAGCTCCATGAAACTAACACTCAGCTCCATGAAGCTGAGAAGCACAAGGAGAAAATTAATAAGGAAATGGGAAACATCCGTCAGGACATAGACACTCAAAAGGTACAGGACAACAGAGCAAACACTGTTTCATGTTTCGTAACTTTAAAACGAAGTTAAGAAACTTTATTTTAGATTCGCCTAACTCTAGCTACATGAGTACGGCAAGCACTTTTTAAAAGTTTAAACCTTCTTAATGAATCCTAGGTCCAGGAGCGCTGGTTACAGGACAACCTGACATTGAGAAAACGTGTTGAGGAGTTGAAAGAAGTTCTGGGTAAACGTGAGGCTCTTATGAAGGACATGGGCAACATGCAAGTCATGCAGCTACGCAAGTAAGAGCACCACACCCATTATCAATTTTCCACATGATTGGTGAAGCAACCAAGCAATTAAAATAGTTTCAGGCTCCGTCACATCAGAAATGCCACACTTGACACTTGTAAATGTTACAGAGCTGTTTGTAGTATTTTAAATTCCTTCCCTTCATCTCTTTCTGTGGTTTTCCAGAGAACGGCGTGAAGCAGAGCGCAAGCTGGAGGATTTGAAAAGAAACCGCAGTATTGCATTGGGCCGACAGAATGGCTTTGAGGAGGAGATACTGCATTATAGGTGAAACATGCAGATATGCGGCACTTACACATACAGAGCTTACTCTATACACATATGGTCATGCAGAAAATGAGGAAATAATACAAATAAGAAAACTGATTGGAAAATTGTGGAAAAACATGATATCCCAAAAGCAGCTGTCCATTCAGGTTCTGTGTAAAACAAATGAGGATGACAAGAAGTGAATCTCCAATAGATCTTCCATCCCGAGAGACGTTGAGCTAATTCAGTAGAAATAAATGTTATCATATAATAAAAACACAGCATGATTAACCATTATTGTTGATGTTTTTCGCAGCAATAACACCTCTGCTATATCTGTATATATTCTGGATTAGACTGCTGTGAATTAGAACTTTATTTGTTTTCATTTATAAATACTGTGTATTGTTCAGATCCCTGTCAGAATATTAATACCAATACTTATGTGTACCATAGAGTGTACAGCCGAGTGTGTGAAGTCATCCTATTATGATACACCTCTGTCTGTTTGTCCAAGAGTTTCTCCTCTATGATCAGGTGTTCAGTAACCAAGGCACACAGGTACATCTTAGGACCCCAGAGGTTCTTAGCCACCAACCCATTTTTACCATTTCTGAGCCTGCAACATGTCATTTTCCACAATTGTAACGTCGGATTATAAGGTGCACTGTCAAGTTTTGAGAAAATTAAAGGCTTTTAAGAGTGCCTTATAGTCCGAAAAATACGGTAATAACGACGGCCTGCTTGCATGTTCTACAAAAAAATGTGCTTTGGAGCTATCTGATGGACAAAAACCAAACCAGTTCCACGTCACTGAAGTTGCACCATTTTTACAAACCAATTCTGGTTCATCTGTTTCATTCAACAATCTGTTTTAGCCTTTCTCATTCTCCGTATGTGTGTATGAATACAAAGGCACTCCGCATGCGCGTTTTATCCACATTCTATCGTGAATTTTCATTTTCTTGTCATTGCCCAACATTACAGCGGTATTAAAGTTAACGGTATAATATGGCCCAGCCCTACTGGGAAGGATCTGGCATTTGACTCTAATGACATGAATGTGGTGGAGCATAACTGGACTAATATTTTGCTGTATTTAAGGGCTGTATCAAACATGAAATAATTGTAAAAATGTACTCAAAGGCAATGGGATGTTAAGCTATGTGAATTAGTCCAGCTTACAAAATCCACTTTTCAAGCATGTAATTTGACATGTGTAGGTAAACCATAAGGCACATAAATATGCAAACATAAAATAAGAGGTAAGTTAAGATCATCTTTTATCGTCTCAGTGTATATTTGATTGAACAAAATCTTGCATACCAATTTTTCATTTTACACTTGATGTTGGCAAACATTGTCTGAGTGTGTGAAATGCACCAACAACATTTAGAGTAACCTTAACGCTCTCTGGTCGCTATGGTAACAGTTAAATATTTCTTTCAAAATAAGACACACAACTACAAAACAAATATAAAGTACTTGAAAATATCTAATTCGCCATAATGCTAAATCAACGAGAGCCCTGTTTCTCTGCAACGAGACGATCCCACCTGGGCGTAATGGGGGACAGTGACACCTGAAGTGTGTTGCTTATGCTCAGTCTGCTCCGCGATTTTGTTTTGGTAGCTGTAACTGCAGAAAACTCCGCTTCACACAGATATGATGTTGGAAATGGAAACATAGTTTTTAGTGCTGTTGTGGCAATCTTGGGGTATTCTGCCACAACTTTTATCCAGAATACCGGCAAAGTTGATGTCTCGAACATACTTTTAAGGCCTGTTGTGATCTCCAACAGTTGATCTTCTTCTTGCACAGACATGCTGGATTCACCCGGTTTATTGACAAATGGGTCGCAGATCCATTCCGTGTCAGTTCGTGGGTCTTTTGTGATTAGGAAGTAGCACTCGAACTCTTTTAAAGGCAAAGACAGGTGATCGTGCACGACGAAGTTATTTATTTTTTCTGTGTGGCCGGTACCAAAAAAAGAAAATTTATTCATAACACACGGGAAAAGACCCAGGGAAACAGAGTTAACGATAAAAACCCTGAAAACCACAAATTTCGCATCTGCGCCTCAACTCTCGCGGCCCGGTACTAAATGACCAGGGGTTGGGGACCGCTGCGTTAGACGACTGACATCTAATGCACTAATACTGTAGTACTGATGTGTCCTAGTGTACTAAAAATGGTTTAAGTTAAAGTTAAGTTATCAAAGCCCTGGGTAGTGTTGAGAAACAGTAACAGAAAACCATGTCATTCTCTATTATTCAACGATTTATCATTAAACTAAAAGTGCAATTTGAAAATATTGCTTACAGGAAAGAGCTGCGAGAGGATCAGTATGACAAAGCTGATGAGCGCTACAGAAACAAGATGATTACAATGAGGACCACAGAACTGGTCATCAAGGACCTGGATCTCTACTACAAGGCTCTTGATCAGTAAGTTTTGTCCTAACATATGCATATATACAGCTTGTGGTTATTAACAAAAAATAGTTCTCCATACATAACATCTGATTTATGGTCTTCTTTTAAAATTCTGTAAATAGTTTTCATTTGACAGCTTTGTTGAATAAAGAAAGATTTCTACCATATTTTGTGATACTTTGCAATGTCAACAGGAAATGACAGTGTCAACTGATGCAAATTATCGCAGTTCTATCTTGTGCAGATTTTTGTGCTTTTCCCTCACGTATAAGAGAGTGTCACTTGCAGAAACATGGCTAAGCAGTTTAGTCAGCTATTTACTCAGCTTGGGAAAATGGAAGTGTATGGTGACACATACTGAAACAGATGAGATTGATTAGTTTCAGGGTAAAACCACAGATAAATAACATGAAATGCATAGTGAAATGTGTGTCAGGAGTTCAGAGTTTTTGACACGTTCCCTTGTATTAGAACAGTAACTTGTTAATGTGAGACTTGTGAGTCTTCATCAGAGATCAAGAAGTGCTATACATGCTACACAAAATATACATAATACATATCTATGAGTGAGTCTACAATAAATATAAACAGATATACGCAATAAAAACCATAAACCTCAATTATAAATATACAAACCTCAGTTTAAAAAAACAAAAATCATTAAATAAAAAAAATTATAGAAGTAAATGTTTCTGTGTTTGCACAATAAAAAGCCAGGATAAAGCAAGTAAAAATAAATAGGTTTTTTCAGCATTTTCAAAATGACTGAGAGATTGCGCAGCTTTAATGTGAGAAAGCAGATTGTTTCACAGATAAACAGGCCCTATCACCTCTGCTTATTAGCCTCTCTCTAGGAATGTCCAAGAGCTGTTGGCTTGTAGACATCAGGGCTCTGGTAGGACTACAGGGCTGCAAAGGTTGAGTTAAGCAGGGTGTTGTAAACTTCAGACATTACATGGAACCTTTCTTTCTGAGTTGATGTACTGTTTGCATTGTTGCAGTTTGAACAGTACTAGTAGGTCTTGTGTCAGAACATCATTAACTAGTTAGGCCTTAATTGGACGTCTATGCATATCTGAGGGAAAAAATTCACTTGCTTCAATTTCAAACTTCGCTTAGAGGGAGGTTCATTTCCACATCAAAGTATAGTTTTATTAATATCTGCTGAGATGTGTTCTTCTTCAGTCACACTTAACATCTACACTAAAAATTTCATTTTATAAAATGTTGGATTCATGGCTGCTGGTTAGAAAGTGCAAACCAACTTTCCACGTCTATTAATTTTTTTTATGTCACAAGATGGTTTAAATGAAAGAAGGGGGGGGAAACCTCAATGTGACCTAGTAACATACACGACCAGTCAAAAGTTTGGACACACTTTCTCATTTAATGGATTTTCTGTAAGTTAATTACTTTCTACATTGTAGATACATACTGAAGACACTAAATATATGAAGCAAGATATGGAGTCGTGTAGCAAAAAAAAAAAAGAAGCTCTAAATAGGTTTTATTTTTTAGATTCCTCAAAGTAGCCACTCCTTGGTTTGTTGACAGCCTTAGCCTTCTGTCAGTGAGCTTCATGATGTAGTCACCTGAAATGGTTTCACTTCACAGGTGAGCCTTGTCAGGGTTCATTATTGGAATTTCTTGCCTTCTTAATGGGGTTGGGAGCATCAGTTGTGTTGTGCAGAAGTCAGGTTGGTACACAATAGCCCTATTTGACAATTGTTAGAATTCATCCCAAAAGGTTGATTATTTTCATCTGGATGTAGCATTTACAGTGGGAGAAATGTTTTGTCATTGTGGTTGTTGATCAGTGGTCTTGACAATTTGCAAACTAATGATCAAGGAACTGACCTCACAGCCATTTGTCCATTCAGTTTCAGTCATTGTATAAATGTACTGTTTATAAGGTTGGGGAAACCTGCAGTCAGCTGAGACTAAATAAGTCACTTGGATGAGTGATGGATTGTTTCTCCGAATGAAAACGTTCCATCCAGACAAACAGAAGCAACCTTTTGACATTTACTTATCTGGATGATTGAGCATGTGTCAAGGCATGTTAGATTTCGTATTATGGCAAGAACCAATCAGCTAAGTAAAAAGACTGCCCATCATTACTTTTAAAAACTGAAGGTCAGTCAGTCCAGGGAATTGCTAAAACTTTGAATGTGTCCCCAAGTGTAGTCACAAAAACCATCAAATGCTACGACAAAACTAGTTCACACGAGGACCAGCCCAGGAAAGGAAGACCAAGAGTTACCTCTGCTGCTGAGGATAAATAGAGTCCTAGTAGCAGTCTCCTCTAAACATCAAATGTGCAGAGGAGACTGCGCAAATCCGGCCTTTATAGTCAAATAGCTGCTAATAAACCACTTCTAAGGAAAAGCAACAAGCAAAAGAGATTTGCTTGGACCAAGAAAAACAAGGAATGGACATTAGACCAGTGGAAATCTGTGCTTTGGTCTGATGAGTCCACATTTGAGATCTTTTTGTTCCACCCCCGATGTCTTTGTGCGACTCAGAAAAGGTGAACGGATGGTCACTACGTGCATGGTTCCTACCGTGAAGCATGGAGGTGTGATGGTTGGGGGTGCTTTGCTGGTGATACTGTTGGGAATTTGTTCAAAATTGAAGGCACACTGAATCAGCATGGCTACAAAAGCATCCTGCAACATTCCACAGTCACCTGTGGCAAATTCAGATGGTTTGGGATGAGATGGACTGCAGAGTGAAGGCAAAAGGGTCAACAAGTGCTCAGCATGTCTAGGAACTCCTTAAAGACTGTTGGAAAACCATTTCAGGTGACTACCTCATGAAAGTCATGGAGAGAATCCCAAGAGTGTGCAGAGCAGCAATCAAAGGGTGGCTGTTTTGAAGAATCTAAAATATTGAGCATGTTTTCACACTTTTTGTTTACTTCATAATTCTATGTGTTCATTCGTAGTTTTGATGCCTTCAGTGAGAATCTACAATGTAAATAGTCATGAAAATAAGAAAAAAAAACGATAAAATGACATGTGTCCAAACTTTTGACTGGTTGTATAAGTTGGTATCTGACATAGCAAATGTAGAGCAGGTCATCCAGATTAAATTAAAACATGTCACGATTTCATCTAAGGGCGTGCAAAGTCAATCTTACCAATCCTAGTTGATATAATCACAAATTTATACATACTATTCTGATTTATATTTTTACACAGCTCAAAAAATGTATACATGTGTAAATATTACCACTTTCCTGCCTACATGAAGAAATATTGGTAAGTTTTATGCACGTCTTCTGTCCTAAAAAGCTTTTGTAGTTTTACTGTAATGACACATCTTGTGCTTGTCTTCCTGATGAGGCTCTTTGAATTTAGGTCACCAGAACTACCGCAGAGTTTTTAGCTTCATAGCTGGAACGTCAGCAGCATTGACAGGGTGGGAAGTGATGTCAGTGTCTTCCAGTACTTTGAGTTGGTGGCCGAGTGCAGGCTGAAATCTGATACAGTTTAACTGGTATTGCATAGTGACGTTTTTATTAACTTTATCTTTTTTTTACTGTTTTGGAAAAATCTTTATCTAAGTATTCCTTATTAACCTAAATTCATCAAAATTTTTGGAAGAAAAATGTTTTAAAAGAATTCTAACTAAATTAAATCAACAGGGCATTGCTTACACTTTTACATTGTGTTGCATTCCTGTTAATTAATCTTTGCAGTCAAATAAGGTGTTTATTTTGTTTGCCTTTCCTAGAAGCAAGCTTTAAAGTTTGCTTTATGATGGATGTGAATAAAACTTGTAGCAAAGCTACAACTGAGAGATCCTTCTTTTTTTCATCTGCCTTGTTTTGCATACATGACAGCTATTGGGACTTTGGAAAAATAATCACATTATTTTTTGCCCATGGGGTTGATCATTTCTGTGAGGTCTGAAAGTACTTCTTTTGCTTAGTGGACAGCATGCCAAATGGAATGCACTTGTGTTGGTGATTTCAGTGCGTCTTTGTGGGCTCAATAGATGTGCAGATATGCAGGTCTGTTATCCGTAGTATATCACTTCAGTCAAGTGCATTCAGGAAGCATCATGTCTCGCCGGCCAGCAAACAGCTGTGATTGGCACGCCATCAAGCGGTGATTTGAAGAGCGCTTGAGTGCTTTTGCTTTGCGCTTTGTTGACATAGCACACATTTGAAATATTATTTGATCATGTTCATTTAACTCATTCACTGCCAGCCATTGGCAGTGAATGAGTTAAACCCATTGACTCATTCACTGCAATTGACGGCTATAGACGTCAATGGCAGTGAATGAGTCAATTGTGGGAAGCAAAATGTCTAATTGTACAGCCTATTAATAACAAGCAGGGCTCGCTTTACCCCAGAGGATGGTGCTTCCAAGAATTTCAACTAGATCACAGGGCAGTTTTCCACTTGATGTGTTACATCACATCAGCTTGTCCAGATAACCTCTGTTTTTTGACGTTGACTGAACGTATTGCCTCCTGTGGTGGTCTTGTTGACGCCTCAGTGAAGGGAAAAAAAAAAAAGATTACTTCACAGTCTTGCACGAAGTAGGTGGCCTTTAGTCATTCTATAAATAAAATAATTTGAAAATGAGTCATGTCTTTCATGTGAAGTACCAGGCTCTTGAGTAACTAAACAGATTCTATGGATTCCAAAAAGCAGATTAGTTTTAAATTAATATATTAAAAAAGCTAGTTTTGCTGCTCAACTTCTTCGTCTATTTTTATAGTTCCCTTTATAATGCTGTTAATTTATCTTGGGAAAACTTTTTTCAAGACTCTATGTGACTGCATTCACAAACTACAGCTATGAATCATTTGCACATTTTATTTTAAACTTTAATAATGTTTCATCAGTTTTTAGTTCTGACACTTTGCTACTGCATGCTTTTTATCTTTAGAAAAAAAAATATATTGACCTGCCTAATAATGCTAAATTACACCTATAATTACAATTTGCAGACTAATTAGCAGCCTGATTTACATAATGCAACACTTGCAAAAGTTAAGTTTTCGGAATTATCTGGCTCTTGACCTATATGTTCTGCTTGCACATACTCACCCCCCACTACATTTCATGGTGAAAAAACTTCTTCTAACTTAGAGTTAGGTATGAAACAGTACACTTTGTTGTGTGCAAAGAGTTCAACTATTCGGCGCAGTCAGCAGTTTGAAAGCATGTTTGCGTGTGCAGAGTGCAGATGCGAGCACTTGTTTTGAGTTCAGGTCGCTAAAGCCTTTCATAAATAGAAGCCAATACAGGCTTTTGACTTTTAATTGTAGACCCATAGATTATTACAGATATTGGTAGTTTACGTTAGGGTGCTAAGATGATATATTATCTTTCTGTGTTATCTTCAGTTATGTGTTATTCTATGTTATCTTCATTTACATGGTAAGCTCCCATAACAAATTGTATCTGATACCCCAGACCTGGCATATTGTGAACTTTCACAAACACTTACTTTCTCACCTTTCCAGTTTACTGTATCCTAATGGATTGTAAGATTGATGAAAAAACAAAAAAAAAAACAGAATTAAAATCCATAGTTAATCGTTTGAATAACTTTTCAGGAACAAATGCTAAATAATTGCAGAGCCTGTTTTTTCTGAGTGTTTTGAAAAGCATCTCGACTTAATGCCGAGTTATGCTTCCATGTTTTCTCATACGTCATTGTGTAAAGACTTTCCAGCAAAGATGACTATAAAACTCAAAAACAACCCCCCACAGAAACTGTTACAGTATAAAAACGATTAGATCAACCCCCCACAGCAAGAGTTAAAGCTGTACCGGAATAAATGTGGCAGGTCACAACAGAGTTGTTAACTGTGTAGCTTTGTACCTGATGTGCGTCTACGCCTACCAGGGCAGGGTTTTTTTCTGGATTAATAGAACTGATTTTGATTTACTTCCAAAGAGCACTCACCACTATTTATGCTTTTTGAAATGACCGCCTAAAATCCTAAAACATAATGTTAGGTTTACTATCTCAAGCTGGGTAATGCAGCAGGACAGTGAATGTAAACATCAAAGGAAAGACAGCAGAATCCATCTTTCAGAGTGGCCCAGCCAGAGTCTAGTAGGAATACTGTTGAGATACAAGAGTTGACTTATTTTTCTCAGAGTGCACAAAATATTTAACATGTGTATTATTTTTGTGTTAAGCACAGTTAAATGCCTGTGACTTGAGTAATGGCGAAGTAAGATCTTATCAAGAATTAATGCAAAAAACAAAGATTGTACATGTCTGTTTTAGTGCTGCATACTAAGCAGTTAATGGATAGTAGATGAATCACTAGTATTATCTGCTAATCCATTTACTCTGAAGGTTCAAAAGAAGTCTTATCTAATGATGACGTTTTTTTCCAACAGGTTTTAAATGACCTAAAAAAAGACTTAGACTTACTTACTTAAACTTACTTATTAGATTAACCTAAATTTGCTATTGTGGTGAAAAATATCCTGCTCGACATGCAAGCCTTCCAAGCACAGAAAAAAAACATCTCATAGAGCAGAGAGTTCACTTCCTATTTTGTATCACCGCATAACTATCAATGCCATCATTTTTATGTGGCTTCAGCATTTGCAGTGCTGATTTTCATGATTGAAATGTGCAAATAATTGAAAATTTATCAGCAAGGTAGCAAAGCATGACATTGTACACAGTGAGGCCCTTGCCAAATGTTGTACAGATATGTCTGGCTTTTCTATTTAAATGCAACTGTGTTATAGCAAATCAAAAGCACCTGAAGGTTACGTTTATTTGTCAATGTATCAGGCTTTTTTTTTTTTTTAAATTATCCTTTCTTTCTATTAAAAATATATTCATGTTTGCAAACTGTTTATTCTTGGAGATCAGGATACTCTGAGAGACACTTAATAAGGATAAAAGGCCTTGGTAAGGATGTGTGAGCTCACCATCACTGATACCATCTGAGTACGGTATCTGAAGAGAGCAGAAGCATCATTTACCCATAAGTGTGGGTTAGAAAAGGCATGACAGCCTGCAGTGTTATCAAGATTGCAAGCAAGGCATAGAGCCTTCCATCAGACATTACATCCAGGTCACAGTTTCTATTTGAATACAGAGAAAATGGTTTCTATGGTAAGATGTTTTGATTTGGATGCAAAAAAATGAATCAGTGTGCAAAAATTGTCTGTGCAGAACTGAGCAAACCTAGAAGTCACTGATAATGTGACTTTCAATAAAATGAAGGTAGTTGAAAGTCAAAGTTAAAGAGTTTGTGTTTGCTAATTATTGAAGAGTCAGCATAGCTTTCATTGTATTCTGGTCAAAATAACAGTCTATATGTGTTGGCTCAGCGGTTCTTAAACATTTTCTTTCATGCCCTTCTTCAGAAGTCCATGAAAGTTCAAGCCTCACACTCTAACTTTTAGCAATCATTAAAAGCGAAAAGTTATCCAAGTATAATTTAAATTTGTAAATGTCGGTACAGGAGCGTGAGTCATTGTATAAGAAGGAAATCTGATTCCTTCAGACCCATCTCGCTTCATACTTTTCAACTTAGATCGTCAGTTTTGAATACATTGCAAGCAGTATTTAAACACATCTGGGAAAGCGAGGGCATCTCTAAGAGATACCAGGTTTACTGGGTCACAGATGTAGAGCGGGCTCTGTAGATTTGTGAATGTAAACGTTCGTCAACAAAGGAAATGACTTGCAGCTACCGTATAATGAGAGTCAGCAACTTCCAGTGAAAGGGGGTGAAGTAACCACTAATGATCTTTAACCCTTTTTGAAGTGATTACCAATGAGAGTGCAGAATGTCATTTTACATTACCAAAGCAAAGTCTCAGGAGATCTGAGTGACAACAATTACCTCTTCTGCTGCGTCTATATGATACACAACAGTAATTTAGTGCGTGTGCAGAACTCATGTTACTCAGCCTGATTGAGACGGACATTAAACAGAGGAGTCTATGCACGTCAGATTTTGGGAAGTACCCCTCACGTATCTCAAATTAAAATGAGGTCGTTCTTCAGCTTATGCAGCGAGTTTTAAATCATGGTCCTACTTCAAAATTGCAAAACTAATTGAATGTGTTGAGGATATTGTGGGCTCACAGTCACTATCACTGCATTATCATAGTGTGCAGGGAGTTGATTGGTCCACTTCTGGACTTGGAGAAAATGTCTCTCCTCTTTTTCTCCTGCAATCCAAGGCAGATATTTTGGCACTTTTTATACATAGAAATTCATAGAATAATGGCTACAGTCTTCTATGAACTTACTGTGTGTATATTGTTGTAAATATGCATAGCAAGGATTTTTAGCAGTGTGACTTGAGTTGAATGCCCCCCTGGTCAAAGTTGGTTGTCTGTCCAGTTTATGCTCTGCTGCCAACCCTGAAAACATGCCTGTATTGAAGCAAAGTAATGGTAAATGGCCTGTATTTGTATAGCGCTTTACTTACTCCCTAAGGACCCCAAAGCGCTTTACATGTTCAGTCATCCGCCCATTCACACACACATTCAGAGACTGGTGATGGCAAGCGACATTGTAGACACAGCCGCCCTGGGGCGCACTGACAGTGGCGTAATGTAAAGCCTTTTCTTCATGTTTCTCCTATATGTGCAATAGGTTCTACAAAGAATACTTAATAACATTTTGTTGTAAAAGTCTTGATGCATGCTCAATCATCCAGGTAAGTAAATCCCAAAAGGTTGATTCTGTTCGTGGGAGAACTGATACTGATGATGTCACTTGGATGAATGACGAAACATTTCTCCCACTGAAATGTTTCGTCACTCAAGCGCCGGTGTTCTGCAGGTTTTAGATGTGTTCTCGAACCAACACAGCTGATTCAAATGGCTAAATTACCTCCTCGACATGTCTTATTGCCAGGCCTCTTATGTTCTCCAGAGGCCTGGCAATCTAGGTGAACAGAATCAACCTTTTGGGATTTTTTTCTGAACTGGAAGATCATCACAATACAACAGTTTTAGTATTTCTATAGCAAAGTTCATCAAGAAAATGCAGAATTCTGCACTAAACATCCTGAACTTTTGAAACCTAGTGTGATTAAGTCAGCCTACTAAAGTCAATGGATGATAGACAGTGCCCTGCCTTACTTCTGTTATATTCTAGGATATTAGTAGACATCTTGAGACTAAATGTTACCTAATGCTAATGCAGTATTTTCATATAAAGAAATGCTGTATTATTATATTACAAGATAATAAAACTCAAAATGGGATTACTTTTTAAAGGGACAAATATTACACCACCTTCACATAATGGAAGTTATTAGTCACACCTTCCTTTTGTTGCATGAGAAGTTCTGAAAAGAACTTCTCATGCAACAAAAGGAAGGTGTGACTAATAACTTCCATTTGTTGCATGAGAAGTTCTGAAAAGAAGATGTAATAGGTTGGACAGGCGGATACTTGCCCTACTATCTCTATTTTTACTTTATGGTTTATTCACTATATATGGTCTACAGAAGACATACCGTTAGTTGTACTGTTATCGCTAGGTTTTTTTTTTTGCAAACCACATTTCATGTTTCTAATCAGTTTGTTAGATTATAGACCAAAAGTTTCTTGGTATTCCGGAAAGTGAAAAAAAATCCAGCTGAGCGCGTATCTTATGTATGATTTTATATCCTGTCAATATTATAGATACATTTATTGAAAGATAAAAAAAAACGTTGCTGTTGTTTTTCATTTTTTGTAATCAGTTGATCAGATGCTTATTTTTTTGAATGTTTCAATTTTGTGCAAACGTTGGGTTTTTTTTCGCATTTATCCACTGTCGAATAAATGATAAATATCTGGAGATGTGCAGACACGGGGATTGCTTAATAACTACCTCACACATAATGGTAGGATGTGACCTGTTATAACCTTTTTACCTGATTGCGAATAGGGAAATAGCACTTCAATAAACTTAGATGTCCCATGCAGCAATGTCTAGTAGAAGTGGCTTTTTGGTAGATAAACACATCTATCTTTAATTAGGTTTATCCTTTATATATTGCTCAAAAATTAAAAGAACACTTTTTAATCAGAGTATAGCATCAAGCCAAATAAACTTTGGGATATTGACCCAACTCCTCCAGGATGGCACATCAGTAGTTGCCATTGCAAGAAGATTTCCTGTGTCTTCCAGGACAATATCTAAAGCATGAAGGTAATTCCAGGAGACAGGTAATTACTCCAGGACAGCTGGACAGGGCTGTTAGAGGTTCTTAACACATCAGTAGGATCATAATCTGCTACTTTTGTGCAAAGAGGAACCAGATGAGCACTGCCAGAATCCTACAAAATGAACTCTGGCAGGCCACTCGTGTGAGTGCCTCTGAACAAACAATCAGGGTGGCTTGAGGGCCCGGCATCCTTTAGTGGGCCTACTCTAGTGTGCTCACTGCCGGGCACTGTTAGGCGTGAATGGCATTTGGCACAGAATATCAGAACTGATAGATCTACCACTGACACCCTGTGCTTTTCAAAATGAGAGCTGGTTCACCCTAAACACATTTGATAATGTGAAAAGGTCTGGAGAAGCCATGGAGAACATTATGGTCCCTGTCACACTGTTCAGTTTAGTGGTGGGTCAGTGATGATCTGTGGAGCCATATCCATGGAGGGATGCACTGACCTCTACAGGCTAGGCAACGGCCGCCTGACTGTCATGAGACACCGGGATGAAATCCTTGGACCCATTGTCAGACGCTACGCTGGTGCAATGGGTCCTCGTTTGCTCCTTGTACACAACAATGCCTGCCCTCATGTAGCCAGAGTATGTAGGGAGTTCCTGGAGAGTGAAACAATTGATACCACTGACTGGCCTCCACACTCGTCTGACCTAAATCAGAAAAACACATCTGGGACATTGTGTTTCCAACCCCACCAGGTTGCACCTCATACTGTCCAGGAGCTCAGCGATGCCCTGGTCCAGATCTGGTCATCATCTGTCCCCCAGGACATCATCTGTCATCTCATTAGGAGCCCTGACATTGTCAGGCAGGCATGTGGTGCCAATACTAACTACTCCCATAACGTCCATATCAGTAGATATATCCAGCATAATATTTCTTTCCCCATTGTGATCCTTTCCTTTAATTTTTTGAGCAGTATATTAATTTTTAATTTTATTTGTTTTCCACAGAACCATCATGAAATTCCACAGTATGAAGATGGATGAAATCAATAAGATCATACGAGACCTATGGCGCAGCACCTACAGGGGTCAAGGTGTGTCTCACATTAACAAGAGAGCGCTATTATTAATTTGTGGTATTTTCAGAAATACTGTTTTTCCCCCTCCTTACTGTCATTTATCTATTCTCTTCTCTCTCCAGATATTGAGTATGTGGAGATCAGATCTGATGTGGATGAGAATTCATCTGCTGGAGTGAGGCGGAGGGTTTACAACTACAGAGTAGTTATGGTGAAAGGAGACACAGCTCTGGATATGAGAGGACGCTGCAGCGCTGGCCAAAAGGTAAAAAAAATGATTTTTTTTCGGTTTTGTGGTTACATCGCATGAAACCTGCATGTGACATGCAGTAAAAAGGTCAAACTTCTCAGTGAATCAAACATGATGTGACCATTTTGTTGTCTTCCTCTTTAAAAATATGATTGTGTGTGTCTAGGTACTGGCATCGCTGATAATTCGTCTAGCTCTGGCAGAGACGTTCTGTCTGAACTGTGGGATCCTAGCTCTGGATGAGCCCACAACCAACCTGGACCGAGAGAACATCGAGTCACTGGCACATGCCCTTGTAGAGTGCGTATATACGGATTCAGTATTCTTACTGCTATACTTGTGAAAACCCTCATTAATAGGATGCAACAGCTCCTAACATTAACTGACAGCTGTCTCTTTAGCCCCAAAACCAAATCCTTTAAATAGTTTAAGTAGCAAAGTGTCAAAGTACACACTTAGGGAATGTCTAATGTGCTCGGTCCCATTTATAAGCCGCCTCATCACATCTGGAACCTCACTTGGGCTTAAAAGCTGTCATTAAATCCAAGTTAACTTTGTACCAAAAAGGCCCCTTTGATGTAGATATGTTGCTATAGATACTGAGGAGTAGATGGGCTTCAAACCAGGAAATAAAAAGAAGTGCACAGCTGGTGATATTGAATTAAGAAGAACTGTTTAATTATTGCAGTAGTAAAAAACAGACTCCTCTGTTTTAATGTAGATTGGTGCTATCCTTCAAGCCTCATACTGTGTCCCTACACAGTGCCCACTGAAGTGTTACAGGATGTATAGGTTGTCATTTGCCCATTCCTCTTTAAAAGTTGAACTATTTTGGCTTTACTGGAGCAGACCGTGTAATGTATCGGACAGAGAAACCAGCATCCGACCTGTCAAAACATTAAACACAGACTTCTAGTTGTATACCTTGGCAGCCACTGTCTTCCTTGCAGTGGGATGTAACTCTTTATCTCCTGCTGTTTTCTTCAGAATCATTAAGAGTCGCTCTCGCCAGCGCAACTTCCAGCTGCTGATCATCACTCACGACGAGGACTTTGTGGAGCTGCTCGGGCGATCCAGCTACATTGAACATTTCTATCGTATCCGTAAGAACCAGGATCAGAACTCTGAAATCACAAAGTGCAGCATCCATTCCCTCTCATCCTATCTTCACTGAGCACTGAAGTGATTCGAAAAGCTGCTTTGGAAATGTAAACTAATGCTTTATCTCTTTGCTTTGATTTTATTTGGGCAAAGACCACGTTCAGGTTTGCTTTTCAGGAGGCATGAAGAAAACTCATTCGCACATCATTTGTTTAATAACTGACTATAATTTAACTGATATGCAAAGGCATGTTTGGTTGATAGTGTTTGTTTTTGAAGTCAGTTGTCAATAACCTTATATAAACGTATTATAACCGTAATTATCCTTAAGAAACTGTTAGAAGTGCCAAAACAAAAGCAATAGGCTTCTGTTAACATCAGAAATATTTAAGGACAAAAAGCTTGATTCTAATCCATGAAGAATTTGCTTGTTGTGCTGGAATCCAGCATGAGGAAAAGAGCTGTTTGGATTTGTTTTGGGGGAAAAATAAAACTGCTAAAAACTGTCGAAACTTTTCTACATATTTATTGAAATACTGCTCTGACTAGTGACCAGCAGCCATCAGATGGCATTTTCAGCAACAGCACATGCTTTGCTTAAAAAATAGGGGGAAATTACACATTGAAATTCATATATAGCTAAAAAAAAAAAAAAAAAAAAAAGCCCCTAAAGAACACATAAGTCTCATATCAGATTGTGATGAATGGAATATTCAAGTTGAAAATCTTAGCTGGTGTACATTTGTCATTAGCTGAGAATAAAATTACAGAACATTCAGTGGAAACCAAAGTTATTAACCTATTATCACACCACAAATCAAAGGTAAGATTATTTAATTGCTGTAGATTTATTTCAGAGAAACACAGCACCTTTATCTCAAAGTTGCTCATTGACCACAACTTAATCAAGAATTTTGTCACACAATTCGTACATTTTTTTTTCTTGCAATTGGCAAATGTGATAAGGCGTGGGCAAAGCAAGTATAAGTAATCTGTTATCTGCCAAGACTTCAGAACAAACTTGAATCTGACTACAGCCAAACAACCACTTCAAGGGCTTTTTTTGAGGACACATCTTCTAAAGGTTTTCACTCGAAGTACAAGTATGGAAATGATGATGATGATGCTTGTGCTAGTGTCTGCTGCGCTGATGAGTCCATGTGCTGCAAATCCCGTCCGGAGTCTCAACCTAGACCATATCATTGACTTGGCTGACCAATACAATAAAACTATGTATGAGGTAAGGGCTCATCTCATAAGCACGAGTGTTTTTTTGACTCTTAGCTTGAACATTTTATAACGTTTTTGGTGCCTTGACTTGTTAAAAAACTTGAAAGTGTGTTAAAATTTTAAATGTTGACAAATATTTTTTCTATTTAATGTGGAAGAAGTTCTATGTTGAGGATGTGACACACTTGGTTAAATCTGGATGTGGGGTGAGAGGATCCTTTTCCATCTCTTTGAAACTGTGTTCCCTGTAGAGCATTCAGTTTTATTGGATTACATTTTTAAATGTCATTCATTTTAAACACGTCTGAAGTGAATATGTTCTCGCTCCTGTTGCATACAGAATAAGTTTTTCTGCAGAGTGCATGACATCCTGAAAAAGCACGACAGAACGGAGGATAAGAAGATTGTGAGAAACCTGGACGTGTTTTTTAAAGAAGGAAATGTAAGATATCTTTTTGCCAAATGAAAATGTCCCATCTATATTACAAATATGTAAGGATTATGTACTAATTGCATTTGCAATACAGTGAGCGAGATCATACTGAACCCAGGTGTTTTCTTATCTTTTAGGTGAACTGCACAGAAGAACTAATTAACGTGCCTCATGCAACAACCGAAAAGCCAATACCGTTTTTGCTGGAAAACCTTGCAAACTGCATTCGCCGGAGAAACTTCATGGGAATCTAAAAACAAAAATGCCTGAATAGCTTCGTGATCCGTGAACTGTCTGACATCTGGTAACGTCTTCAAATGTTTTTCATAGTCACAGTTTGATACAGTTAAAGTACTGGATATTTATTTTCTGGTATAGTTTTCTCTTTTATGCAGTTTATTTGTTATTTAATAGCAACTACATTCAGTGCTTTCACAGGGACGTTTTTGGTTGAGTTATTTTTAAGCTGCATAAGTAAAAATGCATCCGTCGCTGGCATTAAACTTTACAACAGTTAAGGTAGCAACTGCACATTATTGTAAACTGCATATTTATATTTTATTTAAAACAAGTTCAGTTCACATTTTGATATGTTTGGATGTTTGTTGTAGTTCTTTCACTCCACATTGAAACAAGTGTTTACAGAACAAGAAGTCGTTTTTCTCACAAGCTGCATTTGTATGGAAATGCTTTGTACTTTATGTTAAGACAGTCAGCTTTAACAGACATTTTGATCCTGTTTTATTTTTATATTAAATTTTGATGACGCCTTACTTCTGACAAGCTGTCTCGTATTATTCAGTCCTTCAGTCCCTATTGTCTGAAAGGGGGACATACTTGTCAATATTTTCAGTTCAGTATCTTGACTTCTGTTATAATTACTTTGCATGATTGGTTCAATGCTACACTCCCTGTAAGCCAGCTGTCTTCTGATTGGTAGCTCCTCCTACATAGAAGGTTTAGGAGTAGCTGGTTGTACTCACAGCCACAACTGTGTACCTTAGATTCATGTACCGTATTTTTCGGACTATAAGGCACACTTAAAATCCTTCAAGTTTTCTCAAAAATCATATGTAGTGTGCTTACTGACCTCAAACCAATTTTATGTGGTACAAGGCGCTTAAAAGTCTGTCAAAAAATGTTTCAGTACAACTTTGGCAAGCTACGAAGCCGCACCACTTGATGGATTGTTGGAGCATTACGGCTACTGTAGTCAGGAGCCTCATGGAATAATCTGGGTCCAAAACTCCGTCTTCTTTAGGTCCCAAAGTCAGACAAATACTGCAGCATCACTGAGAGTTAAAAACTGTTTAAATGTTTTCATCTTTAATAAAATGATGAGTGTTGCTGCTTCACCAGGTGTAACAATTAAGTTTAACATCCAGGCATCCATGAAAACAGAATTTATTACATTTAATGGAGTAGGAAATTAGCAGGACGTTAGTTCACTAGTTTCTACCTAAACATGATATAGCATGTTCTGACTGAGAGATTGGCGGTCTGAAAAAATACGGTAAGCATATTCCTAAGAGAAACCACTCTTGTGTATATACAACTACCAGCCATTTTGTTAGGTACACCTGTTCAGCTACAGCATCATGTTGACCTTTGAATCAAACAGACTAGCAGCAGATTCTGCTTTTGACATCTAAGAACAGGAAACTCAGTCTACAGTCCACAGAGGCTCACCAAAATGAAACAAGGAGACTGGAAATCGATTTTTTTTTTTTGTTCTGATAATATTGAGACGGTGTTGTGTGGCAGGTGTTTTGTTGCCAGACTTTTTAACGCTTGTGGGGTGGCTCTAGCGCAAGAGACACCACAGATCATCTACTCATCTGCTGATCAGAGGATTGGTGGTTTGAGTCCTGGCTGCTTTGATCTGCATGACAAATATGCTTATGCAAAATACTAACCTGCATCCATTGGAGCATTAATGTGTGCGATTGGTAGATAGAAAGCATTTAAGCATAGAAGAAAGTGCAGGTGTGAATGGGTGAATGAGGCATGTTGGATTAAGCACTTTGAATGTTCTGGGAGTAGAAAAGCAGAATCGGTCCATTTACCACTTCAAATCAAATCACTTGTATTGTCACATCGCATGTGCAGGTACACTGGTACAGCACATGTGAGTGAAATTCTTGTGTGCAAGCTTCACAAGCAACAGAGGTGTGCAAAATACAATGACATAAGAACAAAGCAAAATATAAGAATGAGAATTCTAAGAACAAATATAAGAATGTCTGCGGTGTCTCTTGAGCTAGAGCCACCCCGCAAGCGTTCCCAAGTCTGGCAACAAAACACCTGCCACACAACACTGTCTGAATGTTATCAGACCAAAAAATCGATTTCCAGTCCCCTTGTTTCATTTTGGTGAGCCTCTGTGGACTGTAGACTGAGTTTCCTGTTCTTAGATGTCAAAAGCAGAATCTGCTGCTAGTCTGTTTGATTCAAAGGTCAACATGATGCTGTAGCTGAACAGGTGTACCTAACAAAATGGCTGGTAGTTGCATATACACAAGGGTGGATTCTCGTAGGAATATGCTTACTGTATTTTTCAGACCATAAGGCGCATTAAGTGAAACAGAACAGCCAGATAAGTCAAACTTTGCTCAACTCATTCTCCTTACTTTCTCCATTTCCGTACCATTGATTCATTAATGTTGAATATGTATACCAAATATGTATATATACAAGTGTGTGTGTGTGTGTACATATGTATAAAATAAAATATACAATATACAAAGGTTAGCAGTGGATGCACTGCATTCAGCATGATATGGTGCATTTCCAGCAGGATAATGCACCATATTACCTATAAATCTCTCCTTGGGCTGGTTCCCTCTTATTTATGTGTTTATATGTGTAAAAACCACAACCAGTACAGCCTTAATTTTCACAATATCTGTCCCAAAAATCAGAACAGAATTGGGGGAAAGGGCATTTAAATACGCTGCCCCTGCTTCCTGGAATAATCTGCAGAAGGAACTAAAATTATTAGAATTGGTTACCTTGGGGGAGTTTAAGTCCATCTTAAAGGAACGATGGAATAACTCTTTTACTCAGTGTGATTGTTTTTAATATCGCTCTTAATTTGATCTGTTATTGTATATTTTTCACATGTTCGTACGGGGATATTGTATTTGTTTTAAATGTTATATACTTATGAGGTACATGCATTTTTGACTTTTGTTGCCATGATGCCAGGTCTCTCTTTTTTTAATCTCAATGAGATTTTTACGTGGATAGATAAAGGACTAATAAAAAAAAATGGTGATCATAAATCACGAAGCTCAAATCATCTCAGACTTGTTTCTAGGTAAGAAAATTAGGGCAAAACTGCAGATTACAGTTACTGTTTGACCAAACGATTGAGGAAACGGCTAAAACATCAGATGTTCATGAATTAAATAATCAAGTCGAAAAATGTTTACTGCCAAACTCTGTGTAATCTGTACAGTAGAAACGGATGAAATAGTAATCAGTCTAAACAAAAACCAGCACCTGTATGAGGGCGGGATTGAAAACCACATCAGAAATCAAACTTCAGACTAGTCAAGTCTTCTCAACTTTATGAGAATATTTTCAAGTAACCATTGTAAATAGATGTCTGTTGTTTTCTTCTTCTCCTTTTTTGTAATGCAGCCCACCGTATAGACTCATTTCAGAGAAACTGTTCTCCTTTCTCAAGCTGCGTATTGACCACAACTTAATCATGAGTCTTATCTCTCCATCGCTGCAGACTGCATTTGGGGTTTTTTTTGTAATTGACAATTGTGGTAAAGGCGTGGGCAAAGCAAGTATAAATAATCTGTTCATCAGCCAAGACCTCACAGCAACCTGCAAGCTGACAATTGAGCAGAAATACTTTAAAGGCTTTTCAGCTTTTCAGCCAACTAATAACAAGTATGGAGATGATGACGTTTGTGCTGGTGTCTACTGTGGCCCTGCTTATCAGTCCATGTGCTGCAAATCCCATCTGCAATATGAACTTAAACAATATCATTGACCTTGTTCAAGAATACAGTAAAACTTTGAATGAGGTAAGACCGTATCTTATACATTTAACTGCCTCTTAGCATTCATAGAGCTTTTTGTTGTTCTTGTTGTTAGTTTACTTTTATTTTTTCTGCTTTGTTCAAGTTTTTAAAACTTGATTGTGACAATTTGTCTCTCCAACGTTGCAGAGTATCTATGTGGAGGATGTGACACACTTGGTTGAATCTGGATGTGGGGTGAGAAGACTACTTTTCATGTCTTTGAAACAGTTTGCAAGCTTTCCATTCAGGTTTCTTTTTTGAGAGACTGCAATAAGAACAGTGATCTCTTTTAACATTTTAATTGTGTTTATTTGTAACGCTAATACTTGTTTATGTTTCATACAGAATAATTTCATCTGCAAAGTGCACGAGATCCTGGAAAATCATGCCACAAAGCAGCAGAAATCTAAAGAGAAGGAGATTGTGAGAAACTTGGAAGTGTTTATTAACGGCACAAATGTAAGATATCTTCTCTGACATATTTCCTATATAAGAACATCAAATCTGTATTACGCACCTTTAGAGATAATGTACTAAATCTACCTGTTGTGTCTTTGGTGAGACAAAGAATCTGCAAAACAATAAAACATATTGTACTGAGCTCAGCTGATTTCTTGTCATTCAGGTGAACTGCACTGAAGTACTGAAGACTGTGCCGAAGGCAAGAACTGAAAAGCCAATACCGGCTTTGCTGGAAAACCTCAAGATATGCATTCAGAAGAGAAACTTCAGTGGAAAATAAAAACACGCCTGGATACCTTCCAGATCTGTGGACTGTCTGTCATAATGCTTACAAGTCATTTTCTTTGTTCTTTTTTTTTTCTTTTTGTAATTTATCACAATTCAAGCATTGGATATTTATTTCATTCTATAGTTTAAGACCGTATTTTTCTTCCTTTTTATGCAGTTGATGTTATTTAATAGTAGCTATATTCGGTACATTAGCAAAGACATATCTGACTGAGCTGTGTTTAATTGCATTTGTAAAAATGTATGTGTAGCTGTCGTCAAACAGCACAACAGATCAACTTGACGTTATTGTACAACTGCGTATTTATTTTTTATTTAAGTTAAGGATTTTTAATATATTTGTATTACATATTTATTGCAATTGTCTCACATTGCATTGAACCAAGTGTTTACAGAACAATAATAAATCACTTTTATCCACAAGTCCCAGTTTGTATGGAAATGCTTTGGGCTTTATAGCAAGACAATTAACTTTTACACACATTTGGCTGTTAAGATCACATTTTGATGATGGCGTCATTTGTGGCTCACTATTTTAGTTCTTGGCTTCTGTTAGCATAACTTTGCATGATTCATTTATACTGACCGAGCTGCAGACTCTCAGTCCATCCACTGTCTGAAATTAGCCTTTTGCTTGAAAACTACACTCCCTAAGCTTTTCTCATTGGTTGCTCATCCCTAACGGAAGGTTTAACCTGCAGGTGGGTGGAGCTGCTGTACTGACTGACAGAGCTGTGTACCTGAGATAACAATATTAAGGATACCACCACCTCTCAGTCTAACATTGTGTGTATGCATATACACTTACTGGCCACTTTTGTATGTATATCTCTTCTACTGCTCATTAACAAAAATATCTAAGCAGTTAATCACATGGCGGAAAGCAAATATTTATACATGTAGCCATGGTAATGATGCCCTGCTAAAGTTTAAACACAGCATCAGAATCAGGACCACAAGTGATTTAAGTGACTTTGAGCGTGACGAGTTTCTTGGTTCCAGATGAGTATTTCATTAACTGCTGATCTACTGGGATTTACCCACACAACAATCTAAGGTTTACAGAGAATGAACCGAAAAAGTAAAACCGAATTATCTGTGTGAAAATACTTTCATGATAGCAGGGATCAGGGGAGAATGGCCAGACTGCTTTAAGCCAGGGGTGGGCAACTCCATGCCTCGAGGGCCGGTGTCCTGCAGGTTTTAGATCTCACCCTGGGTCAACACACCTGAATCAAATGATTAGATCATTACCAGGCCTCTGGAGAACTAAAGGACATGTTGAGGAGGTAATTTAGCCATTTGAATCAGCTATGTTGGATCAAGAACACTTCTAAAACCTGCAGGACACCAGCCCTTGAGGCATGGAGTTGCCCACCCCTGCTTTAAGCTAATAGGAAGAACACTCTAAGTCAAATAGCCAATTGTTAGATTGATCGTATGCAGAAGAGCATCTCTGAATGCACAACACATCTTATACTGTAGCCCAATTGCACTGAACTTCGACGCAGAAAGGGTACATCCTCAGAAGACACATAAGGTGCCACTCCTGTTTGCTAAGAATAACATAGTGAGGCTACAGTTTACAATTCTACAATAGAAACATTTAAATCATCGCCAAGTATGTTGAGTCTCGATTTCTGCTGCAATATTTAGAACCAGAATTTAGTATAACAACATTGAAGTAAGAATCCATCCAAGGGATTAAGGAAACATTTAATTAACGTATCAGATTGTGAATGAAATACTCAAGTCAAAAATCTTCACTACCATTCACTGTAATTTGTACAGTAGGAAATGATGTAACAATTTTCAGTGGAAACCAAAATCATCGGCCCTTTGGCCAGATTTAAAATCGCACCGCAAATCGAAGTTAAGATTGGTTGAGTCTTCCCCCATTTTTTTCAGCAGTATACTTCCAAGAAATCACTTTGCGTGGATCACAGTCTGTAATGAAGTTTCTTTTGAAAGTACCATTTTTTTTTTTATCTTTTCTGTAATGCAACCAAGTCTGGTTATTCTGAGAAAAATAGTTTCTTTTCTGCTCATTGACCACAAACTAATCATGGATCTTATCGCCAAGGCGCTGCAGACTGCTTTTTGGTTTTTTTGTAATTGGCAAACGTAATGAAGGCGTAGACAGAGCAGGTATAAATAATCTGCTCTCAGCCAGCACTTCACAACAACTTCAAGGACTTCTGGTTTTCAACAAACGAACAACAAGTATGGAGATGATGATGTTTGTGCTGGTGTCTGCTGTGGCCATGCTGATCAATCCATATGCTGCAAATCCTGTCCCTAACGACAACGTAAACCGTATCATTGACCTGACTGAGAAATACAACAGAGATCTGAATGAGGTAAGGGTTCATCGTATAAGCACAATTGTTTGAGTGACACTTAGCTTGAAATTTTTGTAACATTTTTTTGGTGCCCTAACTTGTTAAAACCTTTAAAAAGTGTTTGCAATGTTCAGTTACAAATATTTTTTCTATTACATTTTTTGGTGCCTTATCTGATTCAATATGTTAAATGTGTTACCTGACAAAGTAATTTTTTCTTGGATCTTACAGAGGTTCTTTGTGGAGGATGTGTCTGACCTGGCTGACAATGGATGTGGGGTGAGGAGACATTTTTTCATGTCTTTGAAACAATGTTCCTTTTAATTCATTCAGTTTTCTTGAATTGTTCTGCTGATTGGAAGTTTGAGTTGTCTTTTTTTTTTTTTTTACAAACTGCAGAAAAAACACTAGCCAACTTATATAATTGTAAATGCATGTGTTTTTAAAAGCTTATAAATCCGTCCTTGTGTTCCGTACAGAATAACTTCTTCTGCAAAGTGCATGACATCCTACAAAAGCATGCCAAAAATGACAACGAGAAAGAAATTGTGAGAAACCTGGAAATATTCATTAAGAAATCAGATGTAAGTTATCTATTTTGACACATCTCTAACTTAAGAACAACAAATCTGTGTAGTCTGTGAAGGTTCTCAGTCATCCAGGTCATCATAGTCTAAGGAGTTTGGAAAGAAAAGCGTCAGTCTGTGTTGTAAATATTTAGAGACAATGTGCTAATCTCACTTTAGGTAGACAAATACATCTGCAAAACTGAGCATATATACTGAACACAGATTCTTGTCTTTCAGATGGACTGCAAAGAAGTACTCAAGAAAGTACGGCCGTCAGAAAAAGAACAGCCACTACCTGATTTGCTGGGAAACCTCACCAAATGTATTCAGAGAAGAAATTTCATGGGAAACGTAACACAAGCTGCCTGAATACCTTCAAGATCGTTGAACTGGTTAACATGATAATTCTTTTAAGTGTATTTCAAAAGTCATGGGTTTTCATAATTCAATCATTTTTTTCATATTTTAGTTTTTTTTATTAGTTTAGTAAGTTATTACTGATTTTTCTCTGTCTTTTTTAATGCAGTTTTTATTATTTATTAATACTAAATTCAGTACAGCTCAAAGATTTTGTTTGGTTGAACTATGTTTAAACTGCAAAAGCAGAAATATATCTGTAGCTGTCTTTAATCATTACAAAGTTTAAGAAAGCAACTTAATGTGTTTTTGTACAACCGCAAATTTGCTTCTTTTTTTAAGTAAAAGTAATTCTGGTTCTAATAATATATTTGAGTGATATTTTTATTGTAATTCTCTAACACCACATTGTAACAAGTGTTTACAGAACAATAAATCACATTTGCCCAGAAGTGGAATTTGTGTGGAAATGCTTTGTGTCAATCTACTGTAACAAACATTTTATTTTCTTTATTTTAAACCTGAATTTTTATAAAACTGAACCTTTCGCAGATCGTTTCATATCATTCTGCCCTTTCAACATCTTAATAGGGAGATATTATATTCATTTGCAGCAGTTCTTGGTCTCTGTCAGAGTTCCCCATGCCATCCATGCTCTGGAGTGAACCTTTGGCTTTGATACTGCATGCATTTCAAGTCAGCTTCCTTGTGATTGGCAGTCTAATCAAAACAACCACAAGCTCCACCCAAAGCAGGTGGGTGGAGCTGCTAACTCACAGCCACAGCTGTGACATCCCACAGCTCTGTAAATAGAAAAGAACTCGCAAACTGAGCATTCATAGTGGTTTGAAGCTTTCAGTATCACGTATATATAATATATGTGAAATGAAATATATATTTCATAATTTGAAAATATGGCTAGGTTTAATATGTAACAGTATTAATATTAATCAGTATCCATGATACACAACGTTCGATAATGTGTCATGCGCAAAAGCATCAGCTCTAAAAGCCGTGCTTAGAGAGTGCTTTGTAGTGAATCAGAAGAGTCGATTCTCATTGAGCGAGAGCCACCTCCTCACTTAATTTCCTTTCACTGCTCAGCTCTCACACAGTGGCTCAGCTATGCTCCAATTCCTCCATATTGTGGCCAATCACATGCGAGGATATAGGATAATATCATTATGTGAAAAACAGAGAGGGTGAGAGACGCGACAGTCAAGTGGAGCGTGCGTCTGTCCTCTCAGTAAGTGAGTGAGACGGTAGACAGCGGTGAGAAGGGCTGTGCAGGTGCATCGCAAAAACACATGAATATGCCTGACACCCATAAACGAAGCAGCATCTGGCTGTAGTATAAAGACTTTTTTTTGTCTCGGTCTCTGTCTTGTCTCGACTTTATCTTTGTCTTGACTCGGTCTGTCTTGGTCTTGTCTTGGTCTCGATGCCCTCTGGTCTTGGTATTGCCCTGGTCTTGGTTTAGGCGGTCTTGACGATAAGTCTAACAAACACACACAAAGAACAAAACAAAAACTCAGTCACAATTAAAAGCTAGTGATTAAAAATGTGTTTTCAGACGGATCAGATCCTAATTTGAAGAGACACTATTATAAAGTTTGGCAGCAGAAATTGCAAAGGCCTGGTCTCCACTGTTTTTTAGCCTGCTTCAAGGGACAACTAGAAGCAATTTATCAGCTGACCTATTTGGAATAGTTTTAGTTAAAAGAGCAGAGAGGTCTGATGGAGCTAATCCATTTAGAGACTTAAAAACAAACAGTAAAATCTTAAAATCATTTCTACTGTACTGTAAAGTACTGGAAGCCACTGTAAATGAGCCAAGACTGGGGAAATATGGTCATGTTTACGAGTGCCTGTCAAGTGTCGGGCTGTAGCATTCTGAACAAGCTGAAGACGAGAGAGCAGAGCCTGGCTGATACCAAAATAAAGACTTTTACAGGAGTCAAGCCTGGATGAAATGAATGCATGAATTACTTTCTCGAAGTCAGCAGATGACAAAATGTTCTTAATTTTTGCAAAGGCCCTGAGCTGGAAGAAGCTGGCTTTTACAACAGAATTTATTTGTTTCTCAAATCAAAAATTGCTATTAAAGAACACTACTAGATTTTTTGCAATGGGAGTTCTAGACTTTTCCAGAGGCCGAAGGTCACCCTTATATGGTGGCCCTGAGAACCCAAAACATGGGAGGTGTGTTTTATCATGATTCATATAAAACTGATGACGGATTTTTAGGCTAATAGTTAGGCTAACAAACTTAGCTCTCACCTTTTCTTTCCTCACAAAATTGATAGATCCTCCACTTCTTTTAAGAGTCTCCCAGCGCAATTCTTAGCATATTTTGGTTCCTGCAACTGGTCCGACGGGTTATTGTCTCCACAGAAACACTTTCCTTGTGCTTTTGGAAATATGTTTTTTCCTATTTCTGTTTTCGTTTTTCCTAGTTCCGTAGTCATTTTTCCTATTTCTGTTTAGTTTTTTCCTTTTTCCGTTGTCGTTTTTCCTATTTCTGTTGCATTTTGTGTGCTTTTGCAGCGTTTTTCTTATTGCTGGTGTTTTCTTAAATTGCAGTTCGTTTGGTCTTTCAGGGCCACCGTACCCTTGAAAGAAAAACAAGGGTTAGAAAGTCCAAATAGTACAATCTCAGTTTTTTGATCGTTTATATTCAAAAAATTGAAAGCAAACCATGAATTAATGTCATCAAAGAAGTCTAGCAAAACTTTTAGAGAGTCTGTAGAATTCTTTTAAGAGGAAAATAGATTTGAGGATTATCGGCAGTGAAATGAGATTCCATCTTTCCTGAAAATAGAGCCCAATGGGAGCATGTAAAGAGAAAAGAGGACTAGGCCAAGGATAGATCCTTGAGGGACCCCACATGTAAGGGGTGTAGATGTGGATGAAAATCCACCGAACCTGACAGAAAAACGTCTATCAGTTATATATATATATAATCACCAGCATTTTGTCAGGTACACAACTGCAACAAGATGTTGAACCTTGAATCAAATTGAGTACAGTAGCAGAAGACTGCACCAGGTCACACTCCTGACATCTCGGAACACGAAACTGAAGCTGCAGATCATGCAGGCTCACCAAAGTTGGGAAATAGAGGATGTGAACAATGTGGTTTGGTCTGATGATTTAGTTTCTGCTGTGACATTCAGACAGTAGCTTCAGAATTTGGTGTAAATGACATTAAAGCATGGATCCATGCTGCCGTGTATGAACGCTCTAGGCTGCTGGCGGTGGTGATGCAATGTGAGTGATATTTTCTTGGCACACTTTGTACTAGTGATGGGCGGTTCGATCCAAATATCGATTGTATCGATATCAAGTCGGCATCGATATCGGATCAATACTAGCCTGGTGAGATTGATTCTTTACTTTAAGTTCCGCTCTTGTTTGCAGTGCTGTGGTTTGGGAAAAGACGAAACAGCCAGGTCGCCGGACTCGCCGCTCCTGTGTCAGCACAGAGCAGGCACACTTTACTCCCCCTCCTCTTGTGTTTAGATGTTGCGCCATCATGTGACGTGACTCAGATGCTTTGGGGGTTGTTAAATTGTTTACATATTATTTATATTTTCACCAGTTGTTTTTTTGTTGAGAATTTTAGATGTCATTTTTGTGTTACAGTTTCTCAACAGTACTTGTTTGTTTTAATTTGTTTACTGGTTTGCGTGCACTTTTCATTTTAGGTTTTGTCAAAAAAAATTGATAATATTGGTTTTCTATAAGTATTTTCTATTTAATTATAAATTTTGTTCTAATTATGTCCTAGGTTTTAACTATTTCATACTAAAAAAGGAAACATCATAAAAAAAACTTAAGTTCATGAAAATTAATTGAGATTTAGCAATTCAATGGTGCATCCACCTTATTTATTGAAAAGTATCAGTATCGGCGACACTGGCCTGTATTTACTTGGTATTGAATCGATACCAAAATATGCAATGTCGCACACCACTACTTTGTACTAACTGAGCATCATTAAATCATAAAAGCCTGATTGAGTATTGTTGCTGTTCATGTCCATTTCTCCCTGTAGGATCACAGTGTACCCATCTTCTGATGTCTGCCTCCAGCAGGACAAGGGAACATGTCTCACAGCTCAAATCATCTCAGACTGGTTTCTTGAACATGAAAGTGAGGCAAAATTGCCAGTTACACTCAATATATGCTCACAAAGTTAACAACAAACAAACACTTCAAACATCTGATTTTGCTGAATGAAATATTCTTGTTGGAAATCTTTAGTGCCATATTCTGCGTAATTTGTTGAGTAAAAAATGACGTGACAACAGTCAGTGGAAACCAAAAAAAATCACCCCATTAATTCAAACATAAGGTTGTTCAAGTCTTCCCTTAATTTCTTTGAACAGTACATTTCCAGGTAACCACTTCGAGTGGATGACAATCTGTTAATAAGTTGCTTTTTCTTTTTTTTTTAATTCAGAGAAACGCTTGCTTTTCTGCTTACTGGCCATAACATCCTCATGTCCCTTATCTGACATTCACCTCAGATTGTATCTAGGCTGTTTTTTGTAACCAACAATTAGGGCGAAGGCATGGGCAAAGCAAGTATAAATAATCTGTTCTCATCTAAGACCTCACAACAACCTGCCAGTTGACATCTGAGCAACAGAAACACTTTAAGGGCTTCTGCTTGAAGACACGTCTTCTAGAGGTTTTCAGCCAACAAACAACAAGTGTGGAGATGACGATGCTCATGCTGGTGTCTGCTGTGGCCATGCTGATCAGTCCATGTGCTGCAAATCCTGTCCGTAATCTTACTCTCAGCGATAGTCTTAACAGTATCATTGACCTTTTTGAACAATACAGTGAAAATCTCACTAAGGTAGGAGCTCATCTTATAAGCACAACTGTTTTCTGGACTCCTAACACTCATAGAGCTTTTTGTTGTTGTTGTTAGTTAACTTGTGTT
>NW_005187427.1:3289712-3290900 GCF_000239375.1 Pundamilia nyererei | reverse complement strand
TCTGCCCGCCGTCATTTTCAGCACCAGCACTGCTGGGAAAAGTGGGGAGAACTTCATTTTCCTTTCGTGCAGCAACCGTTTACAGGGATTAAATGCTGCTCGTTTGTCCATGACAAGTTTGGAGTAGTCGGGGAAGATCATGATGTGGTGGTTGTTCCAGCTCAGCTGCCCCAGCCTCGGCGCAGCTTCCACGATCCGTTCCCTGTCCTGGAACCGTAGAAATCAGGCGATGATGATCTTTGGGGGATGACTGTCAGTTTTGCGTCTCACTAGGCTGCGGTGTGCGCAGTCAATCTCCAGCCCGCCCAGGAAGTTGTAAGGAGTTGTGGAATTGTGTTGTGCACGAGTGTCAGAGCGTCCGAACCCTCACAGCCCTTGGGAAAGCCAGCAAAGTGCAGGATTTTTCTCCATCCTCTGTTTTCAAGATCATCTAATTTCTGTCGTAGAGCGTTTACCTCGTCACTAGTAGCAGGAGGATTTTCCTTTAGCACTCTGCTAGCATCCTCAAGGAAATCCAGGTGAGACTCAGCGTTGCTTATTCGAGTAGCCATATCCTCTAGCTTAGCCTCCACTGCCCTCGTAGCAATTTGGATAGAATTGAGTTTGCTCTCTTGTGTCTCGGTTGCAATGGACTTGCAATGTCCTTGGCCATTTGTTCAGTTGTAGCAGCCTGGATAGTATCCGACATTGAAGGTGAGGGCGGGCGCACATCATTAGCTTTCGCCGAGGTTTCCTTGCTAGCGCCTTCTTGCCGTTGAAGCGTAAGTTTTTGTTAGTGACTCTGCATTATGAGCTTTCACAAAGAGTCTTCAAGCTTCCCACAGCCCTGGGGTGATATTTTGTAAGTGTTGTGTAGCGCAATGTTCTAAGTCTAACGCAAATTAGCTGCCACTGCGACGGAGCTTCCCCATTCAAGCTGCCATCTTGACAGCCTACGTCACCGGACTCCCCCCTTTGGCCAGATTTAAAATCACACCTCAAATCAAAGTTAAGATTGTTTGAGTCTTCCACCATTTTTCTCAGTAGTATCACTTTGCGTGGATCACAGTCTGTAATGAAGTTTCTTTTGAAAGTACCATTTTTTTTTCATCTTTTCTGTAATGCAACCAAGTCTATTGGTTATTCTGAGAAAAATAGTTTCGTTTCTGCTCATTGACCACAAACTAATCATGGATGTTATCGCCAAGG
>NW_005187427.1:3279187-3288613 GCF_000239375.1 Pundamilia nyererei | reverse complement strand
ACTACCTGATTTGCTGGGAAACCTCACCAAATGTATTATAAGGAGGTATAATCCATTTGAAATGGATTCCACAGACAAGTCTTTTTCAGACTCATTTATTCATGACGGAAACTTGGATTTTTCAGACTTTTACTTTTGTTTCAAGAAAATACCATGTTAGAGAGATATTTGAACTGTCTGATATGTGATCACTTGAATGTTTTTCATAATTCATAAAGTGTACGGGTTAGCCCATTTGTTTGCCAAGCATAAGTTTCCGATTCAATTCTGGCCAGAAATACAAATTCCTTTTTGGAATACAACAAAAAGAACAAAGGTTGTGAAACTGGACATTTGTTTTAGCTTATAGTATAGTTTAGTAAGCTATTAGTATTTTCTTTTCTTTTTTATGCCTTTATCATCCTTTTAGACAAATGACCTGTCCAAGATGTACCCTGCCTCTTGCCCTATGGCAGCTGGGATAGGCTCCAGCCCCCCATGACCCTTAAGCTAAAGAGATGAATGGATATATTGTCATTAAAACGTTGAGCAGTTTAATCATCTATTCAAATTGTTTATTACCCACATACTTAGGTCAATTCTAATACCTATTAAAGTGAAACTTATTTAGAGATCTAATAATGGGTAACTTTGACAGTTTTGTGTTCTATTTTGACAGGTTTGTGACATATGGTGGGTAGAAAATTGGTTATTTTTGAAGTATGGGTCGCTTTGATAGCACAAACAGTCCAAAGTTGTAGAATTCCATAATTGGTGAAATTTATAGCCTATATTTGCCAGTACAAACTGGTTTACAGTTGTAGAAATGCTAACCTGAGCCATATACCTCTCAAACTAACTGTAAAAATGTCTGGGAAGAATTGCCCAGAAGGTAATGCAATACAAGTTTTGAATATCATAGAGAGGTCACAATTGTGTAAACTGACACATTGATTCAAGTAAGACATGAATAAATTAGGGCTGTCAATGTTAACGCATATCAATCCATCATCACAATTAACACGATTAAAGCAATTAACCCATCTGGAGCGCAGAATGACTCAAGTAAAGCTCAAGTAATCTCAAAGTGGTTTATTCAACATGATAATGAGGGGGGGAAATGTAATGCAAACAAACATATACGTTCATTTTAGAGAAACAGTTCCTTTTCTGCTTATTGACCGCAACTTCATCATAAGCCTTATCTCACAGTCACCTCAGATTGCATTTGTAACTGACAAACATGCCAAAGACGTAGGCAAAGCAAGTATAAGTAATCTGATCTGAACCAACATCTCACAACAACCTGCCAACTGAGCAAAACAACCACTTTAAGGGCTTCTGCTTGAAAACATGTTTACTACTTTGTGGATTCTGTTATCAACTTTCTTCTGAAAGTATCACTTTTTTTCTCTACTGTCTATAGGTTGTTCTTTGGAGAAACATTGATTCTATTCATTGATCACAAATTAATTACACATTTCATCTTACTGTCTGCATTTGGATTTTTTTTTAACTGGTGAATGTGATGAAGGTATGGGCAAAGCAAGTACAAATAATCTGCTCTCAGCCAAGACATCGCAACAGCTTACAAGCTGAGCAACACAACAGAAACAAGGTCTTCAAGGCCAGTTTCTTGAAATTGTTTTTGAGATGATGATGTTTATGCTGGTGTCTGCTGTGGTCGTGGCAATCCATCCTTGTACTGGAAATCCTGTCTATCATGACATTCTAAACATATCTTTGAACAATACAATGAAACTCTCACTAAAGTAAGGGCTCATCTTATAAGCACAAATGTTTTCTTGACTGTTAACTATTAACATTCATACACACAGTTTTTGGGAGGGTTGTTTTATATACTTTGTTCAAGCCTTCATTTTCAGTTCATATCTGTACTCCCTTTAAGCCAACATTCTTCTGATTGGCTGCCCATCCCTAAAAGAAGGTTTGAACTGCAGGTGGGTGGAAGTGCAATACTGGCAGTCAGAGCTGTGTACTTGAGATAACCATGACATCACACAGCAGCAAAAGTAAACATAAATAAATAAATAAAAATGGCAAACTGAGCATAATTTATATGTGATTTTTGCTGATAGTAAATGATGCTTAATACTTACCAGAATATAATCAAATATTTTAAAAAATAAGTACATTTAAGTTTAACCAATATAACAAATATGGAAGAAATGCAATGACGTGAGTTTGCAATTTAAGCTTAAATCCTATATTAAATCATGTATGTGGAAAGGTCAGATGGATAGAGAGAGGATGTTGAGGTGTGGCTGGATATTTGGTGATTAGATATTAATAATGTGATTGGATGTCTCTATGGGTGAGAAGAGATATAATTTCAGAAGATGTGTGAAAAGAGAGTATGTTGAGAAGATCTAGTTGCCATTTAAGCACGCTGTGATTATACTGCCTTTAAGCAGAGATTCAAGTAATGGTTAAGATGATGCATTGAGTTTTTCCTTTCCAGTCACCTTTCTCACTCACTATGTATTAACAGACCTCTCTGCATTAAATCATATCTGTTATTAACCTCTGTCTCTCTTCCACAGCATGTCTTTTATCCTGTCTTCCTTCTCTCACCCCAACCGGTCGCAGCAGATGGCCCCGCCCCTCCCTGAGCCTGGTTCTGCCGGAGGTTTCTTCCTGTTAAAAGGGAGTTTTTCCTTCCCACTGTTGCCAAAGTGCTTGCTCATAGGGGGTCATATGATTGTTGGGTTTTTTTCTCTGTATCTATGAAGCGCCTTGAGGCGACTTATGTTGTGATTTGGCGCTATATAAATAAAATTGAATTGAAATTGAATTGAATTAAGAGGACAGCAAGCATATCAGTGAGTTGAAGGACAGGCTGAAAGCGTAATAGTGTCACTGTTTTTTTTCTTTCCTCTTGTCATTTTTTTCTTCCCTGGTTGATTTTACATTAAAGGCCGTATTTTAAACAGCATTCTGTTCTTTTACTGGGTTTGTCTTTATGTCAACTGGGACATGTGCAATATTATAGTCTGGCAATGTGCAGTCCCCAAGGCTTAAAATAGGTGACAGGAAGGGAGTTCAGACAAGAAGTTCACTTAAATATAAACTAATTTATTAAACATGATCTAACCAAGACATTATCAGTGGAGGCAGTGAAGACGTCTAGCCTTTGAGGTAGTTACAGCTGGGCATGCCCCCTCACTTCTCAGGCTTCATCAGCTTTGCACTGCCTACTGGGTAAGATCAATAGGATCAGATGTTAACAATTTTTTTTAGCAGAAGGCCAATCCAGGCTTCCTGTGTTGGGGTGCTGTTCCCTGACGATCGACAAGCAGCAGACCACACCAGGTCGCACTGCTGGCACCTAAGGAAAGGAAACTGAGGCTACAAGTCACACAGTGCCACCAAAGTTAGAGACTGGAAAGTTTCAAAAATGTTGTGTGGTCTGATGACTTTATTTCTGCTACAACATTCACACAGGCAGGTTCGGAATTTGACATAAATAACATAAAAGCATGGACCCATCCTACATTGTCTCAGCAGTCTAAGTTAGTGGTGGTGGTGGTGATGGCACAATGATAATTGATATCTTCTTGGCACACTTTGGGTTCCTTTGTACCTACTGAGCATCATTAAACTGTAAAAGCCTTAGTACTGTTGCTGATCATGTCTATCCTTCTGATGACCACAGTGTACCCATTTTCTGATGGCTTCTGGTTGTATTTTCATAATGCTGAACTTTTGGCATGCCATCGTTTCTCATTCTGTCCTTTTAAGGGAACATATTAATTTCATTTTCAGCAGTTCTTGGTTTTGGTCTAATTCTTGTTCTCTATCAGAGTAACTTTGCAGGATTCCCTCACACCAGAACATGGTGCAGACCCTGAGGTCATCCACTGTCTGAAATGGCTCCCTTTAAGCAGACTTTCTTCTGATTGGCTGCCCCTCCCAAAGCAGCTGGTTGAAGCTGCCGAACTCACAGTCACAGCAGTGTACCTAAAAAGTCTAGAGGTGTTAATTCAAAATAAGACCAAGACAACTTTCAACTGCACTTTAAAATGTGAAACTACATTTTTTTATTATTTACTTTTTTAATAGGAGGAACTATAATGAGTCTACATGTCATTTATTTGTGTGCACTAGCCGTGATGGGTCTTGAAGAAGCGTTGCAGAAGCGTTTAGAAGTTCAAATGATTGCTCAAATATTAATGATTCTGTAAATCATTCAGCCCACAGAACTTCTAAAGAACCCTCTTTTTTTAGTAGAATGCACTCAACTAATCGGGGCACCCCAGAAATACATTTGTGCAAATGCTGGTACCCTCTCTGAAAGAAACACGTTTCACCACTCTTTTCCCTCTTGCCTTACACAATTACCCATCACTCAGTGACTTGATGCAATGTGAGAGCTATGGGGAGGCTTGCCGTTGGTGGTGGTTGGGTCTCTTTGTGGCTTTCAGCTGTGTGTATGTGCGCTACTGAACCATGGCTCCCTCATTACTTAATTATAAAGAGACTCTTCTTTTCCAGTTCTTTTTATAGAACTGTTGAAATATTCCCAAAACTATGTGTAACCCATTTTTTCTTGAAGGACAGATCAGCTCTAATATTCATTTAACATTGTGTAAAGAGAATAAACAGAGGCAATACACTGCGTGATAACTTTCTTATAAGATATAAACTAACCCAACTAACCTTTAGTGGAATAAATACCATTTTTGATTAAGTACAAGACGCATAAGCACAAGTCCAGCAATCGCAGTGTTACATAAATAACAAAAAATGTTTGACAAAGTGCTGTGAGAAACCAGTTAAATTACTGCTTTCCATTATAAAGCAAAAAACAAGAAAAAAAACATTATGGGTGTATTTTAGTATTTTACTAGAAACAGAAAATGCTGCCAAGAATGCAATCCTTTCTACAGTATTTTACCATTTTAATGCGACACAGTATGTTGGGGTCAGAAGTTGACTTTTTTTTTTATCTCTTACTATTATATACTTAAAATTACTAAATTTTGAAAGCATTATATTATTTAAATATTATTTCATGTTTTTGCAGGTCAAGAGGAGCCCAGTTTAAGTGTTTATGTAAAGTAAGAAAAGGCTAAATTCACTCCACTGCATTCTGGACAATTCTGTTGGTGATTTATTCTCTTTTATGTTAAATGTTTTTGTAAAGTAGTGGATTTTTTTATATGGAGACTGCCCCTGGACCAAAAGGTAAAGTTTCAAATCCATGTGAGATGCAGAACTTGAGTAGGAAATTAGTATATTTTATCCACTGTAAACAACAGATCCACATTCAAGAGGTGTTGATTCGTAAGTATTAAATAACCAGGATTTGCTTTATGAGGTATATAATTGTCTTTAAAAATCCATGTATACATTGTTTAATATTAGGGCTATTTTTTGTAAACATGTGTGTATATATGTTAGAGCAAGCTTTAAAAATATTTTTGAATGTGTTTGATTTCATTTGCATTAATTCCCTTCAACAATCATTGTGTAATGTGTTCTATATTTTATGTTAGATTTGGATACTACAAACAAACTAACCAAATAAACTTAAAACATATGTAGCCACAGAGCTGAGGCTTGTATGTGGCCATTAGTTGTATGGTTTGTTTTTTAAGTTTATTTTTTATTTCATATTATCTCATGAAAAATGCCTTAAATTGGAAAAATCAATTAAATGTCTAGATATTCCTCTCTTTTTTTCCAATATATTGCCTTTTTCTAACCAACTCTGGTTATTAGTCTTAAGACTATTCATCTTTATTAAAAAAATCACAATAAAAAAGGTTTGGAAATATTGGAAAATCCATATTTTTAAGCAATCTGTGATACTGCTATTATATCGTCATCAAAGAATAAAATACGATTTTTAAGCCTATTGACTATTATTAGTTTGGGTTAAAGAAAACATTATCAGGACCACAAATTAAAAACTCCATGTGGGAATCATTGCAGGCATGCAAATAAGCTTGATTTAGCCTAAGGCAACATAACCTGTTATTCTGCTACGATACAAACCGGCTTTTTTCCTAGCAGATCTGATGGGATGTAGGAGATACCGTGCTGTCATTCAAAGAATCCTCTCTGCTTCATAGCGAACAATAGGACTTCTTTGTTCATTGACCAGGCTCGTGTAAACATAAAACTCTTTAAGTGTGCGACAACCGTGCTGATTCTGGATCATTACTTGTCTTTAGAGGGGCTTGATGGATGTCGTTTTATGTTCTTCCCCTTCATCTGTACACACAGAGACATACATGCTCAGCACTGCCTGCCTCTGCTGCTTCTTTATTGTGTTCCTGGTCGATTAGCCTCGGGGCTGTCTTCAGGGCCTGGGGCCGGTGGGAGCAGACAGGGGGAGGGCGGGTGGCTGCATCTGCTAGGGGACCTCCTTCAGGGGCCCCGCAGTGGCCTGGCTCAGTTTTCATGTCTGTCTTCAAAGGCACAGCCCTGTGGTGAGAAACAGAGAGAAGACAGTACATCGGCAGTGGCACTGCCATTGTTAGTTTCCCATGTGCCCTCTGTTAATACACAATATGTGGATGATGGAGCATGTCAACTCTGAGCTGCTTTTCACTTCTCTATCTATCTATGGCATGTATACTTTACTTTGTGGCATGATTATTATTCATACACTGCAAATGATTCATTTTGGTTTCACAGTTATCAACTTTAAAATACACTTTTGCAGCATTTGAGAGGTTGTACATCTGAGGAATATTAATTAGCTGCATCAT
Source organism: Pundamilia nyererei (assembly GCF_000239375.1). Classification (NCBI taxonomy): domain Eukaryota; kingdom Metazoa; phylum Chordata; class Actinopteri; order Cichliformes; family Cichlidae; genus Pundamilia; species Pundamilia nyererei. Next base: position 3,281,894 of record NW_005187427.1, on the reverse strand, counting down.
TAATCAAATAAATAGATAATGTAGTGCATGCTTCTACTCATTTCTTCTTTTTTATAGCTCTAGGTCAGTCACATACTATAGCTTCCCCCTAGCTTTATTTTTGCATTTACAGTACTCTGCTGGCTGGTATACGCTCCTCATGCCCCGCCTCCCGTCCTCCTGTTCATAGTGGACCCTCTTGGTGCTCCTGCTGTCACAGGTGTTTAGTGTCAAACTGTCCGTGGCCGGCAGGGACGCGCTTACCTTGACGTGATCAACCTTGAAATGAAAAGAACTAAATCCAGACAGTCAGGGTAACAGACATGTCAGCCATTAGGGATTCTTTCCTTCCTTCTCTCATATTTTTGCTCGTTCCTGACTTTTCACTCTTGCTCTTCCTCACTTTCGCTTTACATTATTTCTCTTTACATTCCTTTTTCATTTGCACATTGCCCACCTTCCTTTACTCTCTCTGCTGATTCCATTTTTTTCTTTTTACCTTATTTTCCTCTTACCGTTCATTTTATCCTAATTTCATTTTCTCTGAGTATGTTCTGTCTTTTGTTCCTCCATCTTCTGTTTCTTAACTTATGCCTCCCACTAGTCCTTTTCTCCCGTTTCCTTTCCTTTGTCTTGCCACACTACAGCCACATGTGAGTGGAGTTATGGAGTTTGATTATGTTCAGAAGACCTTATTGTGATTATGCGTTCTTACACTTTAATCTGGGTTTGTGTGTAGCTCATCTTCTGACCAGCTAAGTGCTTTGTAGAGAAAAAAAAAATCACGCCACAGTGAATTATTTCTGGCTGGGTTAGTTTTATTTCTCTGGGCACTTTGATAATGGAGAGGATTTGAATAATGAATGGGGTATATAATACTGTTCTTCAGACCCGCTGAATGAATTTAGCAAGTGCATATAAGTGAGTTTCTGTGAGTGCCTCTAATATACACCCCTACTTCAGGCTTTCAATTTCACATTTCTATTTATATTTTTGGAGCTGGAACATGAATGTGCTCTTCTGTGAAAGAAATGAAATTGCTAGAAATGTTTTTTAATTTTTGCTATTTCTTTTTTTTTTTTAATTGCTTCTCATCTGTCATCAGGCAGGAAGGATCTCTCGCCTGCAGCCTCCAGTGTTGCCATTTCTACACAGACTATTCAGACATGTTTCCACAACTGAATCGTATCTGCATACGATTGGCCTCAAGCACAGGGTGTTAGAGTCTAAATTTCTTTCTATCCTACATTTCTAATTTTCTCTGTGGAAGCAATGACAGTTCGCTGATGCTTCAGAATATTTGTATTTTAAAGTCAAATTACTGATTTGAGTTCCTTTGGAACAAGAGACTACTATAATTACAGGAAGTGCTATAAGCAAGTTCATTTTAGTTTCAGCCTACCCTCTCTAACTTTGTCTCCATTAATATTATTATTCCGTTATTTTGGAAACCTGTCAGCCATTCTCACAAACTGCCTGACCAGCAGTACAAAACATTCTCAAAAAAGAGAAAATAAAGGCAGCACTCTCACATCAGGCAGTGGAATTAAAAGATTATCCCCATTATTAATGATTTATTTTCTGTTTATTTATCTATTACTTTTTTATGAAGTACAGTAAACACACACACACACAACATGACTGCCACGTGTCTGTTGATTTACATCACTTCAGTGTCTTGTCTCTTTATGTGATTTCAGACTGACTCCATAATGTTGAGATGAGGTCTCTGTGGAGGACATTACATCTGTTGCAGGACTCTTATTGTTGTTGCTAAAAATACTGCAATGATACATGACTGTCAGTTGTGTCCCTAATGGAATGAATAAGAATCTAAATCTGAAGTGCCAAAAAACCTTTGCACAGTACTGCAGAAATGCAAATACTTTAATTTGCTTTATAACAAAAAATGGACTTTAGTATATTATACCCTGTAAATAAACAATTAATTACAAAAGGACTTCAGAACTGCACTAATGCAATGAGTTATTTGAAAGAATGTAGCATTAGCGAAACAGAAAGAATGTGGATTCACACATCCAACCATGGAAAAAGCGACAGAAACTGCAGAGAGCATCACCTGCTGTACCTTTAAAAGACATTCATCCATCATCTTGGCTTCAAGTTTCTAGAGAGTAACACAATCTCATTGTGTGCCTGTGAGCATGTGTATCCAGGTCTGTGCTGCACACAGGTGTGTGTACATTTGTGTGTGTGTGTGTGTGTAGCAGCGGTTTGGCTTCTGATGATAATAGAAGGTGACTAATAGAGAGCCCAGAGGTAGCTGTCTTCCCTCGCTCTGGTCACATTCTCATTTGTTGCTACTGGCATGGGATGAATTATTGAGTTTGGGGTGTCTTGGCTTTACCCTCCCTTCACATTCCCTTAGTGTGCTCCCACGGATGACAGCCACCCTGTGAGAGTGCGTATTTTAAAGCAAACTGAGAGACAAAGAGAGAGGGGGTACATATATGTGCACCTATTCTTGAGCAATTAAACAGAGCTTTCATCCTCATTCTGTCAAAAATAGTCAGACAGTTTGTACTTAAGTAGAAGTACATATACTAATGTTAGAAAAGTACTCAGGTAAAAGTTGAAGTTTCTACCACCTGTTTTTGTGCAAAGCTAACTGAACCTATTTATATTATATTAATGTAATAATTAATTTATATTAGTAGATGGAATTACAAACTTTATATGAGTCTAAATTTGGATTCTCGTAAATATA
>NW_005187427.1:3263343-3278538 GCF_000239375.1 Pundamilia nyererei | reverse complement strand
TTCCATCCTCTACACTGACAGTAAACTGTACTATATGCTGTCTTTATATTAGACAGTATACAGTTGGTATGAAGGTGGAACGTTTCACAATATGAAAAAACATAACATAAAAACATACATCGGATTTAAAATCATGAGGACTTAATGTACGCTTTAAATGTGCAGCCTTACCTTTGAACCTAACCTCTCTTCCTCTCCTGTCCTGTCTTTCTTATCTTTCTCCATCTCTGAGTGAAGTTAGCTCTTTTTCTTTTCCCTCCCTGTAAAATACAGCAGCTGGACTTTTAGCTAGCAACACACTGTGAGACAAACTAATGTTTGTTAAGCTGATGGAAACGTTGGATTTGAAATGACCTGCCGCTTAAAAAATGTTTGTATGTTTATGCTGGCTCCTCTTCCTAGGGCTGAAGTGCTGAAGATGCTGAAGTATCACGATAATGCAACTTATGTACACTTGCAGTTCTTCCGGTGCCAAAAAACAAAACGAAAACAAACTTTAACCCCTGTAACTATGGCACACGCACACGGCCTTGCACCTTTCATTCCGTGGTAACTAACACACAAACGGGACTGCCTGTCATGTGTTACTGTTTAGACTCAGATCAGTTTGATGTTTGAAGACCCACAGTGACCTGAACTAATAACTCCACTCAAATGTGTTAAACCAAAGTAACGAGCCTGTTTTGAATATGTAAGCAGTAGAAAGGACATATATTTGTTTAGAAATGTAGTGAGTAAAAGTAAAGAGCTGTCACAAAAATAAATACACAGGGAAAGTACAAAAACCTGAAAATTTTACTTAAGTACAGCCACCTCTGAAAATAGTCATCCCAGCATGAAAACATCTTCACTATATCTTCACAGAGCTCTGCTCCCTTTATCGCAGTGTTAGCCCTGTTATCATTATTATTATTATTACTAGTCTCAAGTCCTTCACCCGTCACTATTTTAGCTCTGAGTTTACACACACACACACACACACACACACACACACACACACACACACACACACACACATATATATATATAGCCTTGCAGATGACGCATGAATTTGCCCCTGATCACGTCTCTGTTATTGCACGAGAAAACGCAATATACCTTTCAGCTGCTGCTGAATAATTGAGGTGCCCTCAGTCGCCACATGTCGCTAACGCACAAGCCTTCAGCTCAACTTACCGCATAGGGACGACGTTATGATATCAATACAGGTATTCCAAAAATCAATTATTCACACCGCCAAGCTCTTGTTTTATCTTCATTTTTATGCCACATTTTTAGGCCGTTAGAGAGAAATTTGGCTCTGGTCTTGAAAAGAGTTTCACGCTAATGGAGTATTTTTAATAACAATTAAAGTGAAATGTTTTCTTACAGGCCAATAAAATAACACTTAATTAAATGAAATTAACGTTTACAGGTCAAAAATCAACTAGGCGAGAGTTTGCATTTTATTTTACCGTCTTCTCTCAAATTCTTTTTGTTCCCCGTAAATTACACTGTGAGTATTCACTTCTCATCAACAAACCCCAAAACGTTTCCGTGTATTTGTAAATTGATCCGAAACTATTAACAAATGTATTTTATTTTAATTTAATTTAATAATACTATTGTTAAAACTAAAACAAACTGGTTGGGCCTATTTTTAAAAGCACTGGGATATTTTCCATATAGAAATATGACAACAACAACAATAATAATAATAATAATAATAATAATAATAATAATAATAATCGCTGGGTGCGATAGGCTATTCCACGCTTCCCCCAAATAATTATATCAAAATATTAAAATATTTGTTTTAAACTACACAAAATATGTAAATAGCAAAAAATAAAATTAAATACTTACTTAGATAAACAGAAAAGAAAATCATAAAAACCATTCCCATCTTTCCTGCGTTAAACTGTGGTACAGCCAATGTCTCCCTAGAGTTCCCAGAGTTCCCAGTCAGGCTTCTACTTCCAACTCTTCCACATTACTTCGTTTTATACCAATATATAATTAATATTGCATCGTCATTACTTAATAATTTCAAAGCCCATGCACGGTGACATGAGGGCATCCATAATTAAAACCGTGCTAATTAGAGAAAGGGGCCATAAGTAGCGTGTAGAGGGCGCACACAGTCAGCGCTCTGCGGTGTGAACATCGCTGTAGAAACGGAGGCCCGTCTCTTTCTTTGGTCCTTGTCGGCTATCATATACAACGATACATATTTAATTCCAGCAGAGGTCTGGGGATTTATAAATAAAACAGTCTGGCGAGGTCCCATAAAAACAAACTGTTTACAATGAAGTTATGGCCCATTGGTTCGGCCTGCGATTTGTTCGTCACGGTAACGACTCTCGCGCTGTAACTTCAAGAGTAAATGAATGCAGCTTCATAAGTCACAGAAATAAAGTCGCCCCAGTGGGATTTTAAAAAATAACCGATAATTTATTAAGTTTAAAATTCACACATGTTTTTTCCAAGTGAAATCAAGAGTGAGAAAAAATAAATAGTTAGATCAGGTGATGGAGGCCTGTATACTGGATATATCTCACCAATATGATAAATATACAGCTCACCTGTAATGGTCCAAAACACGTTCACATCAAAATATTAAAATATAGCAGCAGCCAAAGCCACACGTCTGTGCCTCATATATATATAAGACGGTGTCATTTTCATTTCTAAATAATTAAAGATATCCAGACTCACAGTGTCATATACCTTGTGAAAGAGTCACTGTTGCTTGTGCGTAAATTACCTTCACACAGTTCACGAAGAGAGCTGATTAGTTCGCAAAAAAGAAAAATACCAAGAAAAAATAGTGATTTAAAAAGGTGAACACACTGAGGACACATTCCACTGAAGTTTTCAAAAAGAAAAGAGGTGAAAAAGAAAGCGGTGAAAACGACATATAGTTCAGTGTATATGAGCCAGTGATGTGGAGGACAAACTCAGGTCTCAACCAATTATCTTACAAAATCGTATTTTTTCTTTTCTTCTCGAATTCCTGAAGACTCTGTCTGTCTCTTCAGATAACATCAGTGTAACATTTAAACAGCCCATAAATGCAGCCTCCATGAACTCCAAGTAATGGTTTATAAAAAGTGAGTTAATAATCCCTGAATGTGACAAATTGTCAGGGTGAATTTCCTAAAAATCCACATTTAGAGTGTGCAAGATACAAGACAAACAACATCAAAGTCATCCTCCTTACAGATCTATAACACATTTATCAGTCCCGTATTAATAACAAAATCGAAAAAGTGCAACAATGAAGAGTGCGTGACACGAAATGGGGATGAAGTAAAAGTCTTTCTGGGAGCAATCCAAAATGAGACACGTTGCAAAATCCCTGTTAGTTAGGTTACTTAGGCTATTATTAATCACTCGATCAAAAATGTAGTAGGCTATTTTATTCATGATCTGTGTAACTCAGTGCACCGCAGAGTATTTCATTCGTTTCTGTTTTTGCCGCTGGTTGCAAAACCACACTCGAACCACGTTCTTTTTCAGGTCCAGTTTTTCGGCGATCGCCGCAATTTTTTCCGAAGAGGGTCGGGGCTGAATGGCAAAGTACGCTTCCAAAGAGCGCTTCTCCGGCGCGGCGATGGACGTGCGCTTTCTTTTCCTTTCGTTCCCGTTGAAAAGGTCCGGCTTGCTGCTTTTCTCCCGGTAGGCAGCCTCGGCTTCCTCCAGCCAGGCCTGGAGAACCGGCTTGAGCGCGATCATGTTGTTGTGGGACAAGGTGAGGGACTCGAACCTGCAGATGGTGCTCTGGCTCAAAGACCCCACTCCTGGGATCTTGAGGTTGGCCAGAGCTGACCCGACGTCCGCCTGGGTCACCCCGAGTTTGATCCTCCTCTGTTTGAACCGCTCGGCGAAGGCTTCCAGCTCCCTGGGATCCGACTCTACGTCGTTGACGCAAGCCATACCGCCGTGAACGGAGAGGGAGTGAGGGTGGGCCATAGTGGCCATCGCCTGGTGCAGCTGTCCCATAGTCTGCAGGTGGTGATGAGGGTGCTGGTGGTGGTGCGCCGGCGTGGTCATCCCTGGAGGCTCTGGGGCACCCATCCCGGTCACAGCCAGGCTGGTGGAGAGGTGGTCCAGGAGGTCTCCGGCCTCCAGGGTCTGTCCGAGGTGGTGGTGGTGATGAGAGGCGATGGTGGAAGGAACGTGGGAGATGGGCACGGTAGTAGAGGAAGAAGATGAAGCTGAGGTGCAGGGGACACTGTTCATGGTATGGTAAGTCACGTCTGGTTTGAACGGGTGACTTTTGCCGTGAGAGACAATGCTGTCAGCAGCCGCCAGAGCCTCTGCCCGTGCCAGCAGGCTCTCATCAAAGCCTCCGAATATATTGCCCTGCAGCTGCAAGCAAGAGTGCGCATACTGGAGTCAGTGGGGAATTCTGTCAGGCAGCTCTCAGGATCTAAAAAACATTTTCCAAAGGCAAGCAGCGCCGAGGAGAGAAGAGAACCCTCCTCAAAGCGCAGGTCATAAAAATTAATATGAAAGCAAGAGCATTGCTTGAATAGACATGTGGATGAGATGGGGAGGATGGGGTTGGGAGGGGGAGGGGGGTACAGACAGAAGAGAGAGGGAGAGATAGCGGATAGAACAAAGTCCTGTCAAATCAACTTTACAGACATTTCCAGTGTGATATTTTCCCCTTTCTCTCACCCAGTATACTCCAGTCATTCTCCCCTGACCTGAACGTACCTGTGGGGCGGGCAGACAGACTCTGCGCATGCCCTCCGAGCCTGAATGCAGGCCGGGATACTTGGGCTCGTGCAGAGCCGGGTGCATGGAGAAGTGCTGCTTGCCGTTCATGGTCATCATCATCCTCCCTGCAAGCACCTCGCTAGCAGTGTGGCCCCTGACATAAAAGTTGGGGCACGGACAGCTACACGGCTCCTTTGCTCTCCTTCACCAGACTGAACAGTTAACATCAGCAGCGCCTCCCGGCATTCCCCTCTCCCGCTTCCTCCCTCTCCCCTCCTCCTCTTTCAGTCTCCCTCCTCCCACCCACCCTCTCTTCTGCTCAACTTACAGGTTGCAGAATCGTGGACTCTGTGCGCAAGCGTCTAAGAATAAGCAAAACCAAAAAGCCCCACAATTCTTTAATTAAAAGGCTATTTATCGACGGCATCCTTGATATTTGGAGTCGTGTAATTTCCTTTCCCCTGAGATATAGATGTGTATTATCACACCGACATTTACAGCCTATGTTATTTCTATAAATCCAGTGTTAAGTTCATGCAGGATACCTCCGAGCTCCCCACCATTGCCAACGATGAGGTCATAGGTGACAAGCAGAGTGAAAGGCTTACAGCAGGCTGCAATGTAGCAATTATTATGCAGCACAAGGACCGTTTCAATCATTTCAGCACCGAGGACAGCGCAGCATTTTGAGTAGTAGTACTGAGTGTGTATTAAACCGTGGATGGATATGTTTGGATGACTTTATGGATGGATTTGGTCCTGCGTGCTCCAAACTGTATCTAAGGCCTGCTGGTTGACCGGTCGACCCAACGGCCTTGGCTTTGTCCCATCCACTGTGAACCCCAGTCCTCGGGCTGTTTCACGGTCTTCTCATGTGGCTGCCTGGATAAAACTCACGAAGCCGGCCTGGACGGTCCGAAAGAGGAGCCAGGTTGGCAGAGGCTCCCGATGACACAGCCTAGTCTATCCGATCCTGCTGCCTCTCTGGTTCCCCAGACTGTGAATAATTTAGCACCACCGTGGCAGGCATCCATTACCACACTGGCAGGTTCTTATACATTACACAGATTAAAACAGCCAAGGACTTCTCGATCCGGGGAAACTTTGACTTTCAGACTTGGTTGCGAAGAGCATGTGGCCTTAACTCATATTTGCGAGTGTTGCGTTCAAATAACTCAACACAGACTCATAGAGATACCTTTAATGATCTTCTCCTGGCGTAATTCAAACGCAGATATACGTCCTTTGAACGATAATTTGTTGTATATTCTAAAATATTAAACTAAATATTTTTTAGTTTCGAAAATGTAACTATAATCTTCTGCATCATTGACAGACTATCCGCACTGTATGTGAATACAGGCTTTCCACATAGCCTCTGGCTGAAGCGTGATGTCACAATGCACGCCTCTCAGACTTTGAGAAACTTTTCACTTTCAGCAGAAGGAAACACCCTCAAAGTTTCTTCCTTTTAAATGCATTAAAGAGATTGACCCCTGATTGGCTTTTTTGAGTCTGATCGCTCGTGGGATACTTTTAGTTACCCAACGTATTATTTAAACTGAGTTGTGAACACGTGAGATCTCACCAGAAGATATCATTTTTCATCAGCGTGAGAATAAAAATCAGATACAAGAACCTGAATCTCCGCATTAGTCTGTAGAAAGCATGAAACCCCTGCTTGCTGTTACACTGCTGGGGTTATTCATAATTTAGTGGTCATTGTACTATGTCATCTTTGCACTCTTCATAGTTTGAAGATGCCCTGGCGTGTTTTATAAAGAGCTTTGTCATATTTGCAGCACCACCTCTCCAACGTGTCCCCACACCACGCCATCAGCACCGCCCATCCATCTGGCCAGGCTACATCTGGAGCTCAGTTCCACCAGACGATCTAAATACTGTCACAGCCTTCATTACACACCGTGATGAATAATTTCAGGAAAGAAACAATAAATAAATAAGCGCGCTACCAATCAGCAGCTTACTTTTGATGATATAATTAAATACACAAGCACAGTCAATTCTCCCAGTGCTTGTTCCTTCACCTCCCAGTAACCAGGTCAGAATGAAATCTGGAATGTTGAACTGTCAAGCCCTTCAAGTCCTTTCCCCTGGGACGAGCTGGAAGTTCTTGCATTAAGCTAAACAGATTCTGAGTGTTTTCACTTGACTTCCTAAAGTAAGAAATGGTCATGCATTATTCAGTGATATTTTAATATGTCGCAGCTGCTCTGTGGTGTCTTCACTCAGATGCGTTGGGATTTGCTTGGGAACGTATCAAAGTGGACGCCCATGACCATAACGGCTTGTCTTATTGGCTAATTATTAAGCCATAAATCAGCTTTGACCCTACTTTTATGTAACTCGATCTATCCTTCATTGTGTAATATTACAAAAATAAAAATGCAAAAGTTGTTTTCACGTGTTCTGGAAATTTATGAAAAAAAATCCCATTTACTTATTCACATTATCATTATCACATAGTGACGCTGGGGCGCTGACCCATCTTACTTTAATTAATGTTCTTTAGGATGCTTCTCAAACTTGACTGTTCCTTAGATGAATTACTTTACTCTGAGGTCGCACAGTTAATTATCTGTTAGAATCAAACTACTTTTGCAATTAATAACTTGAAGTAATCGTTTTCCGTATGATTTCAGTTTTTCATGTTATTTTGGAGGAATTTTTTGGCCCGCTCGATTTTACAGTGCTGCTTCAGTTCATTGAGGGTTGTCGTTTGTTTATGCATGGCTGTACAGTTGAGCTGACATCTGGACTTTGACTGGGCCGTTGCAGAATCTCACTTCTTTTTTTCCTCAGCTGTTGTGCAAAGCTTTATCTGTTGGGCAGATGGCTTCACATTTTACTCTAGAATACTTTGGGATACAGAGAAGTGACTGCAAAGTGCACAGACAGTTGGTATGCTGTTAATATGTTGTGCTTAATTTTTTGCATTATGGGCACACACTCCACTTTTGTTTCCCCTGGTCAGAGGACTTTCCCCCCCCAGAAATCTTGTGGTTTGTTCAGATCCAATTTCTTGCAAACCTAAGCCATGCTGCCATCTTCTTTTCAGAGAGAAGAGGCTTTCCCCTGGCAACCCTTCCAAACAAGCCACACTTGTTCAGTCTTATTCTTAATTGTACTGTCATGAACTTTATTATTTAACATGCTGACTGAGGCCTGCAGAGTCGGAGATGTAGCTCGTGTTTTTTGCAGCTTCTCTGTGTATTTCAGTCTGACCTTGGGATAAACTTGCTGGGACCTCCACTCCTGAGATAAGCAGCTATCTTGAATATTTTCCACTTGTGAATAATCATGTTGATGGCATGATGGACTTCAAAATACTTGGAAATAACCCTATAACACTTCCCAGACTAGCATGGTGGCACGCACTGTTGCATTAGAGGAAGAAGGTCGGGAGTTCGACCCCACAATCTGCCTGCGGCCTCCCTGTTTGTATGGGTTCTCTTCTGGCTTCCTCCCACAGTCCAAAGACATGCAGTGGAGATAGGTTAACTGATGATTCTAAATAGCCCATCGGTGTGAATTATTGTCCATGTTTCTGTTAGCCCTGTGTCAGGCTGATGACCTGTCCAGGTTGCAGCCTGCCTCTCACCCTATGATAGCCGGGATAGGCTTGAGCTCCCCCACCCCCAATAAAAAGAGCCAAAATTTTGACCCAATAACACTTGGACAAATGTGAATACACACGTAGAGTAGAATTTCAAAGTAGGTTCTACCATAAGGAAATTCAGTGTTATAAGGGGTTTAAGTGTCATTTGTGATATGCTTTTCTAACACTTGTACGTCATCAGTGCCTTCACCCCGAACTTTAAGCATAAATTGCAAAAAATGCCAGATGTAGCAAAACAAAATTGTCAGAAGGTTTGATAAACACACCATTTAAAAAAAAGGTTAATGCACTCATGCATCAAAGTACTTAAAGTATAAGGAAAAAATCTAATGGCTTTCAGTAATTCCACCGTTTAGTCATAACATTTGATGTGTTTTAAGCACAGGTATAATCTTTAATGCTATAGCCTAATTGTAAGTACTAATAATGCAGTGTGAATTATTTAATTACTGAGCACATGCAAGAAGAATGAGACCACACAAGAGAATAGGTTCATATTTTCTGGAATGCTTTTGCCTGGAAACCCCCCCCCCTTGCCAATGCTGACATGTTTTCATTTTCTTTACCTTTTCTTTTCCCTCCCAGATCCAATTTATATTTATGTATGTTTTCGGTTTTTTTCCCCCCCCTCTTCTTTTTTTTTTTTATGGCCTTATAAGCACCCAATTCCTCCATCTTTATTGGCAAAAGCAAACATGCTAGTAAATTAGAAATCCAGTTTTACAAACAAAATACATGAAGAAAATACATCCACATCCTGCAAATATAAACAGTAACAAATCCAAAACTATTATCCAATAAACACTTTACATTTTTTACACCATTGTGTGATAGTACAAAAAGTGGGAGACCTTCTCTGAATCCTCACTCACACAAAGCAAGAACCTCACCAGTATAGGTTTATCCCTTCAACCTGCCAGTGACCTCATTAAATTAAAAAAACAAAACAAAAACATCACATGAGAAAATCATAATGAAGTACAAAGGGAAAAGCAACAGCCTCTCCTCTCACACACACACATCATTCTGACGCTAATGCTGGAAGTAAAAACATCAGCTTTGGGACAATGAGGTCGCTGGCAGGAGGCGTCTGAGTATCAGTCAACAGTCAGATATGCAATCCACACAAGAGCACTACCAACATTGTAGGTGGGAGGAAGATCTGCACCCTTTTAGATGTGGTGCCAGCGTGCATTAGGGAGCAAAGAAAACCAATTGTAATCACTGACTGAATATATGACCACGCAGGCCAAAATGTGCATATTATGTGCATATATATATATATACATACACATACACATACATACACATACGTGCACATTTCTACACGCATGTCTTGTGTAAAGTCTGCACAGTAATAAGTTAAAGTCTTTCTTCTCCTATGGTGCTTCATTCAAACTGGATATGATCAGTTTAGCTGAGTTACGAAAAGCATAAATCAAACAAAACGTCATTAAGCTGCATGTAAATGTATCTGGTGGAAGGGACAGGACTAATTCTTTAACCAAATACATTTGTATGTGAGTTTTAATGGTTTTAGATTCCTCCCACCTTGAGGATTCTAAAATACAGTATATGGGGGGGGGGGGAAAAAAAAAAAAAAAAAAAAAAAAAGGCAAAACAGAAAGTAAAAATATTTATCATGAACTCACACACTGTGGTTTTACTCACAGAGTGGCTTCGGAGCACAGTTTGACAATATTCAGATAGAGGCAAAGCTGCACTTAAGCTAAATCAATGTTGTTACGGGCATGACTCGGTGTCTTTCAGAGTGTTTTCCACAGCTCTTATATTTCGTAAACAGACAAACAAAAACCTACTTAAATGACAAGTTTAGTCAAATAACAATATGAACTGGTTGAAAACTGAAAATACAAAATTCTTGCGACTAAAGCAGAGATACTAAGCTCTCCTGCTCAACATTTTCTACCTGATACAACCTCATCAGTCGTTAACCCCCCCCCCCCCCAAAAAGGGGGAAAAACAAAACAAAAAAATATTAAACTTAGAGAGAAAAAAAAAAAAAAAGAACAGTAATTTCTCTTTCAAGCATTTACAAAATTTACAAAAGTAAATCACGTCCTGTAAAAACTCAGCAATCCGCTGACTGTGTAAGGCAAAGAAATTATTTATATATTCTTTTTTTTTTCTTTTTAAGCATTACATTCAAACACCTGTCTATGGATCTCACATTTTTGAAATGGGTGATCTGATCTTTGTCCCGTCAGGGCCTCTGAATGACCAAGTGACAGAAGAAAACAAGTGAAAATGTTACGCACTCTTAGCAGATGAACATTACAACATGTGTTTGGGTGTGTATTTACACAGAGTGGCACTGGACAACTGAGTGAGCAACAAAATACAAGTGTGTGGGGGTGATTTTTTCCCGAACATGACTACATGACTGTATATGAAGTGCATGGAAGTTTGTAAACATTGATTGTGTTTTTTTTATTGCACTGGTATCCTATTGTACCTGCACTGGCTGTATGGCCACGGTGCAGCATCTCTATGGGTCTGTCTGTTTATTAGGAACACCAACATGCATGTGCACTGGCAAATATTCATACCAGCACACATTTAGGGAAAAAGAAAGATGCAATCCTTTAACACGTTGGGCTTTACCACATCAAAACTATGAGCGAAGTGAAAGCTGTACCATACTTTGCCAATATCGGTACGGCACAGTGCATTTATGCAGTGTGGAAAAAGAATAAATAAATTTCTCTGTGGTAGCGGCAGAGAACGTTCTGTTGGTGATGGAATGGCTGTCCCTGAACGGAGGACAAGATTCTACAAAAACTGGTGAGAAAAAGAGCTTAAATACAGTATGTATAAAAATACCTATTCACAGTCGACACAAATGTTGTGCATTACTGATATTGTCCATCTGGTAAGCACACAGAAACTTACATAAGTTTTTCTAGCTATAAGAACAACTAAACATGTATCTTTCTCAGCAAAAGTGAGATGTTTTAAACAACTGTTTAGTTGAGGGATACAAAAAACTGTTGACCATCTACACTTCTTTTCATGTACAATAAAGTAAAGACGTTTTTTTCTTTTACTTTGATTAGAGTCTAAAATTACTTTGAAAATACTGGAAAGGGAAAAAAAAAGTGAGTTCCTTTACATCAATTTTAATCTGCGTGGGAGTGGGAGTGGGGGACCACTGATTCTGCCGGAGAGCAGTTAATGATAATGACGAATGTCATTATCGCCTCCAAGATCGACTCTCGTACTCATCGTCTTCATCGTCATCCTCTTCCTCCTCCTCTTCTTCCTCTTCCTCCCCAGGTAAATACGAGCTAGCTTCCTTCTGTAGAAACAAATACCATGTTAGCATTTATATTTATGCTTTTTCTGGAAACTTTAAGTCAGCTTTCCTCCTGGCAACATGCATGTTTAGAACACAGCAAACAGAAAGTGATTCAAAGTGTAGCAGAGGGAAATTATTTATTGTTTAAAGAAAAAAAAGAAAAAGAAAACAATCCAAAAACATACTGGAATATCAGATTTTAAAATCACCAAATATTGGTACTGATCTTAAAAATCCTATAGTGGTCAGACTGCCTGCTTCTGATATTTCTTATGCTTTAGATTTAGACATCCTCCATTCGATTGGTTAGCCATCGGTGAATCCACCATGACAGGTGACCTGCTGATCAGTCTCAGGAAATTAATCCTAATCTCTGCCAGTCAAACTAGTCTGTAGACCTGTCCAGAAATCTGTCTGTTTCAGCTCCTGTGATAAAACGTGATGAGCATGAAGTGGCTATAAGTAGATCTGCAGTCAGAGGAAATCTGACAACAAATTTCTACCTGTGCACAGACACATTTTCAGAATGGCAACCGTACCTTTAAAAACAAAAGTTACATATAAGAAATGGCACAACCTCAAAGGAGGAAACAAACCCCTTAAATAAATACAGCATAAGGATTTCACCTGACAGTAATGCAGTTTTACTCATGGGGCTAAGATGCTCTTAGTACTGAGAGGCTAGCACTCCTTTTCCTTTGGGAGATGCTGTTAAAAATTAACAAGCAGCAGAAAGAAATAACCAAGTAAAATTTTGTGAATGTAACCAAAACTTCAAAAGTTTCCCCAACTCAGATTTTCAAGTTGTGTCGTACACAACGCCCTTTCCTTAATTTGTTTTAGTTACTGGGAAAACATGAAGCCGTGTGTGTATTTGTCATACCGCACTGTCCTCATCTTTAGCCTCCTCTTCCTCTGGCTCCGTTGTAACAGAGGGCGTCTTGGGCTTGTACCAGGAAATCTGCAGAACACGACCTTTGAACTTAGCTCCCTGGTTTGCTGCCTAGAACACCAAAGAGAGGTACAGCTCTTTTAGATGCTATACTGGAGTATTTTAATTATTTAAATTTATTAATTTATTCTATTATTATTAGAAGAGGATTAGAGGAAAAGCAGCAAGATTAAGAGAACATGTAGCCCATACACATTTGGAGCCATGTGACTTACATTCTCTGCTTCACTCCGTGTCTTAAAGGTCATGACGACACTGTTGGCGTCTTGGTCACGGAGATCCTCGATTTCACCAAATTTCTAGGTTAAAAAAATATCAGTTGGCCAATCAGGATATAGTTATACACATCAAAACATTTATGACTTATCACAGGGAAAATGATTCACTTAACATATCTAAAGATATAAGAGGGAATAAAGTGGTATTTATTACTACAGTTTTTATTACTTAGCAATAACATCGTGCTGTATTACTGGAGGGAGAGATCCTGCCATATTCTTACCACAAAGTGCGGCATTAGCTCTTCTTTTTCCTCCTGAGTGACCCCTAAAATAGCCAGGGCTCTGGGTCTGTGATCAACCACCATTCGGTTCACAGCCCCGCCGCGCGCCATCATTTCCCGGTTTCGACTCCGGCCACGGCCCACGTGCATCGCACCAGGATCTGGGCCCAGCTTTCCTCGGCCGCGACCTCGACCTGCTGGAGGCCAGATCAAACCCAAACGTGTTGCCTAAAGGAGGACAGAAAGGGCGGTTGACTGGACGCTGTTTGATTTCAGTACACAATTACACACCACTGTGTGTCTAATTTATATATTGAATAACTTTAAAAAAATTAAAAAAAAAAGTTTATGGAAAAATACAAAAACAACAACAAAAAGGAGCAGGCCATCACAACCCTTCAGAGCTGAAACATTTTCTACACACCCTTGCTCTCTCACTTTCTGCCCTTTACCACTAGTTGTCACTCCTCCATTTTTAAAAACATCTCCTTCCTTCTCAGACACTCCACAAGCTCACAACCACTCTCCCTTTAATTGTCATCCTGCGATTTTCTTACAAGGACCAGTGTCTCAAACTTTAATGAGGCGCAGCTCCATCAGTGTAGGACGTGTGTCTTATTTGGCTTCGTTAGCAGATGTTCCTCTGGGCTTGCTTAAGTGGCTGCAGTTTAATGTGCAGAAGGCGGGCTGAGTTTAGATGGATGGGGGATGCATATCCATTTTTAAACAACTAGCCAATTTAAGACCCTGGGGTTAAAGGAAAAAAAATGCAAAGCAGGTTGTTGCTAACAAAAGCTATGTTGTTGTTAGCCTGATCTTAAGCCACAGCCGTCTGCGTGCACAGCAAATTTAGAGGATAAAGAAGAAGAAAACACTGCGTGTAACACCAAAAAATACAAATAAATAACTGTATGGGCTGCATGACCTAACCTGAAACCTAATTAATGACTTTTGGCAGAATCACTGGGAAGATGTGTTATTTATGTGTCATTGCTCATTTAACCAGGAAACCACGCTAACTTACAAGAGACCTGATCCAGAATGAATGCAACAAAGATGAGGTTAAATGCAAGTTATAGAACATGAAATATAATGTACAAATACTCCAAACAAAACTGCAATACTAATTACCTCAAGAAAAGCCACCAATTCAGTAGATAAGTGTGTGTAAGTCTACCTCCTTACATGTTGATGGAGTGTAGTAATAAAATGCTGTTTAATCTGATGTGTCAAAACCCCGAGGGGACTACAAAGCAAGCATCTGGAGGAGTGCGTCTGGCAACTACTGGAGCCGACTAAGATAACAGTACAGAGGTAAACTGAAAATTTACCATAAAACTTTTTTTTTTTTTTCATTACTGAATACAATTCAAGTTTATTTATATAAGGCCAGTTCACAAAAACAGTCGCCTCAAGGCAATTATGCTGCAAGGTAAAGACCTTGTGACGATAGTGTGCAAACCACAACAGTCAGTTGGTCCCCTATGAGTAGCGATTGGGGTAAGCGGGAAAGAGAAACTCCCTTTTAACAGGAAGGAAGCAATAGGTCATTTACATCTTGTGTAGGTGTCTTGTGGTATCACCAAGACGTTTGCATCAGATTCATTAGGACTCTTACGAAGCTTCGAGCTGAGCGAATAACACTAAACACAGCGGATCTGGAGCTTGTGCACAAACTGCAGGATCAGGTTCCAGTTATCACAGAGTCAAATAAAACAAACAGAACATAGATGGTTTTTAAAAAAAAAAAAAAAAAAAACTTTCTGCCTGACACGTCTGACAGAACACAAATAAACTAATGAATTTAATATATTATTTGATTTATTTTAATCGGTGGACAGATACCATCTCTTTCCACCCCTTGCAGAACAGGCTGTGACTATAATCTCATCTGCACACTTCCTCTAAGGCATTTCTTGGTATCACATCCTCTAATTCAGTTCTCAACGAAAGTGTTGATGATGCAAGATGCTGTCAATGATTAACTTTGTGTCTGTTTCTATCCATGTGTATTTTCTGTGCGTGTGTGTGAGAATGTGTGTGTGTGTGTGTGTGTGTGTGTGTGTGTGTGTGTG
>NW_005187427.1:3223740-3263323 GCF_000239375.1 Pundamilia nyererei | reverse complement strand
GAGAGAGAGAGAGAGAGAGAGAGAGAGAGAATTACCTCCACCTGTAGCTGCCCCAGTTTTCTTTTGAGGTCTGTTGTATCCTCTCCAGAGCTCATCTTCTTGTGAAAGTCCAGCTCAGCATCTAGCAGCTCCTTGTGGGCCTGATCGCATGTCATAGAAAAGAAATTTGTTTACTTAATCCAGAGAAGCAATTAAATACACAAATATCAACTTGTGTTTACAAATAAAGGAGAGGGGGGGGGGGGGGGGAGCGTGCTTGTTGGTCTAAAAAGGTCAATCAACACAAAACTGTGTGAATCGAAATTGTGATTAAAAACCAAAAAAAACCCAAAACTTTATTCCTATGCACCCAATATTCAAACAGATCCTCTACTTCTGTCCTGTACAAAACCAACATTGACTTTTTGATCTTTTTTCAATTTTTGCAAACCTAAGATTAGTGTAAGAACCGTTTCTTTCAATATGGATTAAAAGATAAGCATTCCTTGGAATTTCCAGGAAAAATAACAACCCCCCCCCCAAAAGAACCATTTTTTTCATTGCATTCAGACTAAAAAGGACCCAATCCCAGGTACAGGAACTCATATAGGAACTCAACATCACACAGCTGAAATCTGAAAAGGGCCTAGGACTAGGACACAACTACATGTAAAGAGGAGAAAACGAATGTGAAAACAGCAAAGATTTGTTGAGGCTGAGCGGTTATTGGTTATTCACTTGGTATATAGGACAGCCTGTGTGCACATATCCTGTATATACGTAAATGTCTATACCTTGTGGCCAAGTAGTTTTAGAGCCTATAGAGAATGTTTTTTGACACATTTTGGTTTAACATCAGTGGAATCCTACGCACTCTCACCCCCTCCCCCCCTGATGCGGTCAGCACACTTGAGGCAAGCTGTCTAACCCTAAAAAGAAGAAAGAAATGTACTCCCCCTCTCCTTTACCAGTGGCTCAGAGATATTATATAGTTCTTAAACTTAGAAAACACACAGCAAATATTTTTAAGATATTATAAATTGAGATCTGGAGGTTCTTTCTTTCTACTGCTTAATAAAGACCCCATAAATACCTTAATCCACCAGCATCTAAGGTTTAGAGTACACAAAATGTATATAAAAAAATTTAAACTCATAAACATCTACCTACTCAATGTATGCAGTTTTATTCTTCATATAAAAATCTTTTTTATGTGAAGAAACGCCTTTTTAAAAAGGACCTGTGAAGTGTGAAAAAAAGGCAAATAAACAACTCTACCAATGTGTGATATAATTTTCGGCCTAAATTTCCCGCCCCTACTCTCAGTTACGTACAAAGACAAAAAGGAAGCCAAACTTACATCAGTCTTGGTTTTGGGCTGGCTGTGGTTAGTTTTGGCGCTTGAGACCTGGGAGGCAAGGTTCATTTCATTCTGGAGCTGGGTGATCTTTTCCGTTAGTTCTTTCAGTGTTTTCATGATGTTGGCCCTCTCTTCAGGTTTCATGCCTCGGTTTTTCTCCAGTCGACTTATCAGCGCCTGGAAGGGCACGAAAAATGGTATCAGAAACAACGTTGACAGTACACTGGAGAAAAAGAGGAAGGATTACAGATAAGAATAGTTTCAATGTTAAATGTCTTACTTTCTGACACTCAATCTGTTTCTCTAACATCTCCTGTTTCTTCTTTCTCATGTCTTGCTGGAGTTTTAGTGCCTCCTAAAGGAGGGGAAAAAGAAAAAGGGAAGCAAAAACATTCACTGAGATGAAAAACCCCCAAACAGTTTTCTCTCTCAGTGGTAGTAGCCTTCTTAGCTGTGGCTCCTGAGAGAAGGAAATGGCTTAGCTCTGCTATTCTTTTAATGGTCAAAATGCATAACCAAGTTAAGCAACGTGCCTGCTTTTTCTTGAGAGCTTCATGTGCTTCCAGTGCTTTTCCCGTTTTCCCAAGGCTCTTTGAGGAAGACTTGGCGGCTGTGGAAGTGTAGTGTCCCTTCAGGGTGTTCGTAGTAGCAGGCACCACCTAAGGAGAAAGGTGGAGGGGCAAAAAAAGGAAAATTAATATATAATTAATTTCTTTACAAATACAATTTTAGCTAACAAACACACATAAATCACTGTGAAAATGTTGTAACACACGTGCCATCATAATATTATACTTTTGTATATTATATAATATCCACTTTGCCTGATATTGTCTGCAAGATAAACTTAAAACATACAGCAGCCGTGTCCGTGTTTGGATTCAGGTTGTCCGACTTGGCATTTGTCGTGGCCCCAGCTGTTGCAGACAGATGATGCTTGGGTACAGTCTTGTTCAACACATAAGCAGCTGGATTGTGCTGCTTGATCCCCTGCAGATAAAACGAGTGAGGGTAAATCAATGGATATTTTAAAAATATATAAAATTGTCATCAAAGGATTCTCAATGCCTCCGCTGTTAATACCAACTTTATGCATGTTGCTGTGCTGCAGCCCCTGGTTGGGCACTGACCCGGCAACCTGGCTCCCTGAGCTTTGCTCCTGCTGCTGAAGGCCTGTGGCATTAGCACCAAGCTCGCGGTGCCAGTACACGCGGATAAAGCGGTTGTTAAGGACCGCTTCTGTGCTGGATATGGCTCGTCTGGCTTCTTCATTCTTTGTGTACTGGATCAATGCTGCCTCTGGGTCTCCGCCAAACACAACCTGGATTGAGAGTGCACGTGCAAGTCCGTAAATGTTTTGAATTCATTCTCCTGCAGGCCTAATGTCTATGAACTTTGTGGGGAGCACTCATTAAAAAAAGCAAAACAACAACAACAAAAAAAAAAAAAAACTGGATGCATTTTACCTGTATATTGACGATGGTTCCAAACTTGCTGAAGTGCTCGTTGAGTTTGGTGATGTTGTTGAGCTCGCGCGGGATCCTGCGCACCTCCAACTTTGTGTTCACGTAAAAAGTCCTCTTGGGAAAAGCACCCTTATGCTGGTTGTTGAAGCTTGGCCTAAAAAGAACATTTCAGTGCTAACATCACTAATTTGGCAGTTTTGTTTTCATAAAAAAAATAATAAATGAAGGAAAAAAGCAGATGAGTTAATCAAAATTTAGCGATGATTGATGATCTGGGATTCAAGTTTTGGCCATATTATGGTTTTATTTAAAGAAGACTACTTCCAACCTACAACCTGTATGACAGTTTAAATGTACTCCAAGTAGAGGTAATGCAAAGAAATCCTCATGACTGGGATGCTTGTATCTACCTGCTTACAACTGAGACAACACTTGCTGCTGACCTGACTCACCTCACCTTAAAACAAAGCTCCTTAGCAGTAATAAGTAATGGAGTGAGGCACCAACTTGATTACATTTCAGCTGCTACCGTACTCCAATTTCTTCACAGAAAACAAAACACTGTGCAGAATAAATGACATCCTAAATCAAATATGTAGATTTTTTTCTTTAATCTCTTACTTTTCCATCCAGGGTTTTTTAGGTGCTGGCCCTTCAGCTGTACTGGGTCCCATGGTCCTCTTCCTGCTGTCCTGCTCTGTGTTGAAACGGGACACGTTACTTCCAGGAGTGCTGGGTGCAGTAGCTGGCTCTGTCTGGATCACTATGTTGGCAGCTAGAAGATACGCAAGAAGTCAAATCAGTCTGAGAAGGTCAATTTCCCAGGATCAGGTTGAATTAAAAAAAAACAAAAAAAAAAAACACTGTAAATGAGGTTGTTACCTCTGGAGCCTTGACCTTCACTGCAGGTGAGGCCAATGAGGTTGGAGCGTTGAGTCTGCACCCGGGGAATAAACTGACGATATGGGTTACGTCCTGCTACAGTCAGGCCTGGAGATTCTGGGTTGTAGCCTTCTGCATCGTAGTTGTCTAATGTGTAAAAGTGAACAGACGCACATACCGTTAGGGGGGAATATGAAAACATTTAAAAATATGAAAAAGTGAATACAAGCAAACATCCATCCATCCATTCGCTTCCGCTTATCCTTTTCAGGGTCGCGGGGGGCGCTGGAGCCTATCCCAGCTGTCATAGGGCGAAAGGCGGGGTACACCCTGGACAGGTCGCCAGTCTGTCGCAGGGCTAACACATAGGGACAGACAACCATTCACACTCACATTCACTCGCACATTCACACCTAGTGGCAATTTGGATTATCCAATTAACCTATCCCCACAAGCTGCATGTCTTTGGACGGTGGGAGGAAGCCGGAGTACCCGGAGAGAACCCACGCAAACACGGGGAGAACATGCAAACTCCACACAGAAAGACCCCGGCCTGATGGTGGAATTGAACTCAGGACCTTCTTGCTGTGAGGCAACAGTGCTAACCACCGTGCCACCATACAAGCAAACATATTAATAAAAAAAGAATCTTTGACTTTAAATGTAACCACTGAATAGGTAGCAACCTGTGACATGAGTTTAACATGTAGTCCAGGATAAAATTTATAAACAAAACCTACAAAATGCGAGAAATAAAAATTACAGTTATTGTAAGTGCGCAAAAAACCCAGCAAGAAACAAACAAAGATAAAAATTAACAACCAAGATGATGCTTTTCATTCTTATCTACATTTGTGACACAAGTGCAAAATTATCAGAAAGAGGCCCTCACGGCAGTTGTGGTAACAGATCACAAACCCAAAGTTTGCAAATACCAAATAGACCAATTTCTTTTTAGTTCTTTAAAGTCTTTTAAAGAGTCTGTAACTGAAACCCTCATGTGCATAATCATAGCAGGAAGCACTCAACTAAATGAGTCACGACAAAATTTCCCAGAGATGCTTGGTTTTTTTGTTTTTAGGTTAATACACAGCGCTACCTTCTGGTCCACAACTGTTACTGCAGGCTCAAGAAACACATGCCAATTGTGCACACAAACACACACACGGCATACAACAACTACTTTACAGTGACAGGAAACGGAAACAGAACCAAAAGGTGTTTTTGTTTTAAATAACCCTTACCATCTGAGTTATTTTAGATATTTAGTAAACTAACCTTTATTATACTGTAACTATTAAAGCACACAGAAATGAGAAGTAACAACTCAACAACATAAACACACTAAAAGGAACACCCAAATAAAAAGCAACACAGCAAAATCTCTTCCAAATGCACAGTCCCAATCTGAAAAGCAAAAGCAGCCCTGCTTACATTCAGACTGGACATATTGGGGACGAAGAGACACAGATGAGGTCGAGGAAGGAGGTGGAGGAGGAGGAGGAGGAAGTGTAGGAGGTCGGCCCACACCAGGCGGTCCGACGGGAGGAGAAGAAGTGATTGCAGATTGGTGGTTGGGGGTATCAATCCCACTGGTTGCTATCAGTGGGGGTCCTGAGGGAGACACAAGCCCAAGCTGATGTCTCAGGTACAAAAGGTCATTATATTTAACTACAACTAAAAGCTAAAACTAGATGTGAAAGAAAATAAATTAGTCAATTAAATGAAAACTAAAAACTAGATTAAACAAAAAAGAAAGTTAAAACCAACTAAAATTTTTTTGTGAACTGGGAAAATTAAAATGAAATAAAATGGAGTCAATATAACAACAAAACCTAAATGTAGCGATAAAACTAATAAATGAGAAAAATCAACTCTGGAAACTAAATGAAACTCAACTGAAATCAAAACCAAAAAATCAAAATGAAATAAAAATTACCAAAAAAAAGTAAGAAAATGACAAAATGCAAAATTGCAATGACTATATAGTATATTACATGTATAGTATTAAAGAAGTATTTCAGTGAAAATCTGACTGCTTTAATATAAAAGCAGATGCATCAGGAAACTGCGGCGTCTTCTCGATAGATTTGCTTAAACTTTATGACACACTATCCATTTATCAAGATAGATAGAAGATAGAAATCTCATAACTTTAACAGCCTTAAAAAGTAGCTGAAACAATAAAAGCCTATCAGGTCAAATGTTTCAGTCATCACCCCCCATGTTTGAAATATATATTTAAAAAAAAAAGAAGAAAAAAAAAGGCAAAATATTTTTTTATGTACTGTTTATGATCAATGGGCAGCTATCTACTGTGTAGCACGTCTGCTCTAAACATATTGTAGATACATAAGATTTTTGAGCTTTGGATTTAAATACATCTTTACTTTAAATACATACTTTTTAAATCATCATGATGATTTGCAAAAACAAAACACAGCCAGTGTGAAACTGATCGGCAATAGTGCAACTCAAAGGCAGGAAGATTGCACAGGTTGATTTCTTCCCTTGAGAAATTCAACAAAAACTCTTTACAATTGAGCACGTTGTCAAGTCGGGCAAGTGTTTTCACTCACACGTATACATACATATAATATTGAAGATAGCTGCTTTTCTACACACCAGAGTGGTGACATCTCATTCCAATATACCGTTCATTTGAATCTTTACATATTTAAAACCTCTGGTGTCGTCAAATCAGCCATCAGAGTAAGGAGTACAGTGTCACATTACTGAGGCCCCGATGTCTTACATGTGACCTGCTACACTTTCAACACATCGCCATCGTGTGTGAATGGGTGGATGAATGGATATGTAAAGCGCTTTGGGGTCCTTAGGGACTAGTAAAGCGCTATATAAATACAGGCCATTTACCATTTATTTACCATATTAGTGAGCTGGATTTTGTTGTGAGTGGGGACAAAATTGTTTCTAAATGAAAACGATTTATGATTTAATCCTACTTCTATTATATTAAAGAGATGTTTGTTAGCTCTCAAACATTGGGGAAACTCATGCAAAAATATCTTCATAAATCAATGATACTACAGGCCAAAGGAAAGGTATGTATATTGTGACCAGACTGAAAAAGGGTAGTGGAAGAACAACGCGTCTCACACAAAACCAAATGTTTGAGAGAGGAACACGGTTCTTCTGGCTTCACTATTTTGTAGATGCAAATTGTAAAACTTCGCAATATGATGAAGCACAAACTTATGGATTAGAGGAGCATTAATACTCACCTGTCATAGGGAAAACACCTGGTGGTGGTGGCTGGCCATAGGGCGGCATAGAAGGCATCCTGAGGTTGGGAGGTGGTTCAGTGATGGGGGGCATGGGCAGCCCGGCGGGTGGCAGAATCGGTGGGGGTGGGAATGGAATAATATTTGGTAGATTGACATCGTCGACTATGAGGGGGTCACTGCCGTGATCATAGAGACAATGGTCACCACGGACACAAAATCCTTTTTCTGTGTGAGGGAGAGAAGCGATTATTCATAAATATCGTACACAACATGGAGTTTATATAAACTGCTGCTTTACAGTCACAAAACACACACGCATTAATAAAGCCAAACAAACAAAAAGACACCACACACAATAACATAAAAAATTCATGGGAATTAAACAAAATGAATAAACATCTGAGTTTAAAGCAGCCAAGTCACACAGTTCATGTATTTACACCAAAGCCTCATTAAGGAACTGGGTCCCAAGTGGCTGTGTTTGAGCACGGTGACAGAAAGCAGTGTACTTCAGGGACAGTGGGTAAGTTTAAACTCTCCTGAGCCACAGTGTAGAGGGGAGTGAGAGGGAACCAGCTTGCTTTTCTACCTTTCACTGGGGACAAGAGGATGAGTGCTAAGCAGTGGTCATTAGTGAAGAGACCAAACAAGGCACAGAAGCCTCAGGGGAAGAAAAAGGTAGTGTTTAAACTAGAGACTTGAGCAAACTGTACAACAGCCGTCATAAACTTAACATTTCCTTTAAATCGCATCAAAAAGCTTCAGTGTT
Organism: Pundamilia nyererei; assembly: GCF_000239375.1. Taxonomy (NCBI): domain Eukaryota; kingdom Metazoa; phylum Chordata; class Actinopteri; order Cichliformes; family Cichlidae; genus Pundamilia; species Pundamilia nyererei. The sequence continues at coordinate 3,255,619 of NW_005187427.1, read as the reverse complement.
ACTCTGATCCCCTTTGAAATGCACAGAAAACATCTCCCTAATGCTACTGGGCTGTAGCAGATAAAAGGCTCTCAGATGGAAAAATAAAAAATAAAATAAAAGACACACAGACACACGAAATGACAGAAAGAAGGAATCAAAGGAATTGAGAACAGGATGATTAACTCTGCTCCTACCATCGTAATCCCTGCAGCGCTGTTTGAGTGAAGCAGCCTTGCTGAAAGGTTTGCAAACACCATCTTGCCTCGTTCCGTAGTAGCTAGACCAGCTGTCTGTAGTGCTGTCGGGCAAGTGAGCCAGTGTTGCTACCGGTACACCCCCAGCTCCTGAAGACGAGGAAGAAGAGGAAAAGGGATGCAGAGGTGTGTGTAAGGGCAGGAGAGGTGGCGGGTGCTGCTGCTGCTGCTGAGAGCCAGATGTGGTGGAAGAGTTGTATCCGTCAGTGTCCTTCCTTTCTGCCTCAAACTTTGACTTGAAGTCTGTTGAAAACAAGTAAATCACATAAATCATTGTGTACTGTATCATAGCTGACTTTTAAAAGCACTACATTAAATGATAGATTACAAAAAGAGGGAAACTTGTAATGACAAAGATGAGCAGATTAACCTTGGTGGTAAGAAGACCAATCCCAACCCATGTTGTTGAACCCCCAGTGATAGGACTGCAAAGCTGTCCACATTCTCCCTTCCTTTCTACCAACTCCCAGCAACACTGTCCAACAATCCGACAGGAATAAAAACGAGAGTCGGCTACATCCGTAATTTCTACAAGTCTTCTCATCTAAAGCGCCTCACACCAGCATGTCTCCAACAGCACGTCACCGTCACTAATGCACCGTTTAGCAGTGCTGACGAGAGATTCGGGAGCTTCTTCGCGCCTCAATCTTTGTTCCCCTGTGCTGTTGTTGTTATTGGTTGTGGGAGGGGGGACTTTCTCACCTCTGCCTCCTCTGTGCTCCCTATCCCTGCTCTTTCCACGACTGCCGCTCCGGCTGCGGCTCCTGCTGTAGCTTCTCCCGCGGGGACTGCCCCTGCGCCGCTCATGGCGCTCCCGGTGGGAGTCGCTGCCGCTTTTCCCGTGCCGATCAAAGTCACGGCGCTTGCGCTCGTCTCGCCTCCTCTCATCGCGGTTCCTGTGTGGATGATGAGAAGTTAGAGGCGTTGCTGATTTTAAATGTATAAATCACACAGGAATACTTCACAGGTTTTCAGACACGAATGTGGGTCTTCTTATAACAAATGAAGACACAAGGATCATTTCTTTCTGTGTGTCTTTAACATAACATGAACCCTTAAATAATGATCTTTGTTTGAGAGAAGTATGCTTTTATCTGAAACAAGTTATTAGGGAAAGGCTTAATTACCTTTGTTTTATGTGTGCACAATTAAGTCCCCAAATGGGCTGTTTGTGTTAAAACTATTGGGAAGTGCTTAGTTTCATTAACAGAAGCTTTTCACAGCAGAAGCTCAAGAAAGTAAAATAAAGTAAAAAAATTAATTAATGACAACTTAATTTCTAAAAATATGCAGAAAATTAAACATATTAAAGACGTAACTCTTTTCAAATTACGTTAATTATCGTATATCAGTGAATGAACTCTCCCATCTGCACCCAACACTAGATATGCCACAGCCAAGGGACACATTAGTGGACACGAGGGCCTAATCAAGCCAAAAGCAGGACTCGGAGAGTTGGAAATATAGCTGCTTGGTAAGATCGCTATACAACTACACAACATCAATATGTACTAAACAGTTCAACAAGTGTGTCCTACCTGCAAATGTTTTAGCTGCTTCTAAAGACAAAGTTAAATGCAAGCCATATACCTGGATTCATTGAAGTCAGAGCGATTTCTCAGAGGACTTCTCCTTCGCCTGTTCTCTTCCTCGGGTGTTTCAGCCTTGAGGGGAAAAAACAAAATAAACAAAACAAAAAACATCAGCTATAATATAACTTTAAAACTTAGGCTAGGTCCATAAATACATGGGTATTTTTAAAAATGTAGCTTTTTCAATGTGTTTGGGCCTTTCTTTCACACGTGTTTCTTCCAGAAGAATGGCGAGATAATTTTCACAGGTCGAGGATTTCACTTTGGCTCTTTGTGAGCTACTTCTGCGTTTACATGTGGACGGAGATAATTTTAGAAAACTGCACGTGTGGACGAGATATTTTTTAATTTTTTTTAAATGAAAATGAGAAATCTCAGTTTACAAAACTACCCATGTACGTGTGGACGTAGCCTTAATAAACAAAAAAGCATTCAAAATAAGTGATTTTATCAAAAGCTTTGATTTCAAATTGAAATGCCCATTCCAACAAAACCACTCAACCAGTTTAAAAAAAATTGTGTGTGCGTGTGTGTGTGCGTGTGTGTGTGTGTGTGTGTGCGCGCACACTCATTTTCAAAAGGCGAGCTATTCAATTTCAGGGTGTACCTCAACAACTTCAGCCTTGATTGCAGGCAGTTTAATCTCCTCTTTGGGAGTTTCCTTGGCAGCAGGATTTCCCAGGTAGTTCTTGGTCGTCAAACATTCAAAAAGCTTATCAACAAATCCCATCGTCTCTGCAAGGACAAAATTAATCACGAGAACACATTAAAAACTGCATGCAGTTTTCAGTCTTGTGAAAAAGGGCCAAAAGTCTAAAAGCATAACACACACATAAAAAATAACACATATGAACACTGCATCCATGAAATGTGGGAAAGCTACCTGATTAAAAAAATGTAACATTAAAAAACTCTAAAGTGATCCAGGAGACATATGTAATAACCATCAACATGTTTTCCAACTAAATTAAACCCCTAAACTAATTTTAATAGTGTAGAGCTAAAAATAAAGAGACTGAATCAGGACACATCACACTGGATACAGAGTCACTATCAAACGATGCAACACTCCCTCTGGTGGCCACATGTGGGGTCCACAAATGGCATCCACGAGGAAGATAGCATTGCTAATGTTCCAATTCAAATTTAAGACTCTATACATTTCATTGTATTCTGCCTGCCTCACTATATTTATACAGGTGATATTTCATTAACATGGCCTGTTACAGAATGCAGGCTACATCAGTGTGACTGTTAATGGGTAATACATATGAGTTCTGGGGGCTGAAAAGCAGTTTGTGTTGCAGGTAATGGCTAACATTATCAGTTTAATTGGAAGCCAAGACGACACATCAATTGGATCAAATGCTTCTGATCAACTTATTTCCATATTGGTCATTTTCTAGCCTCAATCAAGTTTTTTAACATTGTTAAGACAAAGAGCCTGTTTTACTATATCAAACAAGTTGCATAATTTCAATATTATTTATGATAACCACATGTATTCCATGTTTGAGCTACTTAAACTATATAGTACAGTCTTGGTGGCATATGAGGGGAAAAAAGAAAACTAAATCCCCTCTGCAGGGGTACTGCATTTTTTGTATGCAGGGAAAAAACTTCTGATCTGTCTAAACTTAGCAACTAATTTTTAATAATCAGTTTAGTCACTGACCTCGACAATGCCACCAGGTCTGATTCCCAAAGGATTTGTGACCTAACTGCAAAGCCTCTGTTGTCTGACATGTGCAAGGGGAGTACAAATAAATCCCTTGGTAGCTTAATGATGGAGCAAAAGTTTTTCCTCCACCTTAACCAGGAAGAGCTACAAAATGTCAAAATTGCCTGCTGACACATTAGCAGAAAAGCTTTATATAAATAAAATAAAATGTATACCTTTTTGTAGGAAGACATCAAGCTGATCAGCACAAAGTGCTTTCAGTTCCTTCTCTGGTTTGTCCTTCTTCACAAGAGCAACTACATAGTTGGCTAATGCAGAGGGGTCAGCATCACATCTGCAGATTAAAATGTATATATTAAAACATATCTATCTATCTATACACACACTCATTCATATATCTAATAAGAAAAAACTGTTAAAACTGAGAGAAATGTTTTAGTTGAACCAACTGAAATATAATGCATATCAAATTCATTTACATATCTATGTATGCAAAGCGTAAAATTCAAAGGGGGACAGATCATTGCCACAAAACTTAAACAATCCACCAAATGCATAAAGTAAAAGAAAGGTTATTATTCTTATAGGAAGGAAAGGAGTACAGGTTTCCATGGTAGCATTTCTTAACATTGGTAATATAGCTTAAAATTTAATTATGATTACAACTAAGTTTGATGACCATTCTTTGAAAACTCTGATGTGCTACAATGCATGCAATGTAGGGGTTTTTGAGCATGTGAAAGAAATGACATAGGACAGTGACTATGTCTGAAGTGTCGTTGTGGTTTGGCTTTTTACACAAGCATTGCAATTCACTGTGTTACAGCTGGTCACTCTGGTCACCCTTTCTGTGGGCATAAAAAAAATGCTCAGATGTTCCTGCAAAGTAAGCTAAATGTCAAGACAAAATGAGGGACATGTCAAGGTGTGTCTGTCTAACTTACTGCTAGCTTTTCAAATAAAAAAAAAATTAAAAAAGCTCAGTGTTATCTACACTGTTTTTAACCTTTGCTTACCCAGGAAAATGTGACTCTTGAGATTAAAAATATCTTTTACAAGAGTGTCCTGGCCAAGACAGACAGCTGCAAAATCAACTAAGTTCCATAAACTAGTAACACACAAATGAATGCAGAAAATAATACATAAATTAAGTACAGGAAAACAAAAGTGATACAAAATAAAATACAAAAACAACAAAATATGTAAGCTTCAGAGCCCATAAAGCGTAAAACACGATCATTATCGTCTTATGCTCACTGGTATACAGTTTTGCTGCAGTTTGCATCATGTGCTCACAATAGTTATTAGCCATCAAACCTATTTTATTCTTTTAAACTGAGCCAATGGTTGAGTTTGTTTGACATGTTTGAAACATTACAGTCTCCTAGGGAAAAGATGTATGCATCTTAACTAGATGGCTTCTTCTGCAGTTACCACCGCTGTCTTCTTAAGAGTAATTTGTATTTATGCAAACTGACAGGATGAATTTGTTATACTTCACTGCAAAATGCAAGTAAAAGTCTGTGGCTGGTTTTCAGTATCAAAGTTATCAGACATATAGCACTGGACCAATGCATTATGAAGCTCAATAAATCAATTAACTGCAGAGTAATCTTTGCAGTTTGAGCACGAATGCCTTTTTAAAATTTAATATAAAGCCTGGTAAAACGATTTCAGTGCGTTTACCTGCACTTTTTCAAAATAATTTATGAGTTTAAAAGTTTAAATGTTCCACTTACACAACATTTGCTTTTTTAAACTTAAAAAATAGAAATCAAGCTAAAAGATCTACGAGACTGTCAGCTATGGAACTACTGGAACCGAACCCCCCCCCCAAAAGCCTTGACAAAAACACTTCCTAACAAGTTCAAGTAGGGCTGTGCGATATGACCAAAATCTCATATCCCGATATAAGAATTCTATCGTCGATAACGATATAAATCACAAAAATGTAACATTTTCTGTAAATTCTGTGAATCTCGGGCAGCTCGACTTGCGGGAAGTGTTTCCAGCTGCGCGTCATGTAGCTGGAGTAGAGTGTTTTAACCGATGCATGAAACTATACATTTTTAGACATAAGTTGTAACGGCCACCGTTTTCTTTGTGAGTATTTATTACACGGCGTGCTGCGGGTAGATGTCTTTTCTTATGTTTTTTTCTTAGGTTTTTTTTTTGGCGGTTGTTTTTTTTTTTAATTCTCATCCTTAAATAATCTGCTCTTTCACGTGATTCAGTTTATTTTGAAAAGTCTCAACAGGATCTTGAGCTTTATTGTGAAAGGTTTATGTGGAACATAAACAACCACAACGCATAAAAACAGGCGCTTGTCCATCCACAGTGTGGTTATATAAAATATAAGAGAAAAATAGAACTTTAAGAAATTAATATAGCCACTACAGTGACCATCAAAACGATGAAAATATATTGCCGTAAACAATTTATTTTGCGACACCACGAAACAAACGATAGCTAAAATGAAACGATAGACGTTTTTATATCGTCATCCGATATATATCGTTATATCGAACAGCCCTAAGTTCAAGCAACAAGCTGCTAGTAGTTAATTAACTGCTGACTCACCAAAGCTACAGTCAAATTTGACCCTTAACTACAGGATCATTGACCATGGAAATTCCCAATGATTAATAATTACCAACAATATAAATGTAATAACAATTTGAATGAAACTATGCCTACTTGAACTCCAGCCTTTAGTTAAAGCAGCTTAAATACGCCTCACTTTGGCTTTGCAAGGACTTTTTCTCCCCTATGCAAAAAACTCCTTATTTTAGAGGATGAACCTCGGACACACAACGATAATATTGTGGAGTTACTCCATTAGTTGATTAAACAGTGACTGTGTGTTGTCCCAACAGCACAAAAAAGAGAGGGAGGGGGTAACTTAAATCCTTTAATGCACTCCATTACCCATTTGAGCTCGTCAACATATTTAAAAGAATTTTAGGATCTCGCGTTAGCAAAACAGACAAAGCGTAACGCTTACAAAGCATGTGTTACTATGGAAACTCCAAAGGCAAAATATTTTGTGTGCATTTAACTATGAAATATGTCGAGCTAATAGCTACAGTTTTAATTAGTAACTTTTCCCAGAGATACAACAGCTGTTTTAGGCAAGAGGGGCTACACGTTGAAGGCTAGGAGCTTGCTACAGAACTGTGATAAAGTTACACTACCGTGCGCCAACTGCGTTCTTAACTACCATAGTGTCAGAATCAAGAATTCGCAGTGCATCAAACGCAAGCAAACTCACTAAATCATGCACAATCATTACTAATGAAAAGTAAAAGTGCCTCTCTGTGCCTCGAAAGGCCAACAAGCGATGGTTAGCTACTCGTGCAAGAATCTTCCATTGATGCCAGGCTAACCCAGCGGCTAGCAGGCTAAAGCAGCTACGTAGCATGCACGCTAAATGTCATTTCATTTCAATACTCACATCGGCTCCAGGAGCTTTGCCAGCCACGATTTCAAGGCTTCAACATTTTCTATGATCATTGTGAGAAGGACTACAATACTGTCTACAAAAAGAAAGAGCGTTTTGACAACCCTACTTTCATCGTCTATAAATTTATAAGCTTTAAGGCCTTCTGTCTCTCTTCACAGGCAGGTCGTACAAAATATTTTACGGCATGGCAACATGGTCAAATTGTCGTAACGCAAGCACGACGGCGGATGTTTATTATGCATTTAAACAAACAAAAAAAAAAAGCCGCACATATGAGGGCTTGTATTTGTTTATCAAAGTAATTAAGATTAATAAATCTTAGCTATTCTAATTAATGTGCAAATACAACAGATAGGTTAAGATACGTCTGAAAAGTCAGATGGACTACATTTCCCAGAAAACCAAGCGAACGGTGTCATCAGCCAGGCACCGGTGGCGTGGGTTTCTCTTGTCAAACTAGACACTATTTCTTCTTTTTGAACAGTATAACTAATTACTTGCAGTTTTAGACAAAATGACGGTAGGTCCAATCTTTTAATTACTCGCAGTATGAAATGGTTGATGCTAGTTTTTTGTAAAAAAGAAAATTTCTGCCTTAGAGCATTAATTCAATGTGGCTGTTAGCAAAGTTAGCTAACATGAGCTGTTGAGACAATTACAGAAATAAAAAAGTCTGACTCTGTTAAGCTGGATATTGCGGCTGTTATTGTTATGACATTCATATTTGCTCGACGGTACATTTCAGGAGCGGAAAGGAACAGCAAAGCTGGACTTCCTGAGAAAGATTGAATTGGAAATCCAGGAGAAATGGGAGAGGGAGAGAACATTTGAGCAAGATGCACCGACAACAGTCGGGGAAAGTACAAAGTGAGTATCTTTTCAGTTTTCAAGAACAACTACGTGATCAGTTTTCTGAACAGTTTTACAGTATTTCTCAAATTGTTCCAGATAGAGAATATGCAACTGTAAGCCCATATATAAAGAAAGATTTCCAAAGATTTGCAGCACACTGGAATGTGAAAGTAGTTTCTGTAGAACTTCCTTGTAGAACTAAATATATTGTAATAGGTATGTAGTACATTTTTGTTGCTGAATTATGTTGTCTGATGTTGTTTCATAGTTCACACTACAATATTGGGAAAACCTGTTGGGTTGCAGCTAAATTGTTTGTTTGTTTTTTACCTTACCTTTTTTTTTTTTTTTTTACCTTCTAGTAAAAACAAGTACCTGGTCACCTTTCCCTATCCTTACATGAATGGCCGTTTGCACCTTGGCCATACATTCAGTTTTTCAAAATGTGAGGTAAGTTTAAAGGCAGACATCGACCTGAGTCACCACCTGTTGCAAATAAGTTAAGATTGAGAAATTTGATATGTGGTCTCTTACCGATTGTTGTTCATTTGTCTTCCTGCAGTTTGCTGTTGGTTACCAGTCTCTTAAGGGAAAGAAATGCCTCTTTCCATTCGGGTTGCACTGTACAGGAATGCCGATCAAAGTAAGTAATGTTGGGTTTGTTTTTTTTATTCAGAAACTTTTCATAAGATTTCTTGGTGTCTATAATCTGACATAATCTTGTCACTTTTCATCATATAAACATGCAATTACAGTTTGTTCTTATTGTCCCAAAATCAACTTTTAACATAACTGTTTTATGCTACTATCTATCTGTCATAATCCATCTCTCTTAAACAGATCTTTGTGTTTTTTCTGATATTTTTAATCAATAATTGTATCCATCAGGCCTGTGCAGACAAGCTGAAGAGAGAGATGGAGTTGTATGGAAACCCTCCACAGTTTCCAGAGGAGGAGGAAGAAGAGAAACAACAGCAAACAACATCTGATGAAATCATTATCAAGGACAAAGCAAAGGGCAAAAGGGTTAGGATCACAGGGCAGAAATGCTATTTTCAAAATGAATTTATTATACTTATGCTATTATGACAAAAGCTTGAGCTGTTTTTTTAAGGCCTTTATTACCCAGGACAGAATTTGCAGAGTTAAGATGAAAGCAGTACCATAAAATTTGGTTTGAAGGTGTAAAAAATTAGTCTGTTATCTAAGTAGTGTATGGCTTCATTTTTTCAGATAAAAGAAAGTTTGTTAACATTCTGCAATCTCTTTCTTGTTTCTTTGCCAGAGTAAAGCAGTGGCCAAATCTGGATCCACCGCTTTCCAGTGGGACATCATGAGGTCTCTGGGCTTAACTGACCAGGAGATTGTCAAGTTTGCTGATGCTGAACACTGGCTGGATTACTTCCCTCCTTTGGCTGTCAAAGATCTCAAAGGGATGGGAGTCAAGGTGGCTTTCTCTGTTTGTTTGTTTTATCTTTCTGTGGTTTGATTAAAATTATTTTTAAGACTAAACTGCACATACCTTTTAAACATTCATGCAGTTTCATGTGGCAAAACATTGTAATTTTTAAATAAGAGACACAAAAAGTACAGTGACATTGATGCATCCATGTTTTCATGGCTAAAGGAAGGCACTGAATTTATTCAGTTGTGCTGACATGCTGTTATGTCATTACCTCATAGGTGGACTGGAGGCGTTCATTCATCACCACAGACGTGAACCCCTTCTACGACTCCTTTGTCAGGTGGCAGTTTGTTACTCTAAAAGAGAGGAAAAAGATCAAATTTGGTAAAAGGTGAGATGCTTTCAGGTTTTCTTGTCGTCTACCACAAGGTTTGGTTTTTTTTAATGATATAGGGAAAAAATCATCATAGTTTATATATGACTGGTTTTTTTCAAGTGGCTTTCTTTCCCAATTCTGTTTAATTTGATGTCTTCCTTTTAGTCTTCTTTGAGTCTATTCTGAGTCTGTATATTCTGTTTATATTATTGAGTCTATATCGTGACTATTCTGAACTCCCCTGCAGGTATACTATCTACTGTCCCAAGGATGGACAACCATGCATGGACCATGACAGACAGACAGGAGAGGTAGACGTCCTCAGCTTGACAGAAAAAATTATTTATTCTGAAACTGTAGTATTGTTTAAGATTAGGTACACCTCACTAGTGTCAGGGTTGGCCCCATCCATATTGACATGATAGCATCACATAGTTGCTGCAGATTTGTCAGAACAAGAACTAGCAGGAGTGGGGCCCCATGTGGTCTTCTGCTTCGTAGTTTCGATATGTTGTGCATCCAGAGATGTCCTTCTGTCTGTAACAAGTGCTTATTTCAGTTGTTGTTGCTTTCCTATCAGGTCGAAGCAGTTTTCTACTTTTTGGATCATTCTGTCTTTAGAGATGGTTGTGTCATAAAAACCAAGTAGACTAATAACAGCAGCAACAACAATGCCACATTCAAAGTGACTTAATACCTAATAAAGTGACAATGTTGAGGCGTATTTAACCACAGATTTACTGCAGGAAATGCTTAAAAATGTTTGTTTTACTTATTTTACCACAAAACTTTCTTACAATTTAAATTGTAGTGATTGAGGAACTTTTATTTATCAAATTTTCTTCCTTAACATTTGTGCTTCACTTATAGGGAGTTGGACCTCAGGAATACACCCTGATCAAGATGGAGGTCGTTGAACCCTACACAGCAAAATTCAAATCCAAGGTCTTTTATAGCAGGTAACAAATACTTAATGCTGTACTTCCACAAAAAAGAAAACAAAACTTTCTTGGAGATGACAGGTTTACAAAGAAAGACTGATTTAATCCTCTTGAATATAACTGTCATCCTTTTTAAATCCTGTCACTAAGCCTTAGTTTCGGTACTTCCCACAGCGGTATGAAAGGCAAAAACATCTTCCTGGTGGCTGCTACACTTAGACCAGAGACCATGTTTGGTCAGACCAACTGCTGGGTGAGACCTGACATGAAGTATGTTGCTTTTGAGACAACCAGTGGGGACGTCTTCATCTCCACCAGAAGGGCTGCCAGGAATATGTCTTTCCAGGGCTTCACCAAGGAAAATGGAGTGGTGCCAGTAATAATGGAAGTACTGGGACAGGTACTACTTTTTTCATGTGCTGCTTCCAGCTACAGCAAATAAGTTCAGATCATTTAGATGGATTTATTTAGTTTCAGTGGAATAAAAAATAAAATGCTATCTAATATTAAACCAGCAGTTCGTGTATCTAATTCAGTGGCCTTTTTTCTTTTTTTTGGTCTTTGTAGGATATCCTCGGCTGTGCCCTGAGTGCTCCTCTGACCTCCTATAACATCATCTATGCTCTCCCTATGCTCACCATCAAGGAGGATAAAGGTATGAGCCAAAACGCTAGGATTAGATTTGTAGCTTAAATTTCATTACATTTTTGTTTTTGAGAAATTGTGCCGTTTCTTTTGAGGCGGAAATTTCTCACATTTAAGCATCATAGTTGTAGATGGACGCTGTTGCTGATTGCACTCAAAACAGCAGGAATATTCCTGAGGAGTGGCACCCTCCTCTCTTACGGTATGTACTTGGCAATCATAAGTAGGGCTGTTCGATATAACAATATATATCGGATGACGATATAAAAACGTCTATGTTTCATTTTACGCTATCGTTTGTTTCGTGGTGTCGCAAAATAAACTGTTTACTGTAATATTTTTTCATCGTTTTGATGGTCACTGTAGTGACTATATTAATTTATTAAAGTTCTCTCTTTCTCTTATATTTAATATAACCACACTACAGATGGACAAGCGCCTGTTTTTATGCGTTGTGGTTAGCAACAATGATGGTAACAGCATCGCGTGTCCGCTTGTTTATGTTCCACATAAACCTTTCACAATAAAGCTCAAGATCCTGTTGAGACTTTCCAAAATAAACTGAATCACGTGAAAGAGCAGATTATTTACGGATGAGAAGTAAAAAAGAGGCGCCAGCTGCTAAAAAATAAACCTTAGACTCAAACGTTAGAACAGGCTTTTCCCCGCAGCACGCCGTGTAATAAATACTCACAAAGAAAACTGCGGGCGTTACAACTTATGTCTAAAAATGTATAGTTTCATGCATTGGTTAAAACACTGGACTCCAGCTACATGACGCGCAGCTGGAAACACTTCCATGAGCTGCCCGAGATTCACAGAATTTACAGAAAATGTTAGATTTTTGTGATTTATATCGTTATCGGGATGACAGAATTCTTATATCGGGATATGAGATTTTGGTCATATCGCACAGCCCTAATCACAAGTAGTTCTAAATAGTTCAGTTTTTCCACCTCTTGCTGTCTTCTGCACAGAATCTGACTGAAATTTGATTTATCCTCATTTATAACACTGTCTTATTTTGCTTGAGCTATATAGAAAAATTCTTGGGACTCAAAATAGCAGGACAAGGTCAAGGTAGAATTCAGAAGCATTGTTTGCAGTGTCAAAGGATGGATGCTATAAGTTCTTGTTTCCCTCCAGCACATAACATTTGCAATCATTTAAAATCGACCTTATTGCAGAGTGTTTCTATTCTGTTAGAAGTCAGACTTCTCTATTTTTCTTGTCTGTGTTGCTCCAGGGTAGTAGTTTGTCTCTTTGTACTCATCTGTCCTATTGATGAATCTCTGTAGAGTTAGTAATAATTGGAATTTCTCAATGACTAAGTTGATATGTCACAATTTTAATAATAAATGTCCCCTGTGTCATCATGTTTCTGAGGGTTATGAAGGGTAAGGGAAAAGAATAAAAAACTGCATTATCATTTTATAGATTTTATGCATTGTTGTGTCTTTCCTGTCTGTCTTAGGTACTGGGGTTGTTACCAGTGTACCATCTGATGCTCCTGATGACATTGCTGCTCTCAGGGACATCAAGAAAAAACAGGTGACGATATAAACCTACGAAAAGGTCTTGAGCCATCCTGCATTTCTTTATATTTTTCAAAGTTTTTCTTTGGATATTGACTTCTTTTGCACTCATTTTTTTTAATCCAGTCTTTTTGTCTGATCTGATCAAAGCGGAAAAAGGCACCTAACTCGAGGGATGAATAGTTTTGTGTCTACACATGACAGTCAACATATCGAAGAACTTCGTTACTTCAGGCATTTTTGATACTAGCAGCTTGTCAAAAAAACGAGTTTCTCGTGTTCTGAAAACACAAAAAATGCTAATGATTGAACAGTTTCACAGTCATAAAATATTATTTTTGTACTAACAAGGTGATTTACAATAAGCTTTTAGAGGAAAACATATCTGGACATGGTGTGCAGTATGTTCTGAAATTAGCTTTTTGAGGAATCTGGACAAGTGGAGAACACAACAAGGAGTGACAGTCCTAAAAATTATCTATAGCAGTTGAACATGATTTAAAAGTCATTTCTTTAAGAAATGTGAAAAACTACAGCAAAAACCTGACACAGGAAAGGTGGCTGTCAAGATGTCATTTTTAAAGAAAACAGGGAAAAAAGGCTGAGGTATGCCAAATTACACCACATGATGGAATCAGTGGCAGCAGGTCTTAGGAAGTGATTCATCTAAATTGGAATTTTGGTGTCAGGAGACAAATACAACAGAGAGTGTGAATAGCTGTAAATCTGTAAAACACGGTGGAGGCTCTGTCATGCATTCGAGCCAGTGATGTTGGTGATCTTGTTAAAACTGATGGAATGATGAATACAAAAAGTGTCATGACATTTTAATCCACCAAAAAAACAAACAAACAAAAAAACCCAGAAAGGTTTTTTTCTGTGGTAATGTTGTCATGTTTTAGGATGACCATGATCCCAGACACATTTCAGTAAATTAATCATGAATAAAACCAAGTGGAACGCCATCAGTCAAGTGATGGACTCCCCAGAGCCCGGAGCTCAACATTATTGAACCTGTGGGATCCTACTAACAGAGAACAAAACAAAAGACAGGCAGCATCCAAAGAAGAGCTTTGAATGTCCTCCAAGAAGCCTGGAGAACTATTTGCGAAGGCTACTTAAAGAAACGACAAGAAAATTTGCCTAAGAGAGTTGAAGTTGCATTGAATAGCTCATTAGAATTGTGCAGACTCTGTTTTTGCCTTATCTGCTGTATTTCCATTTATGTGTACAGATGTATCAATAAATCACTACACTTATTTACCATTTCCATATCAGAATCAAAAGAAATATAAAGGTTCTGATACCATCCAGCAATAAGTTCAAAATTTCTGAACCTTTCACATAAGTGCGTAATATTTTAATTTGATGTTAGTTTTGTGGGCAAAATGTAGTCATTTCTTCTCACATCCTTTTTGTTGATGTCACTGTTCTTTCTTGGACTTGGAATAAAAGGCGCTGCGGGAGAAGTATGGAATTGAGGACAAGATGGTTCTGCCTTTTGAGCCGGTAAGCTGAACTAGTAAAGTCCATTCATTTTACTTATGCTGCACAAAATTCATGCATTCAGTGTCACCATGCAAAGTCATTGTGCTTTTATTTGTGTGCAGATCCCTATCATTGAGATTCCAGGATATGGCAACCTGTCTGCTCCTCTGGTGTGTGATGAGCTGAAGATTCAGAGCCAGAATGACAAGGAGAAACTGGCTGAAGCCAAGGAGAAGGTTTATCTGAAGGGATTTTATGAAGGGGTGAGTGCCATTAGCATTCAAAGCATCTATGTTAGTTAACAAAATGCAGTCTGTCTGCAAAAGCCCTGCAGGTATACGTTTTAGGTTTGAAGCTTGTATTGTTTATCTCCCAGGCACAAATCAAGTAATTCGAAGCTTAAGGCTAGCCTAAATCATTCATCAACTGTCTGTGGATTTTTAGGTACCCTCAGGTAGTTTTCTTCTGTTTACCATCGTTAAACACTGAAGCAAGAAGAAGTTCTGTAACCATTTGTGAGGCATAGCTCATTTGCTGGTAAATCTTGTAAATAGTTCAAACAGTGCATCAGTGTGTTTGACTTTCTGCTAATAATCTTCTGTCCTAGATCATGCTTGTGGAAGGCTACAAGGGCCAGACGGTCCAGGATGTCAAGAAGCCCATCCAGAAGATGATGGTTGAAAAGGTAAAAAAAATTATTTGCAGAGTCACAAAAAGTTATTGTTTATTTATTTCTGTATTATTATTATTATTATTATTATTATTATTGACTCTATTTTCATGTATTCCAGGGAGAAGCCATGATCTACATGGAGCCAGAAAAGCAGGTCATGTCACGTTCAGCTGACGAGTGTGTGGTGGCTCTTTGTGACCAGTGGTGAGTGCTGCTGGAACTGTAAAATAAAGTTATATATATATATAATTGTTGGTGTTTGATACTTTGAATTACAAAGTGACAAAAAGTTAACAGCTGGTTAAGTTTAAACTAGTTTCAGTCATTCTGGTCATGAAACTCTTGTAATTTTAACTTTTTAAAAACATTTTTAGTGTTTACTGTCTTCAATAAGCCTTATGCAAATATTATTTGTTTATCCCACAGGTATTTGGATTATGGGGATGCTGAGTGGAAGCAGCAGGCCAACGAAGCCCTGAAGTCATTGGAAACGTAAGATCTCTGATGCAATTGATTTGCATTATATATTAAATTTGTCTTTGCTAGTGTTTTTGTGGTGGGATCTTGTAAAGGTTCAGAACACCAATTTATTATTTGCCTATAAGCTTTATGCTGGAAATAAAATGTTTCAGTCCAAAGTCTTGTCTAATTCATGTTTTGTTTTGTTTTTATGTTTCTTTTGCAATACCATACAGATTTTGTGAGGAGACCAGAAGAAACTTTGAGGCAACTTTGGACTGGCTGCAGGAGCATGCCTGCTCACGTACCTATGGTCTTGGTAGGTGGTTTCAGTGTGTGTGTGTGTGTGTTCAGTAAATATTTAAAACTAACCACCACTCTTATTTATCTTTAGCTTTGCTGGCACTTTTAAGATCATGATTGTCTAATTGGAAACAGTTTTTTTTATATAAAGATTTGAACTTGTATTTGAGCGATGCTCTTGGTCTATAGATGGAGACAAAGGACTAATGATTGGACACCTAGCAACACTCCATCTCTGATGGTTTTTATAAGAATAGATGCAGACTGAAGCCCAGCTGGCATTCAGCGCAGGACACTGCAGTACAGTCTAGGCTAGCTGTAAACTGGTCCTCACTGTATAAATCTCTCCACATGTTTTAA
The DNA here is from genome assembly GCF_000239375.1 of Pundamilia nyererei. NCBI lineage: Eukaryota > Metazoa > Chordata > Actinopteri > Cichliformes > Cichlidae > Pundamilia > Pundamilia nyererei. The sequence continues at coordinate 3,239,610 of NW_005187427.1, read as the reverse complement.
GAATAAAAAACACAAAGTCTATCCAGTCATTTTACCAGACAATTAGCCTGTAAGACGTTTAACATTGTCACCAACCTGAGTTTAGCTGATCTGAGGCTGCTTAAATAGTCGATCTTTTGTAAATTCTTCTAAACAGGGATTCCAAAATCCTAAAAATCTATAATCTGTGGAAAAAAGTGTCAAACTATTTGTGTGAAAGCACAAGTTACTTTGGTGTCTGGTTTGATTTGGTTTATTTGACAACAGAGTTACATTTCGGCTTGTGTACAGAAGATCACACAGTAAAGCCAAGACTTTGTTCTACATTTCCTCAATATTTGGCACCAGTGTGTGCAGTTTGACAAGAAAACATTGTTTTAAAACGGATGAGATGTCGGTTGTCATAAAATGAATAATTTTGGTTTTCTTTCTCCTTTGTGTGTGTGTGTGTGTGTGTGTGTGTGTGTGTGTGTGTGTACATCCCCTGGTTACCATAGGAACGCGACTGCCTTGGGACGAGCAGTGGCTGATTGAGTCCCTGTCAGACTCCACCATCTACATGGCTTACTACACCGTAGCCCACCTTCTGCAGGGAGGTGTGCTTAACGGCCAAGGAGAGTCACCACTGGGCATCAAGTATGGATGCATCACACGCATGTGCACACAAATATGCAGAAACCAGTAATTTCCAAATCATTGTTCATTTAAGTCTCGTCCCTTCTTTTGCACTAAAATAAATGTCAAATTAAAATGAAGCATGTACAGTCAGCTATTGAATTATATAAAACGCACACAGTCACACCAAGCATTCAATTTCTTCTTTTCACCTCACTTGAACACAATAAGTCTCTGTTTCCAGCCTCATTTATGTCTTTTCTCTTTTTTTCTCTACCACAGGCCAGAGCAGATGACTAGAGAGGTGTGGGACTTCATCTTCTTTAAGACTTCTCCGTTCCCTAAGACCAACATCCCTAAAGAGCATCTGCAGAGGCTTAGAAGGGAGTTTGAGTACTGGTACCCCGTGGATGTCCGTGTATCTGGCAAAGATCTGGTGCCCAACCATTTGTCATATTACCTGTACAACCATGTGGCCATGTGGCCCAAAGACAAGTAAGTTTGCTCACTGGACTGACCAGAACAAAAAAAGAGGACAGGAATGAGGGGCGACAAACAAAATTTCGAACCTCCAGCTATCAGCTTTGAATGACACTCTTATCATGCTACAAAAATGATGTTCTCTAGTCTAATTGTGACATTTTTTTCACATCCACTTAGCTGATATTCCATAAAAATGTGATTGACAGTTAAATGAATATTTTTGGCAAGTGTGCCCAACACAACAAGCATCTCTAAAGAGCTCTAATTAACACATTATATCCCATTAGTTTAATACATGCAAAAGTAAGTGTGTAAAAACATTTCAGCAGTTCACGACTGGTACACTGGTCTAATTCTTGGCTTAGATGAGTAACTTTTTGGAGTTTCTAGTGGTTGCCATGGAAACGGTCCTTTTGAGTCTGTTTTATACCCTTATTTGATGTCACTCTTGGCTCGGACTCACTGGATTTGATCTTATTTTGCCGTAGTTTCCGTAACTCTTTCTGTATTTATGTACATAAGTTAAAATAAGTTTTGGGTTTGTTTTTTTTTTTTTACATTATGTTACGGTGACACAAGAGTAAGGTGAGATGACAATAATTCAGATTCAGTAATAGAATATTTATAATTATGTCAGGTACTATATGCCTTTTTTAAGGTTTTGGTAATGTTGCATTATCAGAATGTGATAATACTGTGCTTTTTACCATTTAAGATGTAAATCAATAATCACAATACAGTGTAATGTTATCAGTGTCATAATGATGTTTTTTAACATACTGCCAATCTTCCTTTTGTTTTGCTGAATTTGTTTTTTTTTTTTTTTAATAAACTGAGCTCAGCTTTGCATTTGGGTAAACTTCCCTATGATAATGGCAGTAATGATGAAAATAACAAGATAACACTAAAAAAAAACTTTTTTTTCTCTCTCTTTTTTTTCTTTTTTACAGCGGGAAGTGGCCACAAGCAGTGCGAGCTAATGGACATCTGCTCCTCAACTCTGAAAAGGTATGTGAAGTATTAAGCTGTATGTATTACTTTAAAATCATTTAATTTGCTATTAGGTTATAACCCTGTAAGTTTAGGACCCTGTACCATGCCCCAAGTCTAACATACCCCATATATAAACAAACAAGGATATTTTGTTGCCATGATACCAGGTCTCTCTTGGAAATGAGAATTTTAATCTCAATGAGATTTTTTTTTTTACCTGGATAAATGAAGGACTAATAAAAAAATATCTTTCTGTTATTGCAGTTTAGTCAGTTTAGTCAAGCAGGTCACATGAAGCAGTTTATCATCTCACTAAAATAACACAGGGTTTCCCAATCTAGCTAAGTGCTTGTTGTCATGAAAGGATTGGCGTTGAGAGCCTCTGACCACTGTACCTTGACCACTAATGCTCATCATAGAAATACAAAGATATTAGATACAATAGAAAAATTTTAGACTCTGCTACTCTCTACGCACAGAGGTCCCCCCCGTTAGAACTGCCTTCACAGTCCAGGAAAGCTAGGGCTAAAGTTACCTGGTTAACATGAAATCTCGCTTTCTTTCTGGTTTCATTTGATGGGATCTTTTGTGTTCCTTGACTGACCGACAGATTTTAAACATAACAGCCAAACATTTCTCAAATAAGCTTTAAGTTCTGAATGGTTTTAGGAATGCCATTTTCTGTTTTTGCTGCTGATTGTATTTTGTTGTTGGGTTCTTTTGTGGTTTTAAACACAGAAAGACTGTGTGGGTGGGCAGACCTGAAAGATTGCGGCTGCTAACATCTGTTTCTTTTATCGACCAGATGTCCAAATCAACTGGAAATTTCCTCACTCTCAGCCAAGCCATTGACAAGTTTTCAGCAGACGGTATAATCAGTTTCTTCTTGATTTATCTCTCCTTCTGTCTTTTTTATTTCTTTCCCTCTTCATAGTTTTCTTCTCAATGGCGCTTTCATCTTACCATGAAACCTGGGAGAAAACACTTCAGGTGTACATTTGGAACAGATTTCAACTGTGTTTTCCCAGTGCATGGGCTGTTATGGATGATTATATTGTTAACATCTCTTATCCCCTGGTGAAGGTGTTTAGAAAATGAACCCATTTTCATTAGAAAATGAGGTTTTGATGTTGAGTATTATGAGTTGTTGTATTTGTCAGGTCAGTCAGTGGACTGTAAGTAAGACATTTCTGTATAATTATGTAATATGCACACTTTAAAATAGAGAATGCATGATGTTCTCAATATCAATGTGTGTTCTAAGATGAGAAGCTTTTAATTAGTGTTCAACATTTTGTTTTGTTGTTGCAAAAGAATTGCCTCTATCATTCATGTATTATGTATTTACAGATGTATTATATTCAAGGAATGCGGTTTCAAAAGATAAAAAGCAAATAAAATATTTAGAAGAATATAAGAGGAAGATAAATTGTGTTTTTAGAAATGGCTGGAAAGTGAGAACATTACAACTTATATGTTTGGTATAATGTTGATTATCCACAGGGAATTGAAGACTTATGTTTTTCCTCTCTATATGTTTACTTTTTTCCTTTACGTTAGCGATGGATAGATGGATAATTTCCACCTTCTTTTTTTTTTTTTTTATATCTTCAGTGAGCTGAAGAATAGATGGATAGTTCATGCTTCTATAGAAGATATCCTGCTGTGGGAGGAAACAGCTTCATGGTCTGCCAGCAGATAGACACATAAAGTTGTTCCTGTCTTAAAGCTAGGAGGGATGTCTGCTGAATAACCGACGTTTTCTCAAGCTTTGGAATTTTCCACAGAGCCTCTGTACTTCACCTTTTGTTGAACTATTTTGCAGAATAGAAAAAAAGTGCTGTGTTCATTGTATGTCCTGAATAGAGGATTCAGATAATTGGATATTAAACTGGAGCAAATTACAAAGGCAGTTGCGTTTGTGAGAGTGACCGTATATCAGTTTTACATCTATTATATTGTACCTGTACATTCTGCTGTTTTAACACGTTCTCATTTCCATTCTCAGGTATGCGTCTGGCTCTAGCGGATGCTGGAGACACAGTGGAGGATGCTAACTTTGTAGAGACCATGGCTGATGCTGGCATCCTGCGCCTCTACACCTGGGTGGAATGGGTGAAGGAGATGATTGCCAACCAGAACAACCTGAGGACGGGACCTGCAGACACCTTTAATGATCGGGTTTTTTCCAGGTAGTCTGAGGATTTAAAAGTGTCTGGAATGAAAAGGATTTACAAGTTCTGAAATTTATTGAATTTCAGCCTTGATAAAGCAAAAGAATCCACAGCTATGTCTGCATTAATAAATGTAAGGCGAAAGCTTGATTGTGGTTAAATGTTTTGAAAGTACATTTTTTAAAAATAATTTTCTTTCCTGTTTAGTGAGATGAATTCAGGCATCCTGAAGACAGAGCAGCACTATGAGAGGATGATGTACAAGGAGGCTTTGAAAAGTGGCTTTTTTGAATTTCAGGTAAATTAAATTGATAAAATTCCACCTCTGAGAGTCCTTAATAATTTGATGAGATCATATAAGAGACAATGTAGCATGATTTCAAGTACCCATAATCTACAACAGTAGTAGAGCATTTAGATTCCAGATACTGCGGTCATCGTTAAATCAGTAGAAGAGACTGACTCGAGTTTCGCTGATGAACCTTGTGTTGTTTTATTGTGTGTATTTAGGCAGCCAAAGATAAGTATCGGGAGCTGGCCATCGAAGGCATGCACAGAGACCTTGTCTTCCAGTTCATAGAAAGGCAAACTCTGCTGCTGGCCCCCATCTGCCCGCACCTTTGTGAATACACTTGGGGTCTGCTTGGCAAGGTAAGAAACACATGGATTTAGCGTCGTATTCCTGTTTTCAGGCTCTGAGTTGGCTCTGTGCTCTGACTTGACTCATATCTAACTTCTCCTTTCTGTCCTTAGTTCTTATCTGTCTTGTATATTTTAGAGTAAAACAGGAATACAGTCAAAAGAAACATTTTAACATCCAGTGTTTGTTTGTATTCATGAGTAGAATTGGGATCAAGGAGCTGAAAGCTACAGCTTTAGGTAGACCTCTGGGTAGCTCTGGGCCCGCTGCTTATTACCTGTGTGAAATGGTTACTGACTTTTTCACTGTTGATGTACATATCCACCGGGAGCATATCTTCGCACTATGGATCTTTTTCTCACTGCAGCATGAAGCAAATGCACACACAGGTGCACACTTCAAATAGCACAGGGAGACAAATATATTTTTAACACTCAAATTTATGAATATGAAGGAGTGCAGCTGTGATGGAAATGGGTTTTTGGCTGTCGCTAGGCAACAAAAAAAGCCCCAACACCAGTATGTTCTTCAGTCATGTGTTCACTACCACTAACTAAAGAGCTAAGAGGCACTCGGTACACAGAGAACTTACACATGCCACTGTTATGATACCATTGTGACCTCTGGTTGTGTAGTTATGATAACACTAAAGTTTGTGTAGCAGTTACCAAAACCAATGCTACCCAAATGCTTCACAGAAACACAGAGTAAGAGAACAAACTAGGAGAAAATTTAAAAAGAAATTACTAATCAATTTAGCATAGGCCGTGCAAGATTTAACTGCAATTTCATATACATATGAGCTTTTTTTTTCAGAAAGCTTTTTTTTTTTTAAGTAAATGATTAATAAGAAAACACTAATGAGGCAAGCCAGATTTCCTGGGCAGGGCTAACAGCAAACACTTGATTGCCTTTTTGTCTTTAAACTTGAGGAGGGAACAATTAACAGGTTTCTACTTGAGGATCTGAGGCTGTGTACTACTTGGTATGAGAACAGCAGTCCCAGCAGATATTCTGGAGCTGGGCCCAGCCATGAAAGTTTTTAAAAGTTTACATTGCTCACTAAGTGACTGTTTTTTCTTCTCTATTTCTGCTTGACAGACTGGCTCTCTGATGAAGGCATCATGGCCTGTGGCTGGGCCCGTGGACGAGGTTCTGATTCGTTCCTCTCAATATTTGATGGAAACTGCTCACGACCTTCGTCTTCGCCTCAAAGCCTACATGCTTCCGCCTAAAAGCAAGGTAAGATATGAAGTTGTCTGTACACTTTGCCTTCGTGGATATGCTGTAACTTTTGAGTTGCAACATAAAACAGACTGATGTAACTCTACAGCAGCATCCTATATCCTTTCTGATACACTTGCGAGCTTATGTCTGTGTTCACAGCAGGAAAGCCAGTCTATTGTTTGTTAACAGTTCCGCACTTCAATAAGTGGCTGTAGGCAGCTTAGAGAAAAGCAAAACAAGTATTGACAACATCTAAGACAGGCAATATCTCAGGTTTCCAGGCCCCCGTTATTGATTTACTGGAAATGCTTTGTTGCCATTGAGGTAGGATTGGAAAGATGATGGGAAAAGAGAAGAAAAAGGAGAAAGGAAAAGGTTTTTTTTTTCTTTTTCTTTTTTAAATATAGTTATTTTTTTCATACCATAAGCGTTCTCAGCAGCAACATCTATGTTGTTAGCATGTGAGTTCTAAATCTGCCCAGAAAAGGGGATTTGTGAGTATGTACAAAAAATTAAAAATATGATAAAACCAAAAAGTAATAAAACAAAAATAAATAAATAAATTTGGTAACCTGGCCAGGGTATACTCCACCTCTCACTTTATGATGGCTAGGATAGGCTCCAGGCCCCCTAAACCCCACCCCCACGTAGAAAATATGGAATATTTTATCAAGTAACATACAGTAAAATCATTTCCCACAGCCGCATATATCCAGTATTTTCCCATTATAGAATAATACCTGTGCAACTTTTTACATACTGTGAATATAATATGAAGGTACATTTGTGAAAACAAACATACAGTGCAATTGTCAGCTGTCATGTAATACAAGTTCACAGATCATTATGTCTGCTAAAGAACACACACACACACACACACACACACACACACACACACACACACACACACACACACAACAGCTTTTTTGTTTGTTTAACTTTTTTCCTTGAATAATCCAAACCCTGTTGGAATCTGATTGAGGCCACCTTGTTTTGTGGACCTGATGTATGAATAAACAAGATGAATGTGAAAGGCTTCTTATAAACACAAACATTAATCCTGTTTTCCTTCCAACAGAAAGGTGACTCCAAGCCTCCAGCCAAGCCCTCCCACTGCACCATCTACGTGGCCAAGAGCTACCCTCCATGGCAGCACAGTGCCTTATCCCTGCTCGGCAAGCACTACAAGGTAGGGAACGAACACACAAAGCCCAACATTCTTCACAGCATTAGGTTTGAAGATTTATTGTTTGCTGAAGAACTGCAGGTCTGCCTAGTGGTGCAATAATATGCTTATTTCTGTAAATCAGTAATTTCAGAATTAAATGATTATGTAATTGAATTCTTTCAGTTTCTCTGTGTCTTCCTGTCGATGCTCCTGTTTGTTTAAGTTTATTAATTGTTTCTTTTTTTCTTTTTCTGTTCCTGTTTTATGTCTAGACCAACAACGGGGTCCTTCCGGACAACAAAGTGATAGCGAGTGAACTAGGCGCTCTGCCAGAACTGAAGAAATACATGAAGAGAGTCATGCCTTTTGTAGCCATGATCAAGGTAAAAATATTGAAAGGCCAACATTAATGTTTCACTATGAAGACGTACACAGCCCACTCTCCACCAATGATCATAAACCATTTTGTCATCTTTACACATAGATGGAATTTTCCAGAGACGTTTTTTCACTTGTGATTTCCTTTGTAATAAGTCTCTTGCACAACAGCCAACCCATAAGTTGACTGTTTTTTCACACTGATCAACTTCTGATTGGTGGAAAGTCTTCCCTGATAATTTGTTGGGAAGATTGGAGTTGAAAAGCTATTTTCTTTTTTTTTTTTTAGTGCTTTGTGTTAAATAATAACAAAACTGTAGACAATACAATGGAAAATCTGAACAAGTGTTACACTGACATTACAGAGAAATTTCAGGAATTCTTGTTCTGCACAGTTTAATGTGTTTATTGATTGAAAAGAACACAAAACACTTTTGATGGGCTGTGTCAGCCACTTTCCATTTATTTGCAGCATCCACAAAAAATATGTTCACTGTCTCGGCCGCAGGTCTACATGTCTTAATTTACAATTTTCATCCCCACCTTTCATGTTACAAAAACGTTTCTAAAAGCAGTAGCCACCAGATGATACAAATATCACAAATAACATTATGCCTGCAGTTGCTGTTTCTGTTATATAAAGCTACATATTCACTCAAGATCAAGTGGTGCTAATAAATGATCAGAAGCATTGTTGCTTATTAAAATTTTAGAAGCCACATCTCTTGTGCTCTGGGCTTTGTTCAGGTTTCGCTCTTTCACTGCAGTGATCAAAAAGAATGAAGCTAATAAATAGTCATGATGAGCTTTGTATTCATCCACAGTCTGTCTCTCAAGCTGGTCTTGTATCTTTCATGTTGATTTATCTCCCTGCGTTATTTGGTTGTTTTTAACTTTTTTGGCTCATAAACATTTGTTTCTTGATAATCTTGTGGTGGTGGCATCAACATAGCAATGAACTTTGTGTGTGCGCTGTATTATAAACAAAAGCACGATTGCCTCAGTAATGAGATGAATTTTTATATTTCCAAATATCTCAGCTTCTGTGTAAAATTATACCAAGGAAATCCTCTGCACTTCCTCAATGGAGTTATTATTCATTGCCTTGTTGATCATTCGTGATGATAGCTCTGATTCTTATCATGTACGATGGGATCTTCTTTTTTTCTTTAGGAGAACCTGGAGAAGAATGGACCCAGAGTTTTGGATTTGGAGCTGGAATTTGATGAGCGAGCAGTTCTCATGGAGAACCTGGTCTACTTGACTAATTCTTTGGAGGTAAGCTTTATGATCCAACCTTTACCCCATGTTGTTGGTGTCTAAAATTTGTTGGACAACAACTGTGCAGCAAAGTGTGCAGAACTTTGGTTCAGTGTGTCTTCACATAAATGTCAAACTCGCACAGAGATGCTTTAAAGCTGAGTTTTACTCCCTTTGCAGAAGTAAGTTGAGGAAATCCTGAGCTCAGTTCTCTGCAGAAAATCCCCTTAATACCACTGTCTGCACAAAAGCTTAGCCTAGGCGGGGGGAAAGGGGGGGAAAAAAAAGCCCAAAGTCCCCAGGATACTTCTGCGAAACCAGCAGATTTAACCACAGAAAAGGAAAATTGCACTTAATGTACATCAAAGCAAAAGCTCGGCTTAAATTCTCATGTTTCTGATAGATCATAGCTAAAGATAAGTTGATGACAAGGAAGACATAATGAAATGAAATACGCTGTATCATGTAGGACTAAAAAAGCGTGATACATTACCTTACTCACAAACCAACTCTAAGAAGTGGGTTAACTGGTGTGGCTTGAAATAGGCTTGTAGATCACAGGACAGATGAGGAGAGAAGCACTTTGTCTGTTGCCATTTGTGGTCTTCTTTAAAGACCCAAGTACAAACTAGTCTCCCATTACTGTAGCATGGTTAGTATGCCCAGCATTTGCCAGTGTGCAAACCAAACGCACCTGTAAACATACTCCCTGTGGACTACACTGCTGAGCTGATTATCTTTTTTCCCCTCCATCGTTTCTCTTTGACAGTTGGAGCAGATTGACATCTTGTTTGCTTCTGAGGCTGATGACAAAGTGAAGGAGGACTGTTGCCCAGGGAAACCGTTCAGTGTTTTCAGATCAGAGGTAAATACTTTTCAATGCTTATTAGCTTTGGCCAGACTTGCGTGTTAGAGGATCACTTTTAGCTTTTTTTCCTCACTAACACATTTGTCCACAGTTTTCATATGTTCCTTATGGCTGTGCTCATTTTACTGACCTATTTCATTTTGTGCAGCAGCCAGTGATGAACAAAGAAATTTATTTTATTTATACTCATATCAAAAAGCCAGTTTTGCATTTTTCTTTTCTCCTCGTTTTTTAATCCCCGTAGCCTGGAGTTTCTGTGTCCTTGGTCAACCCTCAGCCGTGCAATGGCATGTTTTCTACAAAGGTTGACATCCGACAGGGGGACAGCAGAGACAGCATCGTCCGCAGGCTAGCCAAGGTCAATAGACTCATTAAAGGTTAGTAAGACAAAAATAAATAAAGCCAAAATGACTTTTAGTGACTAAATCAAGAGGATAAAAGTATTTGCTCAGTTTAGTTGAAAGCATTTGGGTTCAGTTAACCAACATCATGCGATGTTCAACACACATTTGTCTTATATCTTTCTTATATCTTTCTGACCCATCTTTTCTACTCTTCCCCAGCCTGTTGTAATCATATAGGAGTGGGGAAGGTTTGAGTGACAGAGTGAATTGACTGGGCCAGTGTGATGGGTATGAAACCATACCTCAGGTTTTAAATGTCCCCAGGTACACAGTGGCCTTAACATTTGTGAAAAGTTTAGAATAACATGACTGAATAACTGAGCTAGAAGGGCCTTTATCACAGGGGGTTAAATATACAGTGGGGAAAATAATTTCTTGGTCCCCTGCTGAATTTGTAAGTTTGCTCACTTACAAAGAAATAAACAATCTCTAATTTTATGAAAATTTCATTTTAATAAAGAGAGACAATATCAACCCAAGCTTTACATAAATTACATAAAAGTGATAAATTGATTTGCATGTCATTGTGTGAAATAAGTATTTGATCTCCAAGCCAAACATGATTTAGTACTTAGTGGAGAAACCCTTGTTTGTAAGCACAGCGGTAAGATGTTTCTTGTAGTTGGTCACGAGGTTTGCACACATCTCAGGAGGGAGTTTGGCCCACTGCTCTTTACAGAAAGTCTCTAAATCATTTAGGTTTCTTGGATGGTGCTTGGTAACTTGAATCTTCAGCTCACTCCATAGATTTACTATAGGACTGAGATCTGAAGGCTGGTTAGGTCACATGACCTTAATGTGCTTCTTCATTAGCCACTCCTTAGTTGCCTTGGTGGTATGTTTTGGGTCACTGTCATGCTGGAAGACCCAGCGTGGGGGAAGGAGGTTTGCATCCAAGATTTTACAGTTCATGACCTCATGTGCCTTCTGGAGCACGGGGACTTTGCAGGCGCAGCAAGATTTCAATCCATTACGGCGTAGTGTGTTGCCAATGGTATTCTTGGTGACTGTGGTCCCAACTTCCTTCATATCATTAACAACTTTGCTGAGCAAAGTAGCATTGGGATGATCCACCACCTCGCTCTCTTTCTTTCACTCTCTTTCAGCTATTTAGACAGCCTCAGTGTCTCTGCACAAAGACACTTACTGTAGAGCGTTCATTTACCTTCGCTTCAGTCATCTTTAATTCCAAGCTAATTTATGTGAGCTCTCTGATGACAGCTGACAGCCATATCATGCCGTTAAAACTGTGGCAAATATCTCTGCCAGTGTGTTGCTAACACAACAACCCCCAGCCATCCTTCATCAAATTTGTGCGAACCGCTTGAGAAAGCTTTCCGCTGTGATTGCACCACCAGGCACTCTGCCTTTTGAGAGGTTCTGCTTCTGCTGTTTCCATATTGTCTTTTATGTTTGGCTTTAGTTTTGTGTTATGCTTTCAGATTTGAAAAGAAAAACTGAATAATGTTGGCTTAGAACAGTTCAATATATGACCCAATTTTCTTTGTAGCCTGTTTTCTTTCACTTCTCTGTTCTCTGCCTGTAATGTCTCATCTCAATTTTTTTTTCTGTGTATCTCAGTGAAGTCTCTCTTTCTTTTCATTTTTCCATCCTGCTTCTTCTTTTATATTCTCCAATTTCCCCAATCTCAAGCATAGCTTTCTGTTTCTGTACTGGTTTATCTATCCCACCTCCAGTACTTCTGCATTTTCTCAGTTGTTTTGTTTCCCATGTTTCTTGTCTGTCTTGCCTCACCTCTGTCTCCTTCCACCTTCACTCCACCAGATCTGTCCAGAGTCAAGTTGATGAGGTATGAGGACCCTTTGCTCGGCCCTCGCCGGCTGCCTGTCCTGGGACAGGAGGAACAAGGCAAACTGCTCATCTCCAACAAATCTGTGTTCAACATCAATCTGGAGGAGAAGAAGGTCACTCTGGCTGACAACGGCCTAACTGTAGACATTGGCGACACTCTGGTTTATCTGGTTCATTAGAATAACATTGAACACACACGCGCACGCACACACGCGCACACACACACACACACACACACACACAGAGGTGAGGGGGCATGTTCAGTAGTTGTTGAGCTTTGTTGAAGATTCAAATGCATCAAGAAATGTTACAGCAAAACAACTCATTTTGATTTAAAGCATCAGGGCAGCAACTCAAAGCTGTATCTGTTTTATAATTGATATTTCTGTTTGTAAACTGATGAGTGTGACATCAGGAAATTCTGAAACTTGCTGGACCTAAAATGATGGCTTCTGTCTTCTTTTCTTTAAAACAAATTCTATATTTGTAGTACATCCACATCTGCCTCTGGGCTATCCCTCTGGTACAGTTTTCTCCTTAAGAAGTCAGTTTTGCAAAACAGTTATAACAAAATACTGCAAACTTATCCTAAAAGTTTTGACCTTTTTTGTCATGGTTGCAATCAAGGACAGCACTAGAATTTGTCATCTGTTTTGCAGGACTCAGGAACTCAGTCAGCGGTGTCCATATTAAAATCGTCTGTAGAGTTTATTCTCGTCACAGAAAACCACTGTTTTGATGTATGTTTATGTTGTGAGACTGCTCCTGCATCCTCCAGAATGCCTGATGGTTTCATACAGAGGGTAACGTGCCTTGTGGTGTTTTATACATCCAAGGTGAGGCGCATCGTTCCCTTATGTTTGTCAGCCTGTCAGACAGCATTCCTGTTTTCTAGCTGTGGATGGTGCTTGTCTGGCTTTTCCAGATGAATAATAAAACCTATGAAACATTAAACCTCTGTGGTGTTTGTCTCCCTCTAACCCCTATGCTGGCAGTTGCGCAATAAAACAAAATATGTTTACTTAAGGTTTATACTTATGGGCATGTTTGAGATCTCTGTGCTTTTCATACCTCTGTTAGCTTCTACTCCATCACATCTCACAGGGAGCTAAAGTGTTAGTGTTAGTCAAGTGTTAAAATTAAGATTCATGAGTTAAATCTAGATGTCTATAGTGAAAGGTTAGAGGTCATTTGAGGAGTAAAGCAGCCTGGATCCAACTACTGTACAGCCAATATCTCTTCTGTTAATTCACCAAATCTTTGTTCTAAAACAAAATATAAAAACACACTGTGCATGAGGTTACTCTACCTCTTTGTCAGAATCAACCAACAATCTTGCAGCTGAAAAATTGAGTCTGAGAGTCTCATGTTAAGATGTCAAACGTGCAATATTTGGGGAAAAAATCTGATGGAAATAGATTTGATTGACAGGTCTCCCAGCACACCATCCAAGGTGTTTGTCAGGCCTGAAAACTGCTCTCACTGCATTTGTGCTTTTGGTCCCTTTTGGAACATTTTTAATGGAATTAACCTCCACAGGCTGCTCATATTTAATGCTTTCACAATATAGTCCAGAGCTTTTTAAAGTGAAAATGGTGAGAAAATTCAATTGGAATTCAATATTTATCACCATTATAATAATTTAACTCTATGCTCGCTGATTGCAAAATTCCTCACAACTATCAATAATGAACAAAAATTGCTTATTGCGAGTAAATCTGTGCACTCAACGCAGTAACAGGACATCTTGCATGTGTGGAACTTGTAAATACATTTCCCACTCTAATATTATGACCTCCCTCAACCACTCTGTTGAGTTCTGCTCTCAGTAAGCTCAGAAGAAATTGACTGTAATTTGTTTCCTTTTAGATTATTCTGTAATGCTTCTGGTGTTTGTTGATGCAAAGGTAATATAATATAATCACATTTATTTTCTAGTCTTCCAGACCACTCAAAGAGCTTTTAACTACAAGTCACACTTTAACTATACATTCATGCAGCACTTTATTCTTTACACTTAAAAAAATGTGTCCACCTTACATCCATGGCCTTTTTAGATACACCAGTTATTTTAGCCATGTTTTTGAACTGTGGGAGAAACCAACACAGGAACAGAGAGAACATGTAAACTCCACAGAGAAACAAGTTCTGCCCCCCATCTAAGAAGTTTTGGTTTAGGTAAGTGGAATCAATCGTTTTGTGATGCAGAACTAATTGGCAGATATGTGTGTTTGTGCATGGTGCTAGCCAAGCCTGCCAGTCTTACCTTCTTGCCCAAGGATGGTAACTTCTTGTTCCAGAAAACTAAGCTGGCGTTATAGACTGACATGGAATTTGATTTAAAAAAAGATCCAAGCTGAGACCACTGTTCAGGTAAACTTAAAACATTCCAGTGTGGACAGAAAAGCACAAGCTTCAGGCCTATCTCTTAAAAAGGCTTTTACAGAATGACTTAATCAGGGATGACAGTGAAAATAATCATGAGAAAATGATGCATTGCTTTAATCCTGTGGACTTCAAATTAAACAGTATAATGTTTTAGTAATTTACTATGTTCCCCTTCACTTTTCTCTTCGGGTGTATTTCTGTGTGAACCGTCTTGGCGTCCAAACCATCATTAGTTTCACTACATGTCTCTCCACCACGTACAAAGTGCTGCTTGCTTCCCTCTTTCGCTTTTCGTTACCTGCTGTCAGACGTGAAATATGTCAGTCTAAATATAAAGGTCAATAAGAGAACACAGGAAATGAACACATTGCCTCTAAACATAAACCACAAGTAATTCATTGTATCTCTCACTTCCCAGCACTCCACTCTATAGACTTGTATTTCTACCTTAAGGGTAAGCGTAACATTTACTGTAAGTGGTTTTAAATTCATCAGTCACAGGTCAAACAAAAGAATAGGTTTGCTCTCTTGTTTGAGCTTATTCTTAACTTCCACCATTTATCAAACAATAAAATAATTCCTGCTTACTGCATTTCCCTCATTTTCTCAGTTTGTTTTTGGTAGGTTTCAGTTCTTTCTGCAAGATTTGAGGTCTTCTGACCTGCTGGCGTGTTCGTATTAAGTGCGCGCTTGCATCCACATTATTTTATTCCAGACA
Organism: Pundamilia nyererei; assembly: GCF_000239375.1. NCBI lineage: Eukaryota > Metazoa > Chordata > Actinopteri > Cichliformes > Cichlidae > Pundamilia > Pundamilia nyererei. The sequence continues at coordinate 3,224,503 of NW_005187427.1, read as the reverse complement.
TTCATGTTCATGCACCCTGATGTGTATCTGCCAAGTCTGCATTTGCTGTATTAGCAGGGTGCACGGCAAAGTCTCAGACGGAAGAAAACTACAAGACTTATCTCTGTCACACAGCTTTTGGCCGAGCCATCTGACTGCTGGTTTATCTGCTCTGATGCACACCCTCTCACTGGGAAAGTGTCACTCCGCCCCCTCCTCCACCTCCTCATTCCTGCTGACTCCCTGCTCGCTGTCCTCTCTCGCCTCGTCGTCTTACCCCTGTCTGGATGCCAGTAGCTGCTAGTCATGGAGGATGCAACAGTCACACGCGAGTAAGTGTTTGTTTTTGTTTTTTTGTCCCCACCACTACACATTGTTGTCAGCGCTGAACACAATAGAATTACAGCCAACAGCTCTTTTATCTTACCCAACTTAATAATGCTGCTGTGTTTATTCTCTTCTGCCTCTATGATAAATCATAATAAAAAAAGAAACAGAAGCTTTTGAATCTGTTGTTACTGCAGCTCCTGCATTTGCACTTCTTGGATTAAAATGCCAAGCTCAATGTGATGTTTGCTTTTAATGCAGAAAAACACGAGGCCAGGTTGCTGATTTGAAATTGTTTCTCTTGCACTTGAGTAACAGTTGACGTTTAGATGATGGTGAACCCATCTAACGATACTTTTATTCAAAATTTAATTTCAGTGCAGAACCGTTAGTAAACATACCTTTAACATCAGCATTACAAGACAAAGAAGGGGAAAAGGTGGGGGTGTTCACCGCA
>NW_005187427.1:3201114-3223565 GCF_000239375.1 Pundamilia nyererei | reverse complement strand
AAGTGGGGGTGCTCACCACAGACTCAGCAATAGCATTTCAAGAGAAGGAAGTGGGGCGGGTCACCACAGGAAGTGAAGATAATTGGGGGTCAAACAAAGCCCCTGCTGCGTTGGAACCAGTAGTGACGCAGCCCGGCCTTGGCATCACCAAAACCACCATCACCACCATCACTCAGACTGGAGGGGACTGGAGCACTGGCCTGCTTGATGTCTGCAGAGACAAGACAACATGTAATGTAGACACACAGCCAGATACTGTATTCCTATGTAAGCCCAGGCCTCTCATCCACAAGACAGTAAGCAAATGTGACATTTCCTTTTAACCCTAAATAATTTAGATTACTTTATAAACACAATAATATAAAAAAAAACACAAATATTGATTGTTCTAAATAATAATGCCGAATGAAGGCCATGACAGGTTCAACTCATATTAGATTTTTGTCTAGCTTTTGGTAAAAAAAACCCTGATACACAAAAACAGCAACTCAGCTCATAAAAATATGGAACAATCTAAAAGTAACGGCCATGCTGTCCAAAGAGACCATTAAAAGGGAGACGCTATAAGGTCACAGAACTTGATGGTCACACCTCATATAAGAGCTCTTCTTTAACAGCAGCTCCTCCACCTTTTGAACTTTAACTTCTTGAACTGTAAGACCATCCTTGGGTTGCTATGGTAATATAAGCTGAAAATAAAGGCCCGATCGACATAATTCCCAGCCCTCTGCCCCACTGCAATAAACTTACACTTTCTGCATTAACTCATTTGAGGAGGCTCTCCAGAGGTATGCTGTTGCCCTTCTACATAGACCTCCCTTAATGACATGCTTTCAGTTGGACAGAGGGCTGGGAATTATGGTGACCAAGCCTTTATTTTCTGTTTTTATTCCCATAGCAACAGAAGTTTAATGCAGTATAGGGTGGTACATTGCCCTGCATGAAAATATATATATATATATATTTTTTTTAATATCGTGGCTGTAAATGGTCTGTAATACATAAAATATTTCACAGAGGTCACTTTGACACCCTCAGAGATCCTAAGGGGCTTTACTGTTTCACGTTGCATTATTCCAGCTCAGATCATCACTTAGCCTCTGCTGCTGATGGTGCAGTCTCGTTGGAACTAGGTGACCATTCACCAGCTATCCAGAACTCCATTCAGCTAAACCATCAGATGTACCATAGCATACAATTCATATATGAAAAAAAAAGGTTTGAAACTTAGTCTTAGTTTAGAGCCAAGTGCAAATAATTTCAAATAGCAGCAGTTTCAGATATCCATTTACTACCTTTTTCTTCTTCCAGCGGTGCTTTGCATTCTGCGTTATGTCAATATATTGAGATATAGTTAATACTATAATTATAATATTAATATTAATGAACATTACCCATTTATTTTATAGTTCAGTTGCATCATTTCAGTTTTAACAAACTTTTAATAACTCATCTCTTGCAAAAACAATTTAGTATTTAAGCATTTTTTATCACAAGATTATTTATTTTCAGCACACCTGCTTTAAGTAGCTTTTCTTTTAATTAAGATTACGTAGATTTTTCTAAACTGAAAATGATTGGGAATATTTTGCTTTTCACTTAACTTGTTTCTACAAAATGAAGAGCCAATACATCATCATTGTCTCTTTCTAAATGTACTTTTGGATCTGACAGAGACATATAAGAAGGATTTTGTCTGGCGTAAACAAACACTCATGTACCCACATGATGTGCTGCGTTGTGCTCGCAGGTATTCTCGGGGCTCTCGTGCCGTGCTGTTTAGACCTGAGTTTAGCTCACCAATACGGGGAGTGTCTGTGCATGCCTCTACTACCAGGATCCACTTTTGCCATTCGAGTTGGGATCAGAGAGCGCTACAAGATACGGGTGAGTGTGTGTCTATGTGTGTGCAGGTATGCAGTATGCTGTACTGTTGTGAGAGCGTCCTTGAAGACAGAGGAAGGCAAATTTGTCAAAATGGACCCTGTTCATAACACCGTAATGTTTCCAATGAAACAGAAACTGCACCACCGCACTCAGTTTTTAGTGCTGTGATGTTTCAGCCATTTTTAAAACTCCAACTCTAGTAAATGGAAAATCGACCCTTGTGCTGCTTCTTTCTAAATGGTTATCAGTAAAATATTCATGTTATTTGTGTAAATGAAGTTCTGTGTTTGCATTTTTCATCTTATCGTGTACCCATCCTGCTCCCACTGCATTGTTGTTGTGTGTGTGTGCTTCTGTATGTGTTTGCATGTAGACATGCACTCATCTGTCCTGCATGCTTATCCACAGGGAAGTGTGTGTGAGGACTGGACTACAGTGTATTGCTGTTACCCTCTGGCTGTATGTCAGATGATAAGAGAAATGAAGTGGAGGATGAAGACTCAGACATATCATGTGTCTACTACACTCGAATGCTCCTAAAGAAACAGCAAATGAGATCTTTTTTTCTTTTTTTCAATTTATCATAAATGTGTGAAGAGCAGCAGAGATTACTGGTATGAACAATAGGATGAATCATTACTCTGAGGTTTGAACTTGCCCCTGAGGGCTTCTTGAATAATAAAAAACAAGCCTGTGATACAAATTCTTAAAAGTGATAGAAAAGGGAAAACTTAAAGTAATGGCATACACTGTGTTAAAGGTACATCTGTAAGACATGAACCAACACAGATGAGTTTCTTGCCTTTGTTCAATTGCAGATATTTTTAAATGTAGTTAGTTCAAAGATTGTTAAAAGCCATTAAATCTGGATTAATGCATATAGAATAATGCAGAGCAGTTTTTTTATGAAGGTATTGGTCCGATTAATTATATTTGAAAGATCAGCTTAACCAACTTTTTACTGCAGCATTAAATTCCGGCACTTATAATTCTTAAATCATCTATAATTTTGGTTTTAGAAACAGCCTGGGTTAACTTCTGTGACTGAGGTATCTGCGCGCCATTTTACATAATGAAAATTTAGAAAGACTCAAGTAAGTTTAGCTTTTTACAATGCCTGTTACCTACACCACTGAAGCCGCTATCACACAGACACTTTTAACACATCAATAACTAGAACACACACAGAAACAAGATGAGCTCCTTACAGTTAAAAAAAAGGATGTGTGATTGCATTAGGAATTTGTACTTAATATTGGGAAACTTTAATAATGGAGAACAACAAAACACATCAAAACAAACTAAAACACACATTCATTAAAAAAAAAAAACTAAATATATTCTTTCTGTTTTCGTAATCTCTTGTCAAAATATGCAGTTTTACTTTTTAATTTTTTTTATATATGTAAGGGAATTTTACTGTTTACTGGTGTTGGTGCTAAGTACCAGCCCTGCACAGGTTGGCACATAACAGGCTGATTTTTTTTTTCTTTTTGATAATGTAATGTTTCCTCATGCGGCCATTCTGTTAGTGCATAATCATGCCTGTCTAAACTGAAAGATGATTTTATCCAAGATTAATATAATGTTTGTAATCAATACATTCATTGACTATAGTAATATATTCTTACATGTAACCAGTCTAGACTTTTAAACATTGTTCCAGTGGTTGTTCTACTCACAACAAAGCTTAACACTGTCTGCTATGTTTTGTACCTTTTGCAATTTCTTGATGTTTTAAACCTTATTGCTGGGCAATAATGAGATGAAAGCACAGACTCCATATAAAAGATATGTTTGAACATGAAGTCACCCTCTGGTGAGTGCAGAAAAATTGTGAAGCTTCAAACTGAGTGTTTTTTTTTTTTTTGTGCTTCTTTTACTGTCTGGGTGTTTTGAAACCAGATATGACTGATGGTTGATGCAAGTATGTAAAATGCAATTTTACTGCATTTTTTAAAGAAGAAAAGTCACAGTATAACTTAAAAAAAAGATGAAAGGGTGTTATATATAGATCAATAGAATGACAAAAAGCAGACTTGCTGGTTATCAGTAGTGTCCACTGATCCAGTGGGAGTGAGTGGTACAACCAGGATGTAAAAGCTCACTAATCTGAACATAAGGAGTTGTGAAAGTATTCACCAAAGTCTCGCAGGAACACTGGACCATTGCTCGGACAAAGAAATAATTACTTTCAATAACAGAGGTGTGATGGAATTAAAGCATGATCATTTCCACATCAGATGAAACACAATGCAAGAAAGCTGGGCAATGCTCTGCAGATGATAAAAACAGTATCATACAAGACAACCATCATGTTTTATCAAACCTGAACACCTAATCAAATGTAACACCCAGACCTCTGAGGGAGGGGAAACCTCAGGATCAGATGGGTCAAGGATTGTCATTCACTATGGGAACCTAACTGTTTGTCTGTTTGTTTGCATATTTAGTGGCATAGAGTTAGGTGGCTCTGACTAAGAACCTTAAGAATACTGCAAGCTTACTGACCAGCAACTTGCCATTTAAAAAGTAAAGCTCGCCTTGCTTTGTCCTCCTTTTTGAAATGTTTATTTGCATTTCAGAGCAAAACCCCCATCAGCAACCCATCAGGAGTTGCCCCCTGCTTCATTCATAGTTTTCACATGACATCAAAGCTACTGGGACACCACGACATTAATGTGACAAATTAATACTACTGGAATTTTCTGGCCCTACAGTGTAAGTGTCAAAATAAACAAAACATTAGATCTTGTTCTTTACCTCCCACATGGAGCCATTATTTACCCATCCAGATCGAAAAAACATGTAGCTGTCTGTACTTTGAAAGCTTTCTTTGTCGCAGCAGTGTAAGGTGAGTGATTCTTTTCAAGATACACTTAGATGTCACTGAACTGGAGCTCTGAGAGAGACATCCCACTTTCAGGGATTCAAATAAAGCTGCCGGGCAAAATATGGATCACAAGCGCCAAAATTCCTAGTTTCTCTTGATATCTTAATATTTCCTCCATGGATAGATGGTACAAGTATTCTTGGCTTGATACAGGCAAAAAAAGCCCCCAAAAACACTTTTGTCCCGCAGTACTACCAACTGTCCACTATTGGCCAGCATGATGGAGTAATGTTTTGCCCTCCAGGGTAGCGAGCACTACATTGGCTTTAATTTTTTACCATATCCATTTTTCATATACAGTCTATGTAGGAGAGCAGTCTAATTCTCACTCAATACATTTATACACATATATTTAATATATGAATATATTTAAAGTTCAATTCTTTGTAATATAATGCTTTGAAGTCATGTGTTTCAAGCTTCTTGTTTTAAACACATTCCGAACCAATTTATTATTCTGTATTACTTCAACTGCTTGATTGCACCTCTAAATTTAAAGCCAAATTCAAATCACTGACACTGAGCCACATATATATTAAATACTGGCTGCAGTCGGGTTATCATTTATAAAAATAGGATACAACAGGAGGCACGATGTCTTTCCAAAAGCAATGTCCCTCGTGTTTTGGATATTAGATGTAGCTCACTGATAACAGTTCATTATTTTTTAGCTTGAAGGTTGTTATAAATTAAGTAACTGTGAAATCTCGTATGTGATATGTGTGACTCACCCGGTTAATTGTGTCTAGAATGCCAAAGGTCACCAGACCCATTAATGTGATCAGTCCCCCTGAGATGTGAAGGAAAGATGAAGTGAGGAAACATAATGCTTCCCAGACCTTGAGGCACAAACTGTGCAATGAGCAGAGGACCCTATCTGCAAATCTCATTTTAATGTCCCATTTAAAACTAAATCCAAGTAAAGCCAGGGAAGAACAGAAAGCTGTAAGCCAATTAAGTCTGACCCAAGGAGTCATTTGGTTACTTAAGTAAACATAATTGCTTTGAAGAGTTTGAAAAATATATTTCCGTGTACAGGATGAAACAAGTGTGTGAGTCCAATTGATAAACACAGCCAACTGCCTCATTAACTGACATACTGACTACTGACTACTGACTGAATAATACCACTGAGTAGTCCTGCTTACAGTCAGTTGTTGAAGTATATCATGAATATTTTGGTCCTCATGTGTAACGCAATGTAAAGCGAAACCAAAGACACGAACTCAAACAGACATTTCAAAAAACACATTTCACTTTAGAGAACAAGTCTAGACAAAATGTCTCTTTTGTGATCATTTGTGTTTGGACTATCCTATTTGACAGTTTAAAATAATCTCCTGCTTCTAAATTGCTTTATGCAGCGTCCTTGAGTGAAATTTAAAAGAAAAAGAGTTTTCAGAAGTCATAATTCTTTGAAACTTGCTTCTGCAGTATGAACATATACCAAGAATTACATCACAGTATTAATAAATGTCGTTTGTTGAAATATTCCTTTATGATTCTAGTATTTCATTGGGTTGCATTTTAAAAGTTCTTTTAGCTCAGCCAGGTTTCAAACTGAGTAAAATCACCTGGAAGTATCTAAAGTTATTGAAAACTGGTCAAATTATTTAAAAGAACAGATTCAAATGCTTTGTTTCTTAACCTCCCTGAGCTTGGTTTTGCTTAAGGTTTCTTCCTGTTATAAAGGAGTTTTTCCGTCCCACTGTTGCAAAGTGCTTGCTCATAGGGGTTTTTTCTCTGTATTATTGTACCGTCTTTACCTTGCAATATAAAACACCTTGAGGTGACTGTTGTTGTGATTTGGCGCTATAAAAATGAAACTGAACTGAACTGAATTAAATTGCTCAAAATAAATAATGCCATTCATACACATACACAATGTTCTTTTAATTCTCAACATCAACTTCAGGTTCTGTCCAGTCACAAAGAGGAAAAGTGCAATGTTGTTGCTTTTGTGGTTTTCTTGTATCCTTTTCCTTATAGTTGGGCTCTGTCTGGGGATGTTGTGTTTTCTGTTCCGTAGTTGTGAAATGTTGATATTTTTCGCACCTCTGGGCCGCTAATGGAATGTGATTTCCATATTGTTGTTATTCTTTTATCCATGTATTCCTCGATTCCTCCTCTGGCATTCAATCATATTATTAATCTAGTCTGATTGCAGTGGCTCCCTGAACCTGAAATGCCAACCAGAAAGAAGGGATATGAAAATTTATTTATCCGCCACACAGATGGGTCCTCAAAGGGCAAATTTGTTAAGGCTTTCCGATGTGGTCTCCCACCTGGCAGCAGCCTCGAAGGAAATAGGAGAATAGAGAAACTGATTTGCTTTCTAAAGGGAGCGATGTGAATATTAAAATGTAATCATATATTACACAAAGTCCAATTCCCATTTCAATAAGTTAATTTGCTGAATGTAAATACATTTTCTTATATCACTGCTATTCTTAAGCAGCCACGTCTTTCTTTTTGGATTGTATTTTGTGCATTTTTAATGTTTTCCCAATCCTTCTCCTTAACCAACACTTAATTAATCACTATTAGACTAAGAGTGGAATAGTGCCTGTTACATAGAAGATTTGCACATTCATTTTAAAGCAGGAACAAATAGATTAAACACAATGATGTGCAAGCATTTTCTGCCAATAATTGCTGCATATAAAACAAAACAAAACCTTGCTTTGCATTTTGCTGGGGTTACCTGCCAGTGTGCATCCTACTGTGGACACTGTGATTTCACATTCTACACAGACGACCATAAAAACAGCTTGAACCTTGCTTCTGTGTAGCCAAGCACATCAAAGAAACAAAAGAAAACAGATGAACGCTGGCAACAAAGCTTACAAAGTCCCATTTGAAAATAATAAAATAAATAAAACCATTTCAGCCTAAAATATATCATTCTGCTTCAGACGCAGACTCTGGTGCCATCCCTGTTTCTAAACAATACCAAGTCTGTACTATAATTGATAACACCCCACATTGTTAGTAGCTCTGTTGTTTTTTTGTTTTGTTTTTTATTACAGCTGCACCATAAAATCGTTGCCACCTTAGTACAATCTTGCTTGCTTTATGTCTGGATTACATGCAGAGATTGATAAATCCTCCCACGGATTCGCTGCTCAGTACCTATTGGTGAACTGGAACTGCCTCGAGCCAACTTGCAATGAAGCACTACGGTAATATCCTTACATACTTGTGTAGTAGCAGTGCTGCTAATATTTCTTCTGTTGTGCCAGATTTACTCAGCTGAGCTAGTGCATTTTCTTAGAGTCCTTTAAATGTAATAAACTTTTGATAAACTTTATTATTTTGTCAGCCCCATTTGTATCAGTGAAAGGATAAATGGGGCTCACTATACTTTCATTTGAAATAACCATAAAGGACAATCAGCACCTGAGTAAAACAATTGCAAGAGAAATTGAACAAAATGACCTTCACAAAGTGAAAGGTTTACTGCCGGACTGTATGATCTGACTGCATTCTTTTCAGTTAGGTGCACATAATAAAATGGCAACTCACCGTATAATGAATTACTTAGTGTTTTTTTATGGAGCAGGCCACAAAATGTCAAGTGGTATCAATTAAACGTTACAGGCTTACAGTTAAACCTCAAATACATCTTTAACCCATGACTAGATCAACGAGCACAGCCTTGCCTTACGTCATCTCTACCAGATACACCTCCAGGTCTGAGCCATTAGGGGACAGTGTTGCCCCAGATCACGGTGCATCTGTCTGCTTGTGATTCCTGCAGCTTCTCAGTGGGGTGAAATCAGTCTTAAGTGCTGATTTGGGGTCACAGTTGGGATTTCCAGAGCAGTAGTAGAGGTCAAGATTTGGAACAGTGGAGCTCTATCTAAGTCAGCAGTCAGACAGGAACCATAAAATATATCTCTGCTGATGCTCTTTCCTGCTGTTTCAGCATGAAGACGACTATCCCTACAGATGCATCAGGTGCAGAGCACAGGCTGTTATTGACAACAGCCCCTCAGGGAGTTGTGTTTGTGTGCGTGTGTGGGTGGATGTGGAAATGTCTGTGTGATATATGCAGATGTATCATGAATGTGCTCTTAATGAACTGTTACAGAAACGCCACCATTATACTGACACATAAAATACAAAATGTGCTCCCAAAAACAAGAAGCTAAGGGTGGCGTGTTTGGGTTTTCATAAACCACATATCTGACATACATTACCATACACTTCACCTCTCCTTTTGCTTCTTCTTTTCTCAAATGATCAAGCTTTTCTCTTCCATCTCGCACATTTTTACGTTACCATTTTCACACCAGCTAAATCCAGTGCCCCTTTCTGTCAGTAAGCTCAGTCTTCTTCCCTTCATCCTATAATTTCTCCCTTATTGTTAATGTTTTTTTCTGTTTCTTACTCCTACTGGTGTGTATCCGGGAAAAAAAGAGAAAGAAAGAGGTGTGGTGAGACCTGCTTAGCAGGAGCAGCCATCCCCCTGGTGATGCTTCTATCCAGGACAACAAATACTACCTGGGGTTTACATAACACACACATACACGCACTTCCTCATACCCTGTCTTTATATCACTTTCTCTGTGATACCCTTTTGCTCATCTTTGTCCTTCATCTGTCTCCCTGTGTTTTTCATTCTTTCTCTCGCAAGTTACCATTGTGGAAACGGGAGGCACGGGGAGGTGGAGGGCATTCAGCTGCTGTTCAGCCTAAAGCTAAAAGCTTTGGCATGTTTTGGGTTGTATATTTTTTATGTATTGACTCAGAATTTAGGTTTAAAAATGCCAATGAAAATTTTTTATTTTCAATTGTATCAAATGTGTTTCATTTGACTTAATAAAACAGCAACAAAACATTACAATACTGAAGATTTTCTTGCTTTTTCAATATTTGTCCCTCAGCAGGAAATTGTGACAAAAAGCCAAAAGTTTCTGGACAAAGATAATCTGTCTGTGAAGGTTCTCAGTCATCCGGGTCATCTTTGTCTAAAGAGCTTGGAAAGAAAAGCGTCTGGACTTCTTGCTTAAAGATGTTTCGCTTCTCATCCAAGAAGTTTCTTCAGTTCTAAGGTCACATGGTGGAGAGTCCCAGATTTAACCCCCCTGGGAGTAACCCCCCAAAGAGGGACAAAAGGACCCCTGATGATCCTCTACCTAATAACATGAGCCAAGGTGTGAAAGTGGGTGTGGGTCACAATCAGCCAGGGTTTCGGGTACGCTCATTGTGAAACCTGGCCCCACCCTATCATGTGATTTCCTGAGGTCAGATGGCCCAGGATGTGAGTGGGCGTTAAGGTGTCTGGGAAGGGATCTCAAAACTGGATTATAGATGGCAGACAGTTGGTGTCGTAAACCACCGCCTCTGTTCAAAGATGGTCGCTCACAGTGGACCTCGCTCAAATGGCTTCTTTCACTCCTCTTTCAAACCATCTGTCCTCTCTGTCCAAAATGTGGACATTGGCATCCTCGAAGGAGTGACCTTTGTCCTTTAGATGCAGATAGACCGCCGAGTCTTGTCCCTTGGAGGTGGCTCTTCTATGTTGTGCCATGCGCTTGTGAAGTGGATGTTTGATCTCTCCAACTTAACAATGTGGTGTATGCTGTACAGTGTAGCGAGGAATGCCCAGACCTTTGCATTAGAGAGACCAAACAGCTGATTCAAATGGCTAAATTACCTCCTCATCAAGTTCTCCAGAGGCCTGGGAATGAACTAATCATTTGATTCAGCTGTGTTGACCCCAGGTGCTATCTAAGACCTGCAGGACCCTTGAGGCCTGGAGGTTTTAGATATCACTCACCCCTGGTCTAACAGGTAAACTGGATTATGCAACAAAGCAGTGATGCCACGCACAGCAGCAAATTTACAACAGAATGGCTGAAAAAGAAAACAATCAAGGTTTTGCAAGGACCCAGGAAATGCCATGGTTCTTGGTCAGTGTTTTGTGTTTTTTGGACTTTTTGAACATTATAAGGTCATTGGGTTTTTTTGGGTTTTTTTTATCGCAAGGAGTGATTTATGTTTCCTAGCCTCTGCTGGTATATGTCTTGATGCATGCTTAGGAAATCACCAAAAAGCTGATTCTTTACGTAACGTTTTCAGTGGGAGAAATGTTATGTTACTCATCCAAGCGACTCCTTCAGTCTGATTGAAGAATCAACTTTTTTGGGACTTTGTTGGTATAATTTAGTCTCCTTGTGCTTATGAGTTTTCTGTTATATTATGTATCTCTAGGGTAATGTAAATTAATTTAGGTAGAAAAGACTACAGTACTCCCTCACTGTAAAAAATGTATGTAAAAATTACAGTAAATAACTGTGAAATGGCAATGGTAAATGACCATTAAATCAAAACTAGTAACTTACTGTAATATGTATGTTAAATTTCTGTTAATAGACAAATGGTAAATTGATTTTATTTTTACACTGCTAATATATTGAAAAAACAAATTTTGAGTGAAAAAACAGCATATGCATCAAAACAAACTATTTCTAGCAGTGCAATTTGAGTTCTAAGCATACCAGAAACAACAAAGAAAGTCATAAAGTCAAACATAACTTTTAAAAACACCAGTATAGGCTTATGAGACCCTGATGGTAAAAAAAACAACTACATTTCCGCGAAAATGACGTCACAGTTTTTGCAAAGCTATATGTGGAAGGAAACGGGGACCTAGGACAAGCTGATGGCATAAGATGTAAGTAAAACTCCTCCGGTTTCATATGCAAAAAAAATTATTGCGCTAGCTTACACGGTTGCAGTTCTACAGGGATTTACGGAAAACGGAGTGTGCCCGCGCCGGCCGGTTTTAAAGGGTTAATCACTCAAAACATATCGTACTTTAACTTTAACAAAATGTCAAAACAGTGTTAGAATTATTGAGAAAATTATGATGAAAATAAATGTGAATATTAACAAGCTCAGATTGTCTGATAAAACACTATAGCTTAATAGTAAATACAATCAGTTACTAAAATTAGTATTTGTATTTGCTTTCAGGCTAAAAGAAAAGAAAGCTAATCTACACTGTGCATCTGAATAACAAATGCAAGTCCTCAAACACGTTTGATCCAAAACCTGTTCCAGTTCCTACGACACCATCAGAGACTTGAAAGCCCTCTACTGTCAAGTCTGGTTAAAAAGAAACTTTGTGAAACCACTGGAAGTATCAAGTGTTTTAAATTTGATTTGACTGTTTATTATGTACATTTTTGTTTTTGGTTGTATTAAGTTTAATATTAAATCAATGTTTCTATTGTTTTCTTTTATTATTGTTTCTAGCAAATTATAACAAAAAGTCAATGAATGTAAATTTTATGCCAATCAGCCGTATTATGTTTCAGTGCAGCTGCCAGTAATTGAATACAAATAAGAACTTTTGAATGAAAAAAATCATGTATCATATTATACAGCTCTTCTTTGCTTTTTCAATAGGAGACGATAATCAAGCTTATTAAAAAATGTATTTTGACAAGTTTTAACAGGTTTTTTTATTGTGCAAAAAACAACAGTTCACTGTGAATGTTACATTTATTAGCAAAGTATACCATTATGTATTCTGCATTATTACTATATTTTCCAGAGTAAAATTCTGGCAACCACAGCTGCCAGTAATTTACAGTAATACTGAACTTTAAAAAAAAAAAAAATAGCATATTATTTTTATATAGTTTCACTGTATTTAACGATGCAAGTCCATAATCAGGTTAATGGAGTATGTGTTGTTTTCATTAATTCATTAATTTTGTGTTTTGAGTCTGGGTCTATGTTTCTGTGTTTATTATGTTTCCTGTTTTATTTTGATAGTCCTTGTATTATGTCTTTTTTGTTCACGTTTGCTTCCCCCCTCGTTATATTGATTTGTTCCAACTGTATTCCCCTGCTGTCTCCACTCACTCACCAATCACTTGTCTGTGTATTTATTGTTTCAGTTTCATCAGTTCATTTGTTCAGTGTTTCCTAGCTCCTTGAGTCTCCTAATGTTTGCATAATTCAATTCCGGTGATTTGACATTGTTAGTTTCCTTTGTATGTCATGATCTGTTTGTGTACCTGGACATTCAGCCAAATAAACATCTCACCTTTTGCTAAGATCCTGTCTCCATGCATCTGTATTTGAGTCCTCTTTTGCTAAACCCAAGGAAAAGTCCAGATTTCATGCAAATACTGTGGTAGGAGAGCATTGCAAAATCAAGTTCCTTGCAAGGCATAATGAACTGAAGAAATATTGAAGAAAGAAGGAAAAAGAAAAAAGAAAGGAGCCAAAATTCCTCCATAATGATATGAGAGACTGATAAAGTCAGAAAAGGATTACTTCAAATTATTGCTTCTACTTTTATTAGGTCCTGATATATAAAACCTTAGAACTCAAAGAGGATATATTTTCTTCTATGACTGAATATGTACTGCTGATGCATTAATCCATTTATCATTTGCTTGGCAAGAAAAGGGAGGATCCTTTTTTTTTTTTCTTCATGAAATAAGCTATGCATCATTCGAGGTCATTAAACAGTGATGGTTGCCAGAACTTCATCCAGCATTAATTAAAATAAACAAATATGGCCATGTTTACAGTTTTACCATGGATCATACTGAATTACATGGCTGAATTTGTTTAAAAAAAAAAAAGGCTGCGAAAGCATTAAAACATGTGATAATGAATCTAGCAACAACAAAATACGTTGTGTACTGTGGTGAATGTATTGGTCATATGGCACGTCACCTAGAAGCTAGAAGAAATGTGGACATAAATCATTTTTATATAACTAAGCTAGGGCAGAAAAATCTAACTTCAAAGTTAAATTTCAATTAGATGTACAGTATGTGTCAACTTCAAACACGGTCTGATGTGACCACATCTTGTGTGTGAGCTGAAGCAACATGAGGCAAGGGATTGAACTCAAAGGAGTTCAAAAAGATTGTGAGGTTTCTTGCAGGGGAAAAAAGTTTTCTAACTATGGAATAAGTTCCTCTTTCCAAAAAACAAACAGACAAGAAAAAAGGGAATTAAACCTTGTTTTTAACCGGGTTCTTGGCAAAAAAATTGTCAAAAATAGTATAAAAAGCTATCACCGGAATCGTACACCAATCAAAACTGGAACTGTCACGTTTAAAGATTTGAATGTACAAAAATAGCAGAGTGGCAAATGGCAGGAATATCTATGGCCTCCTAGCACATCTGTGGGAACTGAATGCCTGTGTTTTTAGTCAGAAAGGCATCTCTGATGAATGTCAAGAATGTCATCTATTCTCATTTGAGCACCCTGGAGAAGGGGCTCTTGCATGAATCTATCTATTGTGTCAGGGTGGTGATTTACATACGGCACTTATGTCTCTTTCTCTCTCTCTCTTTTCGTCAAAGTGTTTCCAGTGTTTTCATATCCACTGTGGAGCTACAATATATAAACTGAAGTGCTCACAATGCACTGCTCCCTCCACAGTTCCTTTGGTAAAAGCATATTTTTTATGTGAACATCGATTATAAAGTGCTTTCTTTTACTGCTACTGGTCACCTTCTGAATTCCTCCCTGCTGATTTAGACGGTCCATACTGTGTTGGGAGCACTATTTTTCCCCCCTTTTTTTTTTAACAGCTAACAGAAAACCGTAGGGGATAACCCTTCCATTTGAAAGTGTCATGATGGCTCCTTTCTTGTGCCAACTTCAAAGTAAATGTTTAGGTCATTCCTTCAGTTTGCCAGAAGGACATTTTGCCATTTCACTTGACAGCTACAAGTTACAGACTTTCAACAGAGGCCCTTGCATGCAGGTGTTACTTCACCCTTGGTTGACCTGTAACCTGTGAATTAAACTTGCTTCCAGCCTTTATGCTAAGCTGAGGTAATTCGGGGCACCAGTATAAATACGCTATGCACAGATGTTAGATTCATGTGAAAATCAGAGTTAAGAAAATATACTTTTTTTTTCAACTAGTCTTTTAAACAAACCAAGATTTTGTGTATTATAGTAAGATATGTAGTTAATTACTTTTTAATTCCATCGTAGCAGTGCATCAACATAATTCACCAGCCTCTTCACATGTCAGTAATATTACACAGAAATAATTTCTTCTTATAAAATAAAAATGGCAAATAGGAATTTTAAGGAAAGTGATTTAGCAAGTTTAGCAAATATTTTTGGTGCTTAAAAATATAATTTTTAATATAGTGGGAGAGATTATAAGTAATGAAGAATTAATTGGGAAATTTGAAATTTATGGGACAACTTCTACCTTATTATTAACATATGTTTTGTGTTAGTCTTAAAAAGGAAAAAAAAACTATTGCATTAATACTGCACTGATACAATGATGCTCTAGTGATATATAGCATCATTTCCTAACATTACTGTATAAGTATTCTGAAGTATAGCTATTTATATGGAACAGTACTTCTTATTGATACATAAATGTATGTACAGTGAGATGAGGAGGAAAAATGCTTTTAAAAAACAATTTTTTTTTTTTGTGTGTGTGTCCCGTTTGGATCTTTAGCCATCAGAATTGTTGTCTTAAGGCCAAGAAAGATGCCAAGCGGATTTATTTTACCAAGTGGATCATCATGGCCTTGCCATATTGGTCCATTTGATTGACCTTTATTGTAATTATGAATTTATTTTATTTTCAGTTGCTACAAACGGGACAGGACAGGGAGAGTATTCCTAGAGTATTTAAAAGTAGAATGGGAGGGAGAGCCTTCAGTTTTCAGGCCCCTCTTCTGTGGAACCAGCTTCCAGTTTGGATTCGGGAGACAGACACTATCTCTACTTTTAAGATTAGACTTAAAACTTTCCTTTTTGCTAAAGCATATAGTTAGGGCTGGACCAGGTGACCCTGAATCCTCCCTTAGTTATGCTGCAATAGACATAGGCTGCCGGGGGATTCCCATGATGCATTGAGTTTTTCCTTTCCAGTCACCTTTCTCACTCACTCTGTATTAATAGACCTCTCTGCATTAAATCATATCTGTTATTAACCTCTGTCTCTCTTCCACAGCATGTCTTTTATCCTGTCTTCCTTCTCTCACCCCAACCGGTCGCAGCAGATGGCCGCCCCTCCCTGAGCCTGGTTCTGCCGGAGGTTTCTTCCTGTTAAAAGGGAGTTTTTCCTTCCCACTGTTGCCAAAGTGCTTGCTCATAGGGGGTCATATGATTGTTGGGTTTTTTTCTCTGTATCTATGAAGCGCCTTGAGGCGACTTATGTTGTGATTTGGCGCTATATAAATAAAATTGAATTGAATTGAATTGAATAGAAAGAATGAAAGAAAGAGAGGGAGAGAAAGAAAACCAAAGGGGAGAAGAGACGGTGAGAAGGGGGGGAAGAAAGAAAAAAAAACAAACAAACAAAAAAGAAAAACACCTGGGTCACCTGTATGGAGAAAAAAAACAGAAGAGAAAGCAAACAACAAAGAGCAACATAGTAAAAAAAAACAAAACGGCACCATCACAATAAACTAGCTAGCAGTAGATATCAGTAGATACTAAATAATAAACGATATTGTGCAGCACGCAAGATAGACAGCGCACAATGTGCTTTGAGGCAGCAGCCAAGAAAGCTGTAGTCCGCGTCTGTGAATACCCGTGTGTACACCTGTGTGCATACCTGTGTGGATCAGCATGCTTGCATTCCAAAGGTTTCTCCTTGTAACGATCTGCTAGGGAGTGTGGGGAGCCACAGCCCCGTCCTCCAGGGTATGAAGCAGGTATGGAGGAGATCAAAACTCCAGACATCCAGAGGCCCCCAGAACACAAGAGACCAAGGAAGACCAACCAAAAAACAAATTTTAAAAGAAAAGAGGAAGAGAAAAAATCTGGATACCCATGAGGTATTTCAGAGAAAGGAAAAGAAATGAATGAATACTGCATCTGTAACCAAGAACAGCTTAAAATGACACCCCCCGGTAGCACTTTAACAATAATTTATGTATTAATTTTTTATGTAGTACACTAAGTGCAAAAATTCCTTTTGACCAGATAGCTGTCACAGTTTGTTTTTACAGATGTATGAAGTAAGCTTTTTTTTATTCCCTTATACTTGCCTGCTGTACACTAAATGCTGGTTAATGTGACACAGGAGGGTAGAAAGCAAGCAGCTTCAACAGACTGATGCATCAAATAAGCTCTTGGACCTGTGTCCATAGTAACTATTGTCAGTGTACAATGGTAGAAGACCACTTGTTGGAAAAGGTCAAGTGTGCTGCATTCAATTTGATAAACGAAGGTGTTTCAATAGCAATGCCATTGTGTACGTATGCTACGTCCTACGCTATGTAAGGGGGCATCTTACTTACTAGCATGGTGCTTATGGGATTCGGTGTGTTAAACTTCTACGCTGTGTGTTCTATTTGAAAAGCCCATGAATCCCTGAAATTCTTGTGAGTTTTTTCTATCATTGATTTCTCTGATAAAACACTAATGATTCATAATGTGAATATGTGTGGGTTTCATGCTTAACTCTGTTTCACTCTGGGCTATGCTATGTATTTATATACCCTCGGCCTGGGTAATATTTAATCCATTAACTACCTCATGATGTAGTCTTTTGAAGTTTCCTGATGTTTTTCTCTTGTCTATAATTCACTTGCATGAAACACATAGATGAGTCTCCGTTCTGCCGTTAGTGCATTATCATCGTTCTCTACTGTACGTCTTTTGTCTTGCCATACAAATGGACCTTATACTATGTGATCTATAAATGCTCACTCGATAATATATGTAGCTGCGCCTAATAGCTGACATAACAGGCTTGTGGCTTGTGTTGCATAATGTTTTTATCTCTATTACACACACACTTCCACAGTCCTGCCATTGATGTGGGTGTTCTTTCATCTACTGGCACCTCAGAAGTGTGTGTGTGTGTCTGTGTGTGTGTGTCTGTGTCTGTGTGTCTGTGTGTGATTACTACATGTCAAAAGGCTGCAGTGCAGAAAATGTGTAGGTGTGTGCTGTGAAGCCAGTTGCAGTGGTCCAGAGAGGAAAAAAGAGTGAGTGTGAATGAAGTCTTGGGGATTCTTCTCTATCCTGCAACCTTTATGCACTTCTTTCCTGCATCTTCCCTCCCTTATTCCTCCTATGCTTGTGATCACAGGGGATCTTGACCCATTTCTCATCTTAACTTCCCCAGCTGCAGATCATTAATGATTTAACTATAAACCCTCTGATTCATATTTGCGACTTTTGACATAATAATTATCAGGAAGAGAAGGAATTTATATACAGCCAACAACACATGTTGTGTTTTAGCTAATACGCACATAAGCACTGGGTTTATCATTTCTATTGTTATGGATCAGGGCTTACACTAGCAATTTAACACTGAGAGCATCTGTGTTGCGTTCTAACTGTAATGTTTCACCGTGTGTTTTGCGAAGTGGCTCTCGATTTTATTTTTACCAAAGTCCTGTTAAGCAGCGCAAAGCAAAACAGGAAGGGAGGAAGTCAGACAGAGAGAGAATCCAGTCTTTGCAATAAAAGACCCTGTGCAGAGTGAATGAATCAGTTTCTCAAACCCCCCTGGTGTAATTTGAAGCCATGCAATAGCAGAACAAAGTGCAGTTGGACATGAAATGTCAAAGACTCACACCCAGTATATTCCCAGAGTTAGAGTTTTGGTCTACCATTGGTGGTAATTTGCCTGGGTTGGCATAAGAAACAATGAGTAGCAACCAGACTGGATAAGAAGCCTACTCACACTTTTATAATTCCCTCATTAAAGTATCAGAAGACACAAGATATTTTTTTTAATTTAAACTGAGCCCGACTAATTATTTTACTTTGTTTTTATTATGGTTTCTATCAGAAATCAGTCGGAGGGTTGAATATGTGAACCAGAAAAATTCCATACCAGATCATAAGGTCCTGGATGGAAGCTGATGATACACTGCGGTGACCTATTCTAATGAAGAAAAGTAGCTGTGGTAGTTTCTGTTTATGGCTCACTTAATTTGAAGCCAATTTTCTATTAGTCACTTAAAGAACAGTAAAATTAATGAGGTGAAGTCAAACTTGACAAAGGCTGTGTTTATATGCACACGATAATAGGATTATTAGAGCAAGGTACAACTCCAATTACGTTGTTTATCCGGACTGACTGATTAATATTCCCTTTTCCATGCTACAGCCTGCACTTAATGTTTGAATGTGGTTTCTTCCTGCAACACTAAAATGTCAGTGTCATTCCTTTATTCAACCCAACAACCTAATGTTTCACTCACTGTGCCACACTCTCCCCTCGTCACAACATTCATGAACGATAGTGTATTTAACTGTAGTTTATCTACTGTGGAATATAAACAGAGATGTCTTTCAGAAAAGACTTCCCCATAGCAACTCTTACAGAATGTTGGTTTGTAGCCCTGAGAGTATTAATAAAAGATGAAACATAGTAAAGGACAGAGTGAATGCTGCAGGCCCTGATAGTATCATCCCCAAAGTTCTGAGGACCTGTGCTTGCCAGCTGTCTGTGATCCTGAGTCACAATTACAGCCTGAAGTAATCTGAAGCAGAGAAGGCACTGGCACTGTGGAAATATCCGTTTTAGTTTCCATAGCGAAGAAGCTGACAACATTAGAGCTTAATCAGTATCGACCGGTTGCTCTCATATTGGATGTGATGAAGGTACTGAAGTGACGGCATGTAGAAACATCTCTAAACACCTTCTATATTGCACATAGACCAAATCGGGGAGTGGATGATGCATCATCTACATGGTACAGAGAGTGTAGTCCCAGCTAGATGCTAATGGCTACAGAGTGCCCTTCTTAGAGGGCATTTAATACTTTCGAGATGTTGCTATGGGAAATGTCAGTGAACACAACCATCTTGTGGATTACTGACTATCTGATAGAGAGGCTGCAAGATATGAGACTGGGCGGTGCTCTGTCACTTGAGACTGCAGCTAATGCCACCTGCAGGAATACTCTGATAATCATGCAATGGATGTATGTAGGAGTGATGGGCAAGTGAGGAGCACTAGTGGTCTGCTGGGGGAGCAGCATTGGAGCTGGTGACACCAACAGACTGAATAAACTGATCAGAAACACTGGCTCTGGGATTGGCTACCCTTGGCTACACACTTTTAAACCTGTGGTGAAGACTTCAAGCACCCTGAGGCAGCTGTTTAATTTAACACAGAAAATTCTGTTTTGCTTTGCTAATTTAGAACTATCTTTATTATTATTATTATTATTATTATTATTATTATTATTATTATTATTATTATTATTATTATTATTATGATGGCATGTAACAAGATAATTGATGAAATATGGGATAAAAAGTATTTCTTAGTTTTCTTGGCTTGATATACATTTTTATATTATCATCATCAGTAATAAAATAACAATAACATATTTTCTAAAGTGTAGGTAAAAAGTCAAATCAAAGCCACAAAGCCAACACTGATGGATATCGTAATTGTCAATAGTCAGCATTTATCTAGCCCATTTTTCCACTTTTTATCCATACTTACTTTGTATTTTTTTTGTTCTAATGCGGATTTTGTGGATATTCAGGGAGGATATTCATACAGTGTTCGGATTCACTGCATCTTTAAGGATTTAGTAAAGAATTGCTGTGAGAGAAAAAAAAACACTGCACCCAGCCTGTGTAATGTTTTTTGGAATAAGGTGCTTGTTTGTTTATTTGAATTTCCTCAGAGACCAAGTGTAACATTAGTCAATCAGCTTCACTGTCCAAATATAAAAATGCTTAATTAGCAGCAAATAAAATGCCTATGCGCGTTTATCTATACACAAAGTACATAGATAAACGCCAAATGCGCTAGATTTCAGTAACACTGGAAGTTTAAAAAGACATCAAAACAACATCTAGCTCTCTGGAGCTCAGTAAGACACACACTCAGACTTCCTAATATCAGAAGTTCTTTTGTGACAGGTGTGTGTGCAAACAGCATACATACTTTTGGGTGTGTGTGTGTATTTGCGTATCAGATTGCAGTACCTAATTGATTTTCTTCTTCTTTCCTTTCAAAGATGTTCTTTTTCCAAACACCAGAGGTAGAGACTGTTTTACTGCACAAGCATTAATCTGCACCACTTTGAAATGTCCTTCGGTAACATTAAACCTCTGTCTAATATTTGAACAGGAGAGAAGTCTGACGTGTCGATAGAATCACAATGTACAAAACTTTGTCAAAGAAAGGATCTCTCAAACACAAACCGAATACAGAATATGTGAATGAATTACACCTGCCTAGCGGCTCAAGTAAAAACATGCTGATCTGTGTAGGGTTACGTTTTTCTCCTCACCACCTACATATACCCCTAAGCTGATTAATCCTTGGAAAGATAAGGTATGTGTCTCGGTTTGAGTGAGCTACAGCAAGGAAGAGAGGGAAAGAGCTGAATGATGAAAGCATGGTTTTCATCATTCAGCATTATAGCAGGATAGTAGCATGTACCGGTGAATGGATTACCTTATCACAGACCTTGGGATGAGTATGTGTTTGCTTGTCGCAGTTGTCACTTGAGATATGACCTTAAAACTTCCTTTCCAGGTTGTTGGGTTTGTATAAGCTTCTCTTATTTACCTGTCCACATCTTCCACTTGTAACCCTCCCTCAACCAAAATACCTTTAAATATATTGAAAATATATACGGTGTTCTGTGATAGTCTTATTTAACAAAATCAGAGTGATTTTATTAAATAAGACTTATGGGGATTTGGGTGTTCCCATAGACACAAGAGGGTAGTTCCAAGTGGAAGCTGTTCACGGTGAGGCCTGTCTTTTTATCCAGAGACTCTGGTTGGACATTATGCTTTAAAGTACTACACCAACATCACTGAAAGAAATTCTGCCATGGTTTGGAGGTCTAGGACCCAGAGTTTTGAATTTTGGGGATGTTTAGGGTTTTTCTAGTTTTATATTTTTGATTATCTTTTTTTGTTTTCTTTCTCTTTTATGGGTCTTTTTGGGTCTGGTTTTGTACTTGGAGCTTCATACCTGTTTTTCCAAATCTAGCCTGTCTGTGATTGTATCCTCAGTTGTGTCCCTGTGTCTGTCTGGTGTCACTGTGCTGTCTCTCCATGGTCCCTTTTTCATTCTGTCAATTAGTAATATCTGGTCCTGGTCCCTGTGCTGGTTACTTCCTGTCTTATTTTGATAGTCTTTAATCCTGTGTGCATTATGGTCAGTTTTGCTTCCCCTGTGGCATTAAACAGATTCTGCAAATAAAAGCCATATTTAACTTTATTTGCTGTCTAACAAGTCTGGCATCCTCTTCCTACCTGCTACACAGCTAGTCCACGAAAAATTTTAACTCCCAACCATGACAAAGCCTCCAGTATCTTCTATAGATGGCTTTATAGATTTTTAGTCCAGTTCTTTGATAATCTGGCATACCTCAGCATTTTTGTCTCCATTTCCCTTCTGTGAGAATGACTTCTTGACAGCCACCCTTCCACTGAGACCGGTTCTGATGAGCCTTCAGTGAACAGTTAGATCAACTGCAGATCCAGGTGCGTCGCCCAGGTCCTGTGTCAGATCTTTGGTGGAATCTTTCCTAATTCTTAAGGACATGACTTTCAGAAACTGTTTATCTGTTGTTAAGACCCTTCAATTTCTTTGTTTTTGTCATCCACTTGCTCGGTTTTCCCCAATTCTTTAAACACTTAGAGCCCCCGAGAGCAGCCAGTTGGCTTTTCTACCTTTAAAACCTACCTTTAAAACCC
>NW_005187427.1:3186780-3200996 GCF_000239375.1 Pundamilia nyererei | reverse complement strand
ATGGGTGTATGTCCTTTGTTGCTGAGATTTATTGATAAAAACAGTACAAAAAACCGACCATTTGTACACATATTTACAAATAATAATAAAAAGTGAGTGAGTACATTTCAACATTTTCAGCAATCACTCACAATCCTGGCACTGCCATGGTATCTGTATTCTGCATTTCCAGTGTGTGGGGATCATTTGTCACCAACTGCATCACGTGCTACGGTGCTGTTTCCTGCAGTATATTGCAAGTAAACCTGACAAGTTTGGGATCAAGTTTTGGGTGGCTTGCGACCTAAAATCCAAGTACATTTGCAATGTCTTCCCATATCTTGGCAAGGACCCCAATCGTCCCAGTGGGGAGAGACTTTCTGAAAATGTATTAATGAGGCTGATGGAACCATTCCTAGACAAGGGCAGAAATGTTACCACGGACGGAGATGCTGCACACCATGCCAATATCTAACAAGTTTTCAGCTAATAGCTCTCTGGGTATCACCTTGTTGATGAAAAAAAAGCAAACCAAAAAACCCAACTATTTTGCACCTGTTAAACTCTGTTGACTTTGGCAATATTCGTAGATTCAATTAAAGAAATTAACTATAACAGGGTGCTAGTAATTAAGTGGCAAAAGATGCAATTTAAAATTGGTTCCTCGCTAAATTGTCTGTTTTGTGCAGACACAACACTGGTTCATTCCTTGAGTTTGGTGTCCTTTTTAAAAAATGTTTGAACTATTCAAAAACGAAAATAAAACAAAACAAAAATCCTTCCTCTAAAAGTGGTCAAGTACATGGACTGGTACAAAGTGAGTGAAAAAGCAGCCAATGTCCAAAGGAAAACTTTGAAGGACCATCAGAAGGCCTCTTCAAGGTCAAATGACAAGAAAAAATTAAAGAAAGTCTGGCCCCTTGGAAGCAAAATATAAAGATATGTAGATTCTGTTTAGGTTCAGTTCTGTAATCGCTCATCTGGCTGCTTCACTTGGTGTTCGGTTGTCAGGGCGTTCTTTACATTTCTTTCACTTTCCCACACTCTCAAACTCAATTCTGACATCATTGCTTTAATCCAATCATCATCTCCGATCATCACCTTCTTCAGGCCAATCATCCAGGCCATTCTGCTTACTTTAAATATCAATACTCTTCTCCCAGTCTCCATTTTAGACTCTCATTCATACAACCATCCTCTGTCCATCTCTGCCTCAACCTGGTCTCTCAAAGTCCCGCCCAAGCCTCCATTTTTATCTTCACCACCTCCAGCTGTGAAATGGAGATATGTGAGCTAAACACAAAGTACAGGAAGCAGCAGTAAACCCAAACTGAGAATTTAATGATGATTAGTCTAAAAATGCAGAAACAAATGGGGACCTGAATAACAGTATTGAAATGCCAGGAAATACTGAAACACAGGGGAACTCAGAACAGGGATACACAGAACCAGGGCTCAAAGTCATGAGGGACGAGACAGCCAGAGACAATATTCAGGGTAAGAAGAGGAGAGACGCAGGGGCGGTGCAAAGCTAGAAACTTGAGGCATAATGAAGTCAGGGAAATAAAATGTAACACAAGACAGAGAATAACAGTTACCAGAATAAAACGGGATGATACAAGCGATCGGGGAACAAGGGTTAACTTGACAAAGGGGAGGACAGAATTACTAGACAGATGAAAATAGAAAGGCAAAGGACAAAAACACAGTTGAGACTGAAACAAAAAAGAACACAAAAGGGAACCAACTAAAGCAAATATCATTAGTAATTAAAACTAACAAGAAAAGCCTCAACAAACGATGTAAAAAAGAAAGATCAGGGCAAACAGTGTAGATCCAACCATCTGTCATGTGGCACTGCAACTTAAACATGTACGTCCATTTCACATCTGGAGAGGCCATGCGTGACATCCACATGTTGGACCAGTGGGTCTATAACATGCTTCGAGTTGATATCAGGTTGGACCCAAATAACTAGGCTATTAAATAAAACAGAAGAAACTATACAAAATGTGAAATAAACAAAACTTGAAAATGAAAGACATAACAATCGAAATAATTAAATAATAACTAAATACAGGCTAACCAAGGAATACAGAAACTCAAGCCCAAGGATAACTTAAAATGCAGGACTTCAATAAACAGGCAAAATACAAACAGGCTACAGGAACGGTAACAATAAATAATAAAGAAGCTGACAACCCCATTCACCAGAGATATAAGGAATAAAAGTAAAACATAAACCATTCTCACAATCTAAAAAGAAACATCAACTCACAGCATCTCAAAACGCAGAAACTGTGAAACCAGCATCCAGACCCCAGAAATTCCTATAATTTCTGCTCTACTATGTTGGGTCATCAGAGTCTAATCACCAAATAGCGCAGCTGAATTCTGTATCATAATAAATCAGTCTCAGTTCTTCCAAATTATCTCTCCTTTTTGAAATGTGGGTGACACAAAACTTTTTGATTGGGTACTTTTGTATCTCTATCAGATAATCTATTGGAAAGTTCAGAGCTACAGTACATGCATGAAAATAACTAGTTTATAAAAACATTTCGTAGCTGGCACAGTTTACCACAGCAAAGTAAAAAAAGTGGAATTTTGACCTGATGGGAATAGCAATCATAATGTGATGATAGTCCATATTGTGGAGATGTCCCTGGGAAACATTTCATCGTAATCTATCAAGATTATTATTTTTTCCTTCTTGACCAGAGGGGTGGACTTTCTAACCAATCACCATCCACAGCAAAATGCTGCAGGGATGATCTACAAAAAAATTAAAAAGACTACAAACCTGGCAGTAATTTCCTGGGAGTTCAGTTAAATTTCAGCAAATATTCTTTAATGAGGCTCAGTACTATCTTTCAGCATCTTGGGACTGACCTGGATTAATCTCCCTTGACACTTCATATTCTGAAGTGAAGTGAATGAGGATGTTGAAAATTCAGGCCCCCGTCTACCGTCTACATGTCCGTGGCCTACTTGCAATGTTTTTTTTAATTTATTTATTCTTTTTATAGCTCTATATAGTTCCTAACTGCAATGACGTATTTCATTTTGCGTGGTTTGTGCCATTGCAATATGGCATGCACTGGAGTTATGTTTGTGCTTTAGTGCTTTTTGTCAATAAGGAAAAACTTCTGAAGAAATTATATGACTTGTCCTGATTTGCTACACCTCAGCAATCTTGGAACACTGCAACAAATATTACAGATAATGTGAGACAACTGAGGCCCTGATCTCCCCATGTGAGGCGTCTAATCAAAACATAGTCTGCAGAGTGTGAACAAGTATGGGAGACTATAAATAAACCAGAACCAAACTGCCTGTCTTTCTTCAAACGCAGCTCCGGCTGGGATCGCGCAAGCGTGTCCAATCTAGAGTGCCTAGACGATGCGAACATCTTTTGAGGATGACATGTCAGTCAAACGTACAGGAAAACAATGAAAAGCGATGAGGCATGGAGGAGATCGACTGGTTGAGGTGTCAGTCAGTGCACAAAGGATACACAGGGAGAGGATACAAGCATGCAAACAAACATATGACAATTTGTATATTTGTATATTGTACTCAGAAATTGCATAATATAAAGGATCACAATGATTTAAATACAGTTACCCAACTAAGACGCTGAACTCCTCTGTGTTCTATCCTTTGGAATCTATGAAAAGCATGCACTTTTTAAGGAAAAGGAGAAGAGTGGGTTGGAAAGGGGACAGGTAGAGAGGAGCATGTAAAAAGGTGATTTAGACAGAAAATCAAAGACATGCAAGAAGCAAACACTCTTCAAGAGAGATTGACTGTATGTAAGAGATTGTTGCCACAATGAGGAAGAGGGAGGAAGGTACACAGTGGCAACAGGGATTCAATTACAGAGTATTGTTCTGACTCCCACTCCCTGAGACACCGGCAAACATCAGTCTGTCAGTGTCAACAGCAGGATGGGAGGAGTGTGCGCGTGTGTGTGTGTGTAGTCAGTATGTGCATATGTATGAATACATTGTACCTTAGTTACATCTATGTGCCATCTCAGCATGAACGAAACGCTCTGGCGGTAACAGCCTTTGTGGTCGAGGTGAGCCTGGCCCGAGGCAAGCCCTCCAGATAACTGGCAAAGATATGACAGGCTCCATCTCCAAGCTAACACCCACATCACTCATTCTTTCATTAGTACACTGAGAGCTCTGCAAGGATTGAGAGAAACAAAGAAAAGGACAGAAAAGTGACAAGGGAGACCAATAGAAAAGACTGAAATTTAAAAAAAAAAGCTGCAATAAAAATAGCAAGGAAGGAAGCAGGCAGAAGCAAAACCAGACAAATACTTATGTAAAGAAAGAAACTGCTAATGCACCAAACTCTCAGGGTTACTCTGACTGTCTGAAGAGGAGAATAATTTGACCCTGTCATTCAGTGGAACGATTTGCAAAAAAATAAAAGTCGGGTGAAGAACAGAAAGTCAAAGGAAACTTTATTGTCAATGCTACAAGATGTACATTACATACGCTAGATCGAAATGCCACTTCCCCCTGATGTAGAACAAGAATGAATCAAAAATAAAACTAAGCAAAATAGAGAGCTATAAAATTATGTGATACCAATATGGAAATAAGAGTACAGTACACAAGCTCAAAAGATTTATTTAACTATTATATGCAATTATTGTTATTGATATATACAGCCAATATTATAAAATATTAAATCCCTAAAAACTGGTTGCAGTGTCCGTACAGCCGATGCAGTAATATTCTTTATGTAAAGTGAAGTGGCTGTTGTGAGTGTGTGTGTGTGTGAGTGTTCTTGAGAATGGGGAGCTGGTAGAGAGGAAAGGGAGTTCAATATCCTGACAGCCTGTTGGATAAAGCTGTTTCTCAGTCTGCTGGAGGAGTCATGGAGGCTCCAGGACCTTCTCCCTGAAGGCAGGGGACTGGAAAAGTTGTATGAAAGGTGGGTGGACTGGCACACAATACTGATAGCTTGGCAGGCTTGGTGCGTGTTATAAAGGTCCAGGAGGGAGGAGAGCGAGGCACCAGTGATTTCTCTTGCTGTATTTACTATGCGCTGCAGGGTTCTGTGGTTGGCGGCAAAGGAGTTTCCAAATCACCCAGTGAGGCAGCTGGTCAGTATGCTTTCAGCAGTGCCTCGGTTGAAGGAGCACATGATGGGTAACTGGGGCCCTCGCTCTTCTCAGTTTGCAGGAGTAGTAGAAGCATGCTTTGCATTCTTGGCCAGTGATGCAGTGCTGTGTGTCCAGGAGAGGAGTGTGATGTGCACACCCAAAGATTTGGTGCTCTCCACAGCAGAACCACCGATCGTGAGCGAGGGAATGCTGGGTGCACTCTGAAATCACTGATAATCTCCACATTTAAGGAGAAATTGTTGTCACTGTACCGCATGGCCAGTTGATTCACCTTGCTTCTATATGTGTCTCACTATTGCTCTTAAGTTGACCACAAAAGTTGTCTAATCGGCAATTTATTAAAGATATTATTGTTGTAGTGTGGAGTGCAATCATGGGTCAGCAGAGTGAAGACCAGGGGACGAAGCACACATACTTGAGTGCTTAGTCCCCTTAGCAACAGTACTCAGCATAATGGTGCTTGATGTTGTTGCTGACCAGAACTTCTTGTGGTGTCTCACTGAGGAAGTCTAGCAGCCAGTTAAAGAGAGAGGTGTACAGGTCCAGCTGGTCCAGTTTGTGTATAAGCTTGTGGATCAGTGTATTAAATGCTGAGCTAAAATCTATGAACAGCAGTCCAACATAGGATGTTACATGTCTAGGGCAAGGGATGAGGAGGACAGAAGAAGAGTATTGACCAGTTAGCCTGATATGCAAACTAAAATGGTCCGGGGACAGAGGAAGGAGGGCTCATATGTGTGGCATGACCAGGACTTCATGATGATGAGAGTCAGTGTTTACCTAAGCAGTCTTTAAGATGTGATCAGGTATTGTTGCCGGACCAGCTTTTTTGTACATGTCTATATACTGTATATTTATAGCCAGTCCACATGTATAAACTGTATATAAAATAACAAGTAATCGATCTCTTATTTATTCCATGATTTATTCAAACGTCTTTGAAGTCTGCACCTTATATATAAACATGCTATATGTGCTGTTCTTGTCTGTGCCATGTTACTATTGTCAGTAAAGCCTGTTGTCTATTTTGTTACATACATTGAGAACAAATAAAGAGCTGGAACCCAATTACTTAATAAGCTCGTCAACAAAGCTGATTCTGCGATTGTACTCTCCAGTTTCCTCTGTTTCCCACGCACCATCACAACTTGAAGTTATCTCATAATTATGATAAAAACAAGAGTCTTGACTTGTGAGAATCCACTTCTTTAATTCCAATACTATAAGGTAGCCGAAGTCTAACTTACACCAGTATTTCTTACATGGCAATAGTAGATCTTTGATGTTGTGTATGGTTATGACGCAGTGTTGCATGGGTCAAGACTGAAACACTGATAATAAACCAGATAAAATGTAATTACCCACATTTTGTGATTAGCCACATGGTGACTGCATGAAACGATTCCGCAATATTGCCGTTGTCAGCTGCTCAAACATGCTGCACCAAGTACAGAGCACCGTGAAATTCAATTAGATATACGATTAAGGTAAAGAAATCTGTTGGGAGACAGCTGGCATGGAATAGGTTTGTTCTCTTTTTTTATGTTGTACCGCTTTCTCCAGGTGTTGCATAAAATATCCAATCAGCCCTTTCCACCCATACTTGGGCTAAAATCAGCCACATTTGACTCCATATGTACAGCTGCAAACACACTCACTGATATGGCCGGCCTTGCAAGACTGCACTGCTGCACTTTCCATGACAAATGTAGCTGAACTGAGAGAATGTGGCACCAAAGGGTTTCAGGTCTATTTTCCATTGGAGACAACCATGTCAGAAATATGGATTTTGCTCTGCTGCTGCAAGATATGTTAGACTAATGCTTCTATGGCTTGCCCTATTCTGTTATATATTACAATGAAATCACCTTTCCCCTCAATGTGGCAAAGTAATGGTGAACTGAGAGAGATATACACAAAAGGTGGGCAAAGAATAAGAAATTTATTTGATGAGAGGTCAGTTAAATAAACAAAGTGGAGAAAGATGTTGATATTAAAGTGTCAGAGGGTGTGCTGGCTGACAAAAAAAAATTGCTGAGATGAATCATTTAATTAAATTTGTTATACTTAACATACATGGCGATCTGCATCCTGTGATGACCACTTCCTTCTTGGATGCGACGGCACAACAAGGTCATTCAAACAGGCAGTTAAAATCAATAACTTCAAATAGTACCTTTCAAACAGTCTGTCCTTGAGCACTCTTATCTTCTCTCTTCCTCCTTGAACATGATCTTTCATCCCTGTAGCAGTTACCCTGATTAGCCCTTTAGAAAGAAATTATTATAACTGCATCTTTCTGTAAGGGTAAAGTATGGTTATATCTTTTCTTGAGTGTTTGTTAAATAAAGTATTATACTTACTTATGCTTAGGGATGGGTATCGTTTAGGTTTTATCCGATACCGGTGCCAAATCGGTACTTTTGAAACGGTGCCGGTGCTTAAACGGTGCTCGAACCGGTGCTTAAAGAATGGAGAACACAAAATTGGTCCAAAAACCTCTCATGTTCAGCTGGTTCACCAGGCCATCAGACTGCTGAACACGTCATAGACACCTCAGCTTCACTACTGGAACTTTAACATTATGCACTCCATACTGTACAGTAATGCCACTGTTTTGCACATGTCTCAACTCTGTATATTTTATATATTTTATTTATTGTTTACTCTATTTAATTTGTAAAATATGTGTACACACACACACACACACGCAGGAAAATATTTACTATACACATCCAGAAATGCATATACTATTATATATTGTACATATATTTATTAGTTTCAGATGTAGCCATTCTTGTATTTTGCTTGTTTACATTATTGTATTTTGCACAACTCTGTTGCTTGTGAAGCTGGCACACAAGAATTTCACTCACATGTGCTGTACCAATGTACCTGCACATGTGATGTGACAATAAAAGTGATTTGATTTGATTTGATTTGGTTTTTGTAAAAAGATAACAATGTTAGCCTTTTCTGCAGCTATAGGGCATATATGGTATCACTCCTGGCTGGAAGCAGTGCTTAATCAATGGAAAAAACACAAACTTTGTCCAAAACCTCTCATGTTTAGCTGTTTCCCTCTTTTTCTTTGGTCATTTTAGCCTTTTTGGCCAGGGTGAAGGGAGCATCTGCCATCAAACAAGAAGACAGCTGCATGTAGCTATGATGATGTTTGCTAGTTCACCTTACATGCATTAATGTAATAACGTGGTTAGCCTACTCAACGTAAACTACTCACGCAGAGAAGAACGGCTGCTGCTGCATCATCATCCGTCATCATTTCTGCTACACTGGCAGGGCTAGGGGCCAGGACTCTCCTCTTCGTGTTTTTGGGTATGTTGCTAACTCCGGGTCCGATAACAGGCACCACACCGCAGTAGATGCGCTCGGTGTGAGGTCTCGCAGCAAGCTATCAAATACAGCGCATTTCTTGGTTTTTGGAGAAAAAAAAAACGCTATGCGTCGCCAGGTGTTTCATCGGATTTGAGGAGTTACCTCCTTTGACAGTATCAGCTTAAAGCACTTGTTGCAGGCTGCTGAGTTTGCATCTTTTGCTGTGAAGTACAGCCAGACTTTTGACCGCTTCGCCTTGGGCATTTTTAATCTGTAGCTCTGCATAAAAGAACGTACGTACCTGGCCCCGCCTACTATCCTCGGAAACGTAAAATGATTGGCTAGAAGTGTATCACAGCTCAGGAAAAAAAAAGCACCGAAATAAAGCACCGAAATGTGCGCTGCTTTTCGGTCTGGTTACTACCGTTTATGTCAGAACCGGTGCCATCATGGCACCGGACACCGGTACCCATCCCTACTTATGCTTGTTCACTTATTGACTGTTATTTTTTATAAATGTTGACAGAAAATAGAGACATGAAATTGCAAATCTCAGCTCATAAAGCTGCCAAAACATCGTACAGAGTAAATAAAAACAATATATAAAGTGAGTTTTAAAAAAATGGAGTGAAACAACTGCCTCTAAAACAAATAAAAAAAACACCTCTTGACTTAACTTTGGCTTCCTCAAAGTTGTATCTTTGTGCACCCCTTGACAGTTTCCAGCCAGTCTGTTATTTTTAGATTGTTCCCCAGGAGACACGTCTGCACGACTTACAGTTGCACAACTATGAGAGCCAACATCAACTTCTGTCAGACTGATCTGACTTTGTGTTGAAGATCATCACCGGTGATGAGAGCTAGGTCTCAGGCTATGATTCAGAGACCAAAGAGAAATTTTCAGTTAAAGAGTCCACAGTTACCAGGTCTGACTGCGATGCCTCAGGTCAGGACTAAAACCAGATAAACTGCTCAGGGATGGATTGAAACAGTAACTCAGGCTGGGAATTTGACTCCATTCACAGCCACTTATGTGTTGTGATATTACAGATGTCTATTATTAAAAACAAAAACAAAAAAAAAAACCAGTCCTATGGGATGTTGATTTTGTCTATTTTGGGAAAATGAATGACACACAATATATGAGTGGTGGGTGGTAAAGACAGACAATTGTGCTTTAGGTAGTTTTTATTGTTTTCCTTGACTGGCCTGGTCTCTGACTGACATTTCAGCATTTAGCTCCATCATTCTCTTTTAAAAATAAATGATTTTCTCTCTCTCACTTCCAACATTTCTTTGAGCACTCATTACACCAGGGACTTGTCCAACACTATGTGTTGAGAAGAGAGAGATAAGCTTTGTGTACACATGCATGTGCGTCTCTGGGGTGTGATGGAGTTGAGCCTGATCGGTGCATTCTGAGGCACCCGTCTACTCTTTCCTGCTTTTATATTATCTGCTTAAGTGCTCGGCAGGCCAAAATGACCCTCAGGCCCCTGGGCAATGTCCATGTGCTCCTGATGTCCTATCACCTGCACTGAAAACAAATTTCATGCTTTCTTTGATTAAAACCCACCCTCATTGCCACATTTGGCACTGGCCAAAAAGTCAAGTCTTAAAGTCACTTAAGGAGTTTTAGTGTTCATTGCACGAGTGTAAGTGGTCAGGGAAATGGATTTTTCTGGGTTATCCCTGTATTTGTTGAGATTTCAATATCCAGTGAGAAACTGAATATGGTCAGATATGATGGAACCTTTTGGAGCTCGTCTTAGGTGTGGCAATATTTGTTTTGTCTACTTTTAGGGTCTTGAGGAGAGTCGAGCTGCTTTTTGAAAGTTGACATGCGCATTGTGTTTTGTTATCTGGAGAGTAGACTTCAGATGGGGTGTGGGAAATTGTGTGAGATTATGACTTCTCAATGGGGATGTTGATATCTGGTGTAACACAAATAATAGTGTAAGTCCCTTGATATGAAGTAATTTCCATAATGTATGTATTTGTATGAATTTATATGCTGTTCACCTTTCTGAAGAAAACCTGCTCTTGCCATAATTTTTATGCTGCCATGTCCTTGTTCAGAGGGGGTTTTGTTATATTGTCTCTGCCTGGCAAAATAAACCATGTTCAGGTGACTGCTGTTCTGATTTTGCACAGTATAAATAAGGTGGAATTGACAATTGAATTGAATTGAAAATCTAAATATAAGCTATGAGTACATATTCAATTTCATTAGGAACTGCTTTTGTGAAGACATAAACACATTTAATACCTTTGGGTTTCATTCTGCATGCACTATTCTGCATGTAGTGCTTTAAATGCAGTTGTTTCATTGATGGGATTATCATTCTCAGGGTTTGTATCAGAGCTGTACAGTACATAAAATCTGGTGGCATGGCAAGGTGATACAAGGGAACTATTTGTTTCAGCAAGTAAGGTCATGAACATGACAATTATAGTGCAGGAAGCTCTTTGTGAATAATGACATCCATCACCTTTGGTCTCACTCTCATATATGGAAACATATCTTTGAAAACATCGGAATAGTTTGGCTGAAATAAACATTCAGAAAGAAGAGTTTTCCCTAATGCAGATGACAAATTTGCCTAACACACGATCATCGGTGTGATTCTGGGAGAAGAAACAAATCCCTTTGATGTTCTGTCATGAAGGGCATCTGGTGTAGTCTGGTGACC
The DNA here is from genome assembly GCF_000239375.1 of Pundamilia nyererei. Classification (NCBI taxonomy): domain Eukaryota; kingdom Metazoa; phylum Chordata; class Actinopteri; order Cichliformes; family Cichlidae; genus Pundamilia; species Pundamilia nyererei. The sequence continues at coordinate 3,189,842 of NW_005187427.1, read as the reverse complement.
TCTTATAAACAAGGGAGCAACTGAAACTAGCAAACTAGCTTAATCAAACTGACCAGTGATATATCTATATGTGTGTGAATTTGCATTACTGGCTACAATATGCTAATGAAATGATTGATAATCACATAGATGTATCAGATTATTGACTGATAAATGTTTATACAAAGTTGTGTAAGCATCATGATAGTGTATTTGTGCCAAACCTTTCAGTCAGTGAAGACGAGTAAAATGAAATATGACACATAGCTTGGTGAGCTAGCTTCTGACAAACAGAAAAGAGAAAAGTGTGTGGAGTACATGTTGTTGTCTTCCGCTTCACATATAATTATAAAATTAAGGTGCTGTTTACTTACTACAATCAGGTAGATGCATCTTTGTAAACAAAAGGAAAAAAATCACAAATCACAGTGGAAAACTTCACAAATAACTGGAAAGTAGAGTTGCTGAAAAAGCGCATTTGGTGTTCAGCAATCAAAGCAGCAGTGTTAGCAAGGCCATCTGACATCTGAAGACATTTGGCTGTCTGTCCCCTGCCATCGCCACAAATTAGTGCAATGTTTCACAGACAGTAAAGAACTAAGGAAATTTAAAAATAAAGAGAAAAAAGACTGCTCATCACTTGAAATCATGTGTAGTCTGTAGTTATTAGATAATTACTCTCTGTGCCAAGTGCCATTAATTAAAATATACTAGAAGCAAAAAGAAGAGAAAGTGTTATTTGTCATGCAGGATGTTGACTGTTTTCTGCCTCCCTGACTGGAGGTCTGTACCTCCTGGGCTTGTTTTGGCAGGAATAACAAAGTATGTCTATTAGAACTGCGCTGATGCAGATTTCTCTTGCTGTGTGTGTCATGTGAGAAACAACAGCTTTGACCAAGGTCCTGACCAGATTTTTACCCATTTTTCTTTAGAAATGTATGTGAGAAGAGCCTGAAGAACTTATCTTTTAGCTGAGTCAGATACTTAAAGAAAGACTGGAGAAAAACAGCAGTCACAGCACAGGTACAAGATTTTACACAAGATATTTCTTTGTCAAGGGCAGATTTGGGAAAAACCCAGGAAAAACCATCAGAAGATGGGTATGCTGTGGTCATAGGTGTGGACATGTCACCAACAAGGTTGCAACAATGTTGCCGACATGTCCATGACATGGGGTTTAAACAATGCTCACTTGGTACTGTGTCATGGGATTCCCCATGTTATTACCCAACAACCAGCAGGCTGAACCACTGATACAAGGCAGGCTTAATACTGCAAAGATCATGCTTTCATATTGTTTATGCCAAATTCTGACCCTGCCGTCTTAATGTAGTAGCAGATTTAAACTATTTAGAGCAGGCAACATTTTTCTAGTCCTCCACTGTCTAATTTTGTTGAAGCTTTTGTTAGCTGATAGCAGTGGTACCCAGTGTGGTCTTCTGCTATTGTAGGCTGCATTTGATTCAAGCTCACTGGATAGTTTCTCTTTTTTCCGATCATTCTTTGTAACCCTAGAGATTGTCGTGTCGGCAAATCCCAGTAGATCAACAACTTTTCGCTAACCCATCTGGCGCCAACAATCATGCCATGTTCAGAGTCATTAAAATCACCTTTCTTCCAAATTCTGATGCTCAGTTTGAACCCCAGCAGGCCATTTTGATCATGTTTAAATGCCTAAATGCATTGAGTTGCTTGAATGTGATTGGCTAATTAGATATTTGCAGTTTGACAGGTGTACTCAATAAAGTGTACAGTGAGTGCACATAGGTGTGTGGTGTATAGGAACCCCATTTCAAATGTTGTCAACTCACTAAATGGGTGTTCTTAGTTATCAGTCTCATGCATATTGTCTTTAAGCCGCTTCCACTGCCTTCTAGCGCATAGTTGTCACTTGACTGGTGCTGCCAGTATGTAATAGTAGCTTCACGTGTCTTTCATGCCTCATCTGTTTCAGCTACTTTTTTTAAGCACTGCTTACTTTTTCTTTAATGGGCTGTTTGATTAGTTTTAGCCACCCTAATTACTCGGTCAGGTCAGGTGCTTTTTAAGGGTATGAGGTCGGAGTTAACTGCTAACATCTAAGTTCAGCGACACAGACTCTTACAAACTGTACTCTGCTGATTCTGCAGGGTAACATCATCCACGAACATGTACAAATATGGAAAGGAGAAGGACTAGAGGTATTGACACAAGCCCCAATGATTTGTTCAGCGTTATGCTGCAGAGGATTGGCACAGCTACACAGCAGAGAACCTGGAACCTCGACAGACTGTTTATGTACAGCTACTATATTATTTATTACTTTTAGGTTTAGATACTCATCTTTTTTTCTTTAGCAGTGTATCACAGAATTCTGTTGAGCTCCATAAATATGAATACTGCCTTCCCAGTCCTGCTCCTGAGGGACGGGATGTTGGCAGAGATGCTAAAGGCACACTAATGGTATGATCTGTCAACGTAAAAGAAAAAAAGAGAGGATGTGAGGACGAATAAATCAAAATGTGCACAAAAACGGATCAAAACCCAAGAAGAAGTTTTAAGAACAGCAGCAATTTGTTGTCATGCAGGGATATTTTGTGGACTTGCTGGAAAAAATAGTATACATGTGTAAATATGCACAATAATATCAAGATAATGTCGAGAGAATCAGGATGGGACATTATTAAATCATTTTTCTTTCACATGTAGCACACAGCAAGCGGTAGTCAAATTCAGACATGCTCTCGCTGCTGGAATTGAACATGTGGGAGGCAGGATTCTCACATTTGCACAAACTAACATCATTGAACAACATTGTTTGTAACAGGCAGCTGACAGGCTAAATACCATTTAGTGTTAAATCTGTCTGATGTGCACATTAGCCATCTCTCCTGCAGTTCCATCAGATGATCAGGGGTGGGTCTAGAGAAATTTTCTTAGGGTGGCGTGAGGGTGGCAAAGAAATCAAATGGGGTGGCAAAATCAAAGCCTTTTCCCCCCCAAACACATATGCAGGTGGTTACATATGGTTAAAATGATTCAAATGCAGTAAGTATACACGTTTTTCATATAAATATAGTCTATAACTTAATTATTGTCTGTAG